>NC_140019.1:11233593-11277050 GCF_964263955.1 Coregonus lavaretus
AGAACTTGATTTCTGAGATGGTAACATTGTGATTATGGTGCAGAACAGAGACTGTACAAACAGCTGTAGTGTAGAGTTACAATGTAGCGTAGCAGCTGAAGACACACACCCCAAAACAGTTAAGGAGCACCAAGCAGATGGACAATGAACTTAAAGACAAAACAATAAGAACATTCTAGTGTACTCTGATTTGTATTGCTGCAGTGTTAATAAGACATTTAGTGTTTCAATACAAAGCTTGGAGTGCCATTTTCTGACTCAAATTACCAAGTAGCTAGGTACAGACTATTGCTCTAGCATGCTGGCTCAAGTTAATGCAATCAAGTAGCAGTAGGTCAATGGTAATCAAGTCAAATCAACATTTATTTGTCACATGTGCTGAATACAACAGGTATAGTCGACTTTACCGTGAAATGCTTTCCCAACAATGCAGAGTTAAAAAGTATGAAAATTAGCATCTAGAAATGTTAAATAGTAATGCAATACAAAACAATCGGGTGGCTATATACAAGGAGTACCGGTACCGAGTCAATGTGCAGGAGTACGATTTGGTTGAGGTAATATGTACATGTAGTTAGGGGTAAAAGTGACTAGGCAATCAGGATAGATAATAAACAAAGTAGCAACAGCGTATGTGATATGTGTGTGTGTGTGTGTAGCGTCAAAATGCATGCGTGTGTGTGTGTGTTTTCTGTGTGTGAGCGTATTTAGTGTGTGTGTGTGTGTGTGTGTGTGTGTGTTGGAGTGTCAGTGTAAGTATGTGTTAGTGTGTGGGTAGAGTCCATTGAGTGTGCATAGAGCCAGTGTAAGAGAGTCCGTGCAAAAAAGGGTCAATGCAAATAGTCCGGGTAACAATTTGATTAACTGTTCAGCAGTCTTATGACTTGGAGCTAGAAGTTGTTCAGGAGCCTTTTGGTCCCAGACTTGGCGTTCTGATACCGCTTGCCGTGCGGTAGCAGAGTGAACAGTCTATGGCTTGGATGGCTGGGGTCTTTGACAATTTTCTGGCCCTTCCTCTGACACCACCTGGTATAGAGGTCCTGGATGGCAGGGAGCTCAGCCCCAGTGATGTACTGGGCCGTCTACACCACCCTCTGTAGTGCCTTGCGGTCAGATGCCAAGCAGTTGCCAGACCAAGCGGTGTGGTAGCCAGTCAAGATGCTCTAAATGGTGCAGCTATAGAACTTTTTGAGGATCACATGCTAAATCTTTTCAGCCTCCTTATTGGGAAGAGGCATTGTCGTGCCTTCTTCACGACTATGTTGGTGTGTGTGGACCACGTTAATTCCTTAGTGATGTGGACACCGAGGAACTTGAAGCTCACGACCCGCTCCACTACAGCCCCGTCGATGTGGATGGGGGCATGCTCGGCCCTCCATTTCATGTAGTCCATGATCAGCTCCTTTGTTTTGCTGACGTAGAGGGAGAAGTTGTTATCACTGACCTCCTCCCTATAGGCTGTTTCATAGTCGTCGGTTATCAGGCCTACCACCGTCGTGTCATCAGTAAACTTAATGATGGTGTTGCAGTCTTGGGTGAACAGGGAGTACAGGAGGGGACTAAGCACGCACCCCTGATGGGCCCCCGTGTTGAGCGTCAGCATGGCGGATGTGTTGTTGCCTACTCTCACCACCTGGGGGCGGCCCGTCAGAAAGTCCAGGATCCAGTTGCAGAGCGAGGTGTTCAGTCCCAGAGTCCTTAGTTTAGTGATGAGCTTGGAGGGCACTATGATGTTGAACACTGAGTTGTAGTCAATGAACAGCATTCTCACATAGGTGGGAGAGGGCAGTGTAATACCATTAGATCAACATAATACTACACCCTAAATCCCAGTTCAGATACATAAGATGAGACACGACGGTCTTAAGGAGTTTTAGAACAAAGTTTGTTTGATCTGAACGGTCTAGTTTTAGAACATCTCATGTCGTCAGCTGGAGTTCCCAAGATTCAGCATGTAAAATCTTTAGCTGAAGTCTTGTGACGAGACGGACCCATTTAGCCAATCAGAGACCAGTACGCTAATGTTCTGTGTTCAGCCAAGCAGCTTGCCAATGAGAGAGCTACCTAGCTATTTTGCTGCACAGTCACAAAGTGTACCCTGTTTCTGGTGCATGTATTTCATGACACTCGTTTGCTACAACAAGTGGCAACTTTGTTTCAAAGTTTCATCACGTCAATGTAAAGATTCACTGTTACCATGGAAACTGTCTCAACTGCATGTCTAGTCTCCTTTATCTAAATTCCTCGTCTTTAGTCAGCTGTTGTACAACATAACATTCTAAAACTGGCTAGTTTTATCTCGTCTCGTCTCGCCTCATGTTGGCTGTTGTATCTGAACTGGGCTTAAGGCCGACGTTATCTCATTAATAACAGGGGACACTGGACCAACGTTTTAAGATATTTACTCAAAAAGTTTAAAAAAAAAGCAAGTGATATTCCATGTTGTTACATTAGGTCCACAGTGAGCAGATGTGATGTTGTTGTTGTGGACTGAGAGCTAGCTTTACAGGATTTGTCATGTCCCTAGGTGGTAGGGTACTATTTACCCTATCAGACCAGACAAGGCCTAGATAACACACCATGATACTGGCCCTGAGATACAGATAGGCTGGAGGATAGAGTGGAAGGATAGGATGGAGGGATAGTGTGTGTGAGAGACGCAGAGAGAGAGATTTCCACAGGCCAAGGATATGTCCGATAGCACAGTGCAGAGAGAGAGAGAGAGGGGGCGAGAGAGAGGGAAAAAGAGAGGGAGGGAGAGAGTGAACAAGAGAAAGAGGGAGGGAGAGAGAGAGAAGATAATGATGAGTGGATACTGGGGTTAATAAGGGAAAGATGAAGAGATATAGTGTTTCCTAGAGAGAAACGATAAAGTGGTGGGTTGGAGGGAGCAATCAGTTCTCTTATAGGATCAAAAAGTTAGATTGTGCTTGAAAGAGAGAGGCATGGGAAGATATTCAGTTAGTTTATTTGAACTTTACTTTTTAAACTTAAATAATATCTGATCCATGCAGGGATACTTGTCAATATTGTATTAATATAAAGGATATCCTTTATATTAATATTAACATTAATATTCGTATCAGGTCCAACTGATATAGATAACAGATGGCATA
Source organism: Coregonus lavaretus (assembly GCF_964263955.1). NCBI lineage: Eukaryota > Metazoa > Chordata > Actinopteri > Salmoniformes > Salmonidae > Coregonus > Coregonus lavaretus. The sequence continues at coordinate 11,236,710 of NC_140019.1, forward strand.
AATACTGATAACATATTAATATTCAGTACAAGTAAAGAGTTTGGACACACCTACTCATTCAAGGGTTTTTGTAAAATAATAGTGAAGACATCAAAACTATGAAATAACACATATGGAATCAATATAGTAATTAAAAAAGTGTTAAACAAATCAAAATATATTTTAGATTTTAGATTCTTCAAAGTAGCCACCCTTTGCCTTGATGACAGCTTGCACACTCTTGGCATTTTCTCAACCAGCTTCACCTGGAATGCTTTTCCAACAGTCTTTAAGGAGTTCCCACACATGCTGAGCACTTATTGGCTGCTTTTCCTTCACTCTGCTGTCCGACTCATCCCAAACCATCTCAATTGGGTTTACGTCAGGTGATTGTGGAGGCCAGGTCATCTGATGCAGCACTCCATCACTCTCCTTCTTGGTCAAATAGCCCTTACACAGCCTGGAATTGTGTTTTGGGTTATTGTCCTGTTGAAAAACAAATGATAGTCTCACTAAGCACAAACCAGATGGGATGGCGTATCGCTGCAGAATGCTGTGGTAGCCATGCTGGTTAAGTGTGCCTTGAAATCTAAATAAATCACAGACAGTGTCACCAGCAAAGCACCTCCACACCATCACACCTCCTCTTTCGTGCTTCACGGTGGGAACCACATACAGTGGGGAGAACAAGTATTTGATACACTGCCGATTTTGCAGGTTTTCCTACTTACAAAGCATGTAGAGGTCTGTAATTTTTATCGTAGGTACACTTCAACTGTGAGAGACAGAATCTAAAACAAAAATCCAGAAAATCACATTGTATGAATTTTAAGTAATTCATTTGCATTTTATTGCATGACATAAGTATTTGATCACCTACCAACCAGTAAAAATTCCGGCTCTCACAGACCTGTTAGTTTTTCTTTAAGAAGCCCTTCTGTTCTCCACTCATTACCTGTATTAACTGCACCTGTTTGAACTCGTTACCTGTATAAAAGACACCTGTCCACACACTCAATCAAACAGACTCCAACCTCTCCACAATGGCCAAGACCAGAGAGCTGTGTAAGGGCATCAGGGATAAAATTGTAGACCTGCATAAGGCTGGGATGGGCTACAGGACAATAGGCAAGCAGCTTGGTGAGAAGGCAACAACTGTTGGCGCAATTATTAGAAAATGGAAGAAGTTTAAGATGATGGTCAATCACCCTCGGTCTGGGGCTCCATGCAAGATCTCACCTCGTGGGGCATCAATGATCATGAGGAAGGTGAAGGATCAGCCCAGAACTACACGGCAGGACCTGGTCAATGACCTGAAGAGAGCTGGGACCACAGTCTCAAAGAAAACCATTAGTAACACACTACGCCGTCATGGATTAAAATCCTGCAGCGCACGCAAGGTCCCCCTGCTCAAGCCAGCGCATGTCCAGGCCCGTCTGAAGTTTGCCAATGACCATCTGGATGATCCAGAGGAGAAATGGGAGAAGGTCATGTGGTCTGCTGAGACAAAAATATAGCTTTTTGGTCTAAACTCCACTCGCCATGTTTGGAGGAAGAAGAAGGATGAGTACAACCCGAAGAACACCATCCCAACCGTGAAGCATGGAGGTGGAAACATCATTCTTTGGGGATGCTTTTCTGCAAAGGGGACAGGACGACTGCACCGTATTGAGGGGAGGATGGATGGGGCCATGTATCAAGAGATCTTGGCCATCAACCTCCTTCCCTCAGTAAGAGCATTGAAGATGGGTCTTCCAGCATGACAACGACCCGAAACACACAGCCAGGGCAACTAAGGAGTGGCTCCGTAAGAAGCATCTCAAGGTCCTGGTGTGGCCTAGCCAGTCTCCAGACCTGAACCCAATAGAAAATCTTTGGAGGGAGCTGAAAGTCCGTATTGCCCAGCGACAGCCCCAAAACCTGAAGGATCTGGAGAAGGTCTGTATGGAGGAGTGGGCCAAAATCCCTGCTGCAGTGTGTGCAAACCTGGTCAAGACCTACAGGAAACGTATGATCTCTGTAATTGCAAGCAAAGGTTTCTGTACCAAATATTAAGTTCTGCTTTTCTGATGTATCAAATACTTATGTCATGCAATAAAATGCAAATGAATTACTTAAAAATCATACAATGTGATTTTCTGGATTTTTGTTTTAGATTCCGTCTCTCACAGTTGAAGTGTACATGTGATAAAAATTACAGACCTCTACATGCTTTGTAAGTAGGAAAACCTGCAAAATCGGCAGTGTATCAAATACTTGTTCTCCCCACTGTATGTGGAGATCATCCGTTCACCTACTCTGCCTCTTACAAAGACACGGCGGTTGGAACCAAAAATCTCATATTTGGACTCATCAGATTTCCACCGGTCTAATGTTCATTGCTCGTGTTTCTTGGCCCAAGGAAGTCTGTTCTTCTTATTAGAGTCCTTTAGTAGTGGTTTCTTTGCAGAAATTTGACCATGAAGGCCTGCTTCACGCAGTACTTCTCTGAACAGTTGATGTTGAGATGTGTCTGTTACTTGAACTCTGTGAAGCATTTATTTGGGCTGCAATTTCTGAGGCTGATAACTCTAATAAACGTATCATCTGCAGCAGAGGAAACTCTGGGTCTTCCTTTCCTGTGGCAGTCCTCATGAGAGCCACTTTCATCATAGCGCTTGATAGTTTTTGCGACTGCACTTGAAGAAACGTTCAAAGTTCTTGACATTTTCTGGATTTACTGTCCTTCCTGTCTTAAAGTAATGATGGAGTGTCATTTCTCTTTGCTTATTTGAGCTGTTATTGCCATAATATGGACTTGGTCTTTTACCAAATAGGGCTATCAAATAGGGCTCAAACGCATTAAGAAGAAAGTAATTCCACAAATTAACTTTTAAGAAGGCACACCTGTTAATTGAAATGCATTCCAGGTGACTACCTCATGAAGCTGGTTGAGAGAATGCCAAGAGTGTGCAAAGCTGTCATCAAGGCAAAGGGTGGCTACTTTGAAAAATATAAAATATAAAATTCAAAAGGCACTCGCACATCTGAGCTATCTTTGTTGCAGATGCCCCTCCCGAGTGGCGCAGTGGTCTAAGGCACTGCATCGCAATGCTAGCTGTGCCACTAGAGATCCTGGTTCGAATCCAGGCTCTGTCGTAGCCGGCCGCGACCGGGAGACCCATGGGGCGGCGCACAATTGGCCCAGGGTAGGGGAGGGAATGGCCGGCAGGGATGTAGCTCAGTTGGTAGAGCATGGCGTTTGCAACGCCAGGGTTGTGGGTTCGATTCCCACGAGGGGCCAGTATGAAAAAAAACAAATAATGTATGCACTCACTAACTGTAAGTCGCTCTGGATAAGAGCGTCTGCTAAATGACAAAAATGTAAAATGTAACAAATGAATAAGATGAGAGAAAAAGAAGACACCTGCATACTTCACTTGATAGTATCCCTGCTCTTTAATAAGCTTTACGTATCGGCCTCAAGGCCTTCGTCAGAGCTTTTGTGAGTTTTTTTAATTAGCACCCTTATGTAGATATAGCCCCACGCACATCCGTTCCACTCATCGAATGGGGTTGGAGTCGAGGGAAAACAAGTGCTACCAAATATAATAATGTGCATTTCATAAATATTCTAATACAGTGTGTACATAAAACGTATTAAACACGTCTGCAAAACCACAATGAGGACATCGACCCACTAAGCAAGTTTTCATAAATCATTGGGTACAGCGCAAGAAAAACGTCAGAGTAATCTGAAATGGGGGAATTCATTCATATTCACATTTACAACATAACATACATAGGCATTTCATCATTAAGACCTTTCGGAAATAATGTCTGGAGGGTGAAAATCCCAAAACATTCTCTTTTGCTCAGAGTATTATTTATACCCCCCCCCCCCCCCCCCCCCCGTCTGATATCTTAACTTTTTCTATTCCACAAAATCTAAAGGTAGAAATGTCATGTTTTAGGTCATTAAAATGTACTGCGATTGGATAATCCTTGTCGTTTCTCCTGATTGTGCATCTCCGCTGCTTTTTCTAGATAGTCCTCTGTGGAGTGGCATATTCGGCGCAGTCTGAAAAACTGGCTTCATGGAAGTCCTCTTTTTAATGGCTCAGGGTGGAAGCTGTCCCCTTGTAATAGAGTATTTCTGTCTGTTTCTTTTCTATGCAGTGTTGTAAACAGGGTTCCATTTGATTTCTCAATCCACATATCGAGGTAATGAACATGTTTAGTGTCACATTTATTAGTGAAATTGAGATCTTCACTATTATTCTACAATGTAGAAAATAGTAAAAATAAAGAAAAACCCTAGAATGAGTAGGTGTGTCCAACATTTTGACTGGTACATTTACATTTACGTCATTTAGCAGACGCTCCTATCCAGAGCGACTTACAGTTAGTGAGTGCATACATTTTTTTTTTTCATACTGGCATTGTAGTTAACATTTATTATTGACGTGACAAAATGGCGTATTGAACACACAGCGGTGCGAATCACCTTAAGATAAAAAGGTAATATTAATTATCAGTAAGTTAGACTAAACATTAGCACTGTATCGTGGGTAATAACATTAAATCTGGATAATAACACAAAACAAATCATAAGGCTAGAGAAATGTATCGACAAATATTACAACAACAAGCAACACTCAAACATGACCCTCCTGTAGCTCAGTTGGTAGAGCATGGGGCTTGCAATGCAAGGGTTGTGGGTTCGTTTCCCACGGGGGGCCAGTATGAAAAATGTATTCACTCACTAATTGTAAGTCGCTCTGGATAAGAGCGTCTGCTAAATGACTAAAATAACAGAGGATAAATGAGGAGAATCAATCTCCAAGAGAAAACGCGACTCCTCGACGGATACAGATGATTTATGCTTTTCACCACTGGGACTGGTAAGTGTGGAAAGCGATCTGTTGAAGTCGATAAATGACAAACTGGGCATACTAGAATTAGTCAGTAAGGATGTAAAGGAGTTGAAGGCGAGCCTTGAAATGAGTGACGAAAAAGCTGTGATAATGTAGAAAGATACAAAAAAGCTAAAAGGGACAGTCACTAAGATAGAAACAGACATTAATGAACTTAAAAAGGAGTTTAACTTTCTGAGAGAAGCCTTACTAGACATACAGACTAGATCGTTGAGAGAAAATCTAGTACTTACAGGTATCCAAGAAAAATAAGGAGAGGTTACCGAGATAATTGTGAAGGACTTCTTTCTTACAGCGCTTCAAATCCCACTCGATGCTGTCAATAAAATCCAACTTGAACGTGTACACCGTTTCGGACAAAGAGGACAGAGATATGAGCGTCCAATCGTTGCCAAATTTGCTTTCTTTAAGTATAAAGTAATGGTTGAAAGCCTAGGTAAAAGACTTGCTGGCACCAAAATAGGCATGGATGATCAGTTCCCGAGGGAGATTGCAGAACGGCGCAAAGTTCTGTACCCAATCTTCAAGGAAAATAGATTAAAAGGGAAGTGTGTTGCTCTCGTAGTCGATAAACTGTATATTGACAACCAAATGTTCCGCGACACAAAGACTACTCCATGGCTATTCTGAAAGGTCTAATAGAGGAGTCGAATAATGGAACACCCAGTACTAGCCATGGTAGGGATTGTAATAATAAAATACATTTATAGTATTTATAGTATTTCATATTGGGATAAGACGGCTTTCCAAGCAAGGATAACTAGCGAAATAATACATCTTCAAACATAACTAATTAGAACACAAAAGTACTCAATCAACATAGTGGAGATAAAAACATAGCAAACAGAAGACATAGAAGGCATAGTCTGTGGGTATTTGTGGATGTATTGTGATGGAAGGTGTGGTGTGCGTTTTTGTGTTTGGAAAAGTGTGGCGTTAAGTGAGTGAGAAAGGAAATGGTTGCATATCCCAGAACCAATGTGTGTCTGTGAGAATGGGTTGAGAGAGAGCTTTCAATTTTGTTCAGATGAGGGATATACATTTTAAAATAAAGTATACATCTAATGTATTTCTTATTGTCCTATCATGATGGAACGGTCCCCAACCCTATATCCTAGACACCCACCTGAGTGACCCATACACCAAAGAGAAGTCCCCATCTGTTTTATGGCCCTGCTGTAAGTTGCCTTTTTGCAGCGGTCAGAGACCTACTAGAGCAGCACCACCCCCTCAAGATTCTGAGCCTGCCTGGCAGGGTTGGTCCTACAAAGCCAGAGCCCCCTGATGGGAGAGCATAATATACAAGGAAATTCTCAAAGCTGCTAATGAGAACCTTGACGACCTTGTACCTAGCCGGTGGGGATTCCGGTGGGGTACCCCCACCCAAGTAGGGGCAGTGCTGGCAACACTGGCTGCAGTAACCCATGGGGAGGGGGTCACATTCAGACAATCAGAGAGGGGGCATAGTATTGTGGCCCTGGTGGCACAAAATAATCAAAGGTTGACTGCACGGAAATGCTTGGGAAAATCGTTACAACGGGGGACCAGAGTGTTAGGGTTTCAGGGGAAGAGGGTGGATCTGATCTCCATCACCTAGGTTTAATCAAATCTCACATTTCTGTCAATTTTTGCTCAATCTTGCATGCTTTCTCAAACAGCTGTAACTATATATGCATTTGTAAATCAGGTCCTTTCTTGAGTGGGATGTAACAAGCGTTGAGCATCTGAGCTTATGGTTGATTGTGGAGGAAAGGGGTTGAGTGTGTAAGAGTATGTGTGTGTGTGTGTGTGTGTGTGTGTGTGTGTGTGTGTCTGTGTGTGTGTGTGTGTGTGTGTGTGTGTGTGTGTGTATCCCACATCTGTTGCAAGGGGGTAAGGATGTTAGGGAGAATATAGGATGAACAATAATAATTGTTTGCTAAAATAATAATTGCTTGACAAAAATGTAATGTAATGCAATGGCAATCCGGGTTTTAGGTAACAATCCTTCGCATGAACTGCCGACATTATTACACATATTAATTGATAATGATGGAAATTAAGATATGCAAGATATTTGAATAGATTTATATTTTTAGTACCTCTATATATACAGTACCAGTCAAAAGTTTGGACACACCTACTCATTCAAGGGTTTTTCTTTATTTTTACTATTTTCTACATTGTAGAATAATAGTGACGACTTCAAAACTATGAAATAACACATATGGAATCATGTAGTAACTCTTCAAATAGCCACCCTTTGCCTTGATGACAGCTTTGCACACTCTTGTCATTCTCTCAACCAGCTTCACCTGGAATGCTTTTCCAACAGTCTTGAAGAAGTTCCCACTTATGCTGAGCACTTGTTGGCTGCTTTTCCTTCATTCTGCCGTCCGACTCATCCCAAACCATCTCAATTTGGTTGAGGTCGGGGGATTGTGGAGGCCAGATCATCTGATGCAGCACTCCATCATTCTCCTTCTTGGTCAAATAGCCCTTACACAGCCTGTTGTCCTGTTGAAAAACAAATGATAGTCCCACTAAGCCCAAACCAGATGGGATGGCGTATCTCTGCATAATGCAGTGGTAGCCATGCTGGTTAAGTGTCCCTTGAATTCTAAATAAATCACAGACAGTGTTACCAGCAAAGCACCCCCACACCATAACACATCCTCCTCCATGCTTTATGGTGTGAACTACACATGCGGAGATCATCCGTTCACCTAATCTGCGTCTCACAAAGACACGGCGGTTGGAACCAAATATCTCAAATTGGACTCCAGACCAAAGGACACATTTCCACTGGTCTAATGTCCATTGCTCATGTTTCTTAGCCCAAGCAGGTCTCTTCTTCTTATTTGTGTCCTTTAATAGTGGTTTATTTGCAGGAATTTGACCATGAAGGCCTGATTCACACAGTCCCCTCTGAACAGTTGATGTTGAGATATGTCTGTGACTTGAACTCCGTGAAGCATTTATTTGGGCTGCAATTTCTGAGGCGGTTAACTTTAATGAATTTGAGCTGTTCTTGACATAATATTGACTTGGTCTTTTACCAAATATGGCTATCTTCTGTATACCCCCCTACCTTGTCACAACGCAACTGATTGGCTCAAATGCATTAAGAAGGAAAGAAATTCCACAAATTAATTTTTAAGAAGGCACACCTGATAATTGAAATGCATTCCAGGTGACTACCTCATGAAGCTGGTTGAGATAATGCCAAGAGTGTGCAAAGGGTGGCTATTTGAAGAATCTCAAATATAAAATATATTTTGATTTGTTTAACACTTTTTTGGTTACTACATGATTCCATATGTGTTATTTAATTGTTTTGATGTCTTCACTATTATTCTACAATGTAAAAAATAGTATAAATAAAGAAAAACCCTTTAATGAGTAGATGCGTCCAAACTTTTGACTGGTAGCGTATATATATATATATATATATATATATATATATATATATATATATATATATATATATATATACAGTGGGGAGAACAAGTATTTGATACACTGCCGATTTTGCAGGTTTTCCTACTTACAAAGCATGTAGAGGTCTGTCATTTTTATCATAGCTACACTTCAACTGTGAGAGATGGAATCTAAAACAAAAATCCAAAAAATCACATTGTATGATTTTTAAGTAATTAATTTACATTTCATTGCATGACATAAGTATTTGATACATCAGAAAAGGAGAACTTAATATTTGGTACAGAAACCTTTGTTTGCAATTACAGAGATCATACGTTTCCTGTAGGTCTTGACCAGGTTTGCACACACTGCAGCAGGGATTTTTGCCCACTCCTCCATACAGACCTTCTCCAGATCCTTCAGGTTTCGGGGCTGTCGCTGGGCAATACGGACTTTCAGCTCCCTCCAAAGATTTTCTATTGGGTTCAGGTCTGGAGACTGGCTAGGCCACTCCAGGACCTTGAGATGCTTCTTACGGAGCCACTCCTTAGTTGCCCTGGCTGTGTGTTTCGGGTCGTTGTCATGCTGGAAGACTCAGCCACGACCCATCTTCAATGCTCTTACTGAGGGAAGGAGGTTGTTGGCCAAGATCTCGCGATACATGGCCCCATCCATCCTCCCCTCAATACGGTGCAGTCGTCCTGTCCCCTTTGCAGAAAAGCATCCCCAAAGAATGATGTTTCCACCTCCATGCTTCACAGGTTTCTTTTATACAGGTAACAAGTTCAAACAGGTGCAGTTAATACAGGTAATGAGTGGAGAACAGGAGGGCTTCTTAAAAAAAAACTAACAGGTCTGTGAGAGCCGGAATTCTTACTGGTTGGTAGGTGATCAAATACTTATGTCATGCAATAAAATGCTAATTAATTACTAAAAAATCATACAATGTGATTTTCTGGATTTTTGTTTTAGATTCCGTCTCTCACAGTTGAAAGTGTACCTAGGATAAAAATTACAGACCTATACATGCTTTGTAAGTAGGCAAACCTGCAAAATCGGCAGTGTATCATATACTTGTTCTCCCCACTGTATATATATATATATATATATATGCTACCATTCAAAATGCTTTTGCCAGTTGACCTGCTTCTGTTTTGTGGGTGGCACTGTGTGCTGTTTCGGAAGGCCTAGAGATCTGGGGGGACGGGGGTGGTCTACCGATCACTGGGATGACAACCCAACTTGGGATGGGGATAGTGGAGGTTTACTTAGTAGAAATGCAAATATCATGGTACAGCTATATGGACACTCAATCACTATGGTACTTGTTATTGGTAAATTTACAAACATATATTATGATAAATAGATTAGAAATTTGTATCTCATATGGAAAGTGGTGAATTAAGTATATCTAGTTATTTACATTTACCTTTTTTAGTCATTTAGCAGACACTCTTATCCAGAGCGCCTTACAGTTAGTGAGTGCATACATTATTATAATTATTATACTGGGAATCAAACCCACAACCCTGGCGTTGCAAACGCCATGCTCTACCAACTGAGCTACATCCCTGCCGGCCATTCCCTCCCCTACCCTGGACGACGCTGGGCCAATTGTGTGCCGCCCCATGGGTCTCCCAGTCGCGGCCGGCTACGACAGAGCCTGGATTCGAACCAGGATCTCTAGTGGCACAGCTAGCACTGCGATGCAGTGCCTTAGGCCACTGTGCCACTGGGGAGGTTATTGTTGTCATAATTGTAATGGCTTATCAGATAATAACAAAAGAAGAAGAATATTTACATGGCTCAAAGAGAAGGAATATAATATCTATTGTTTACAGCAAACTCATTCACCAATTCTAGATGAAGTTGTGTGGAAAAAGGACTGGGGGGGCAAAATATACTTCTCACATGGGCAAAGAAACTCAAAAGGGGTGATGATGTGAATTAACAGTAATTTTGATCCAAATGTGCAAATTGTCCAAACAGATCCGCAAGGTAGATGCAAAATGTTTTTTATTGTGAAACACAAGAAATAAGACAGAAAAACAGAAAACTTGAGCATGAATAACTATTCACCCCCCCAAAGTTAATACTTTGTAGAGCCACCTTTTGCAGCAATTACAGCTGCAAGTCTCTTGGGGTATATCTCTATAAGCTTGGCACATCTAGCCACTGGGATTTTTGCCCATTCTTCAAGGCAAAACTGCTCCAGCGCCTTCAAGTTGGATGGGTTCCGATGGTGTACTGCATCTTAAGTCATACCACAGATTCTCAAATGGATTGTAGTCTGGGCTTTGACTAGGCCATTCCAAGACATTTAAATGTTTCCCCTTAAACCACTCAAGTGTTGCTTTAGCAGTATGCTTAGGATCATTGTCCTGCTGGAAGGTGAACCTCCGTCCCAGTCTCAAATCTCTGGAAGACTGAAACAGGTTTCCCTCAAGAATTTCCCTGTATTTAGCGCCATCCATCATTCCTTCAATTCTGACCAGTTTCCAAGTCCCTGTCAATGAAAAACATCCCCACAGCAAAAACATCCCCACAGCATGATGCTGCCACCACCATGCTTCACTGTGGGGATGGTGTTCTCGGGGTGTTGAGTTTGCGCCAGACATAGCGTTTTTTTCCTTGATGGCCAAAAAGCTTAATTTTTGTCTCCCACATGCCTTTTGGCGAACACCAAACGTGTTTGCTTATTTTTTCTTTAAGCAATGGCTTTTTTCTGGCCACTCTTCCGTAAAGCCCAGCTCTGTGGAGTGTACGGCTTAAAGTGGTCCTATGGACAGATACTCCAATCTCCGCTGTGGAGCTTTGCAGCTCCTCCAGGGTTACCTTTGGTCTCTTTGTTGCCTCTGATTAATGCCCTCCTTGCCTGGTCCGTGAGTTTTGGTGGGCGGCCCTCTCTTGGCAGGTTTGTTGTGGTGCCATATTCTTTCCATTTTTTAATAATGGATTTAATGGTGCTTCGTGGGATGTTAAAAGTTTCGGATATTTTTTTATAACCCAACCCTGATCTTTACTTCTCCAAAACTTTGTCCCTGACCTGTTTGGAGAGCTCCTTGGTCTTCATGGTGCCGCTTGCTTGGTGGTGCCCCTTTCTTAGTGGTGTTGCAGACTCTGGGGCCTTTCAGAACAGGTACTGAGATCGTGTGACAGATCATGTGACACTTAGATTTCACACAGGTGGACTTTATTTAACTAATTATGTGACTTCTGTAGGTAATTGGTTGCACCAGATCTTGTTTAGGGGCTTCATGGCAAAGGGGGTGAATACATATGCACACAACACTTTTCCGTTATTTATTTTGTACGAATTTTTTGAAACAAGTTTTTTTTTTCATTTCACTTCACCAATTTGGACTATTTTGTGTATGGCCATTACATGAAATCCAAATAAAAATCAATTTAAATTACAGGTTGTAATGCAACAAAATAGGTAAAACACCAAGGAGGATGAATACTTTTGCAAGCACTGTATATAACAAATTATCAACCCTGCAAGCAATACAAGACTGTATTATTATGGTGGGAGATTATAATACAGTTTTAAATAGCTCAATTTATTCATTCATTTTATTTATTTAAGCAGGTAAGCCAGTTGAGAACAAGTTCTCATTTACAACTGTGACCTGGCCTAGATAAAGCAAAGCAGTGCGATAAAAACAACAACAACAACACAGAGTTACATATGGGATAAACAAAACGTACAGTCAAAAACACAATAGAAAATCTATATACAGTGTGTGCAAATGTAGTAAGTTATGGAGGTATGGCAATAAATAGGCCATAGTGCAAAATAATTACAATTTAGTATTAACACTGGAGAGATAGATGTGCAAAAGATGATGTGCAAATAGAGATACTGGGGTGCAAATTAGCAAAATAAATAACAATATGGGGATGAGGTAGTTGGGTGGGCTAATTACAGATTGGCTGTGTACAGGTGCAGTGATCGGTAAGATCCTCTGACAACTGATGCTTAAAGTTAGTGAGGGAGATAAGAGTCTCCAGCTTCAGAGATTTTTGCAGTTCGTTCCAGTCATTGGCAGCAGAGAACTGGAAAGAATGGCGGCCAAAGGAGGTGTTGGCTTTGGGGATGACCAGTGAGATATACCTGCTGGAGCGCATACTACGGGTGGGTGTTGCTATGTTGACCAATGAGCTAAGATAAGGTGGGGATATGCCTAGCAGTGATTTATAGATGACCTGGAGCCAGTGGGTTTGGCGACTAATATGTAGTGAGGGCCAGCCAACGAGAGCGTACAGGTCACAATGGTGGGTAGTATATGGGGCTTTGGTGACAAAACGGATGGCACTGTGATAGACTACATCCAATTTGCTGAGTAGAGTGTTGGAGGCTATTTTGTAGCTCAATTTTGGAGATCTGTAGCCCAATTGGTAGAGCATGGCGCTTGTAACGCCAGGGTAGTGGGTTCGATCCCCGGGACCACCCATACGTAAAAATGTATGCGCACATGACTGTAAGTCGCTTTGGATAAAAGCGTCTGCTAAATGGCATATTATAGTCAGTTTTACGAGGGCATGTTTGGCAGCATGAGTGAAGGAGGCTTTGTTGCGAAATAGGAAGCCGATTCTAGATTTAACTTTGGATTGGAGATGCTTAATGTGAGTCTGGAAAGAGAGTTTACGGTCTAACCAGACACCTAGGTATTTGTAGTTGTCCACATATTCTAAGTCAGACCCGCCGAGAGTAGTGATTCTAGTTGGGCGGGCGGGTGCAAGCAGCATTCGATTGAAGAGTATGCATTTAGTTTTACTAGCGTTTAAGAGCAGTTGGAGGCTACGGAAGGAGTGTTGTATGGCATTGAAGCTCGTTTGGAGGGTTGTTAACACAGTGTCCAATGAAGGGCCAGATGGTGTCGTCTGCGTAGAGGTGGATCTGAGCGTCACCAGCAGCAAGAGCGACATCATTGATATACACAGAGAATAGAGTCGGCCTGAGAGTTGAACCCTGTGGCACCCCCATAGAGACTGCCAGAGGTCCAGACAACAGGCCCTCCGATTTGACACATTGAACTCTATCTGAGAAGTAGTTGGTGAACCAGGCGAGGCAGTCATTTGAGAAACCAAGGCTATTTAGTCTGCCAACAAGAATGCGGTGATTGACAGAGTCGAAAGCCTTGGCCAGGTCGATGAAGACGGCTGCACAGTACTGTCTTTTATTGATCGCGGTTATAATATCGTTTAGGACCTTGAGCGTGGCTGAGGTGCACCCATGACCAGCTCGGAAACCAGATTGCATAGCGGAGAAGGTACGGTGGGATTCAAAATGGTCGATGATCTCAATAAAGGAAATCACACTACAAACTATCACCCTCATGCTCTTAACGAAATCATGAATGTCATGGATACATTAGAACTAGTGGATATATGGAGGCTTAAATATCCTGACCTAGTGAGATATACATAGTGGAGACTCAATTAAGTCTTGACTTCTTTCTTATGTCATTCTCGTTGGCACCAAAAGTGTAAAATGTGTTTATAGGGGACAGAATGCGGTCGGACCATCATATGATTGGCTTATACATTACTCTTACTGAATTTCCACATGGGCGAGGACATTGGAAATGTAATCAAAGCCTATTGGATGATAACTTCTTTTTAACTAGGACAGAGAAATGTATAACTGAATTTTTCCGACATAACATAGGTACAGCAATCCCTTTTAAATGTGCCTTTAGAGGCCTTGCAATTTAGTACTCATTTCAAAAACAAAAGCAATTTAGGTCGAAAGAGTCCATACTAACAAAGGAAATAGAAGGTCTAACAGAACAGATAGATAGCAATAAAAACGGTAACATAGAGGCTCAGAATAAATTAGAGGAAAAACAAAAAGAAATGGAGAAACTTATTTAAAAAAGATAAAAATTATCAGACACTCAATAAGAAGGTCTGATTTGATTATTACTGAAACAGGATACAAGTGGGAAATATAAAGATCCAGTCCATTAAAAAAATTGAAGGCCCCTTACACTTCAGTGTTGTGATGCAAAAATTCTAGCAAAATGTATAGCGCATAGAATTAAAAAGGTATTGTCGGACATTATTCATTCTAATCAGACAGGTTTTTTACATGGACGATACATTGGAGATAATATAAGGCACGTACTGGAAACAATAGAAAACTATGAAAAATCGGGGAATGCAGGCCTGTTATTCATAGCTGACTTTGAAAAGGCATTTGATAAAGTACGACTGGAGTTTATATATAAATGCCTGGAGCATTTCAATTTTGGAGAATCTCTTATAAAATGGGTTAAAATCATGTATAGTAACACTAGGTGTAAAATAGTAAATAATGGCTATTTCTCCCAAAAAAATTTAACTGTCAAGAGGATTAAAACAATGTTGTCCACTATCGGCATATCTATTTATTATGGCCATCGAAATGTTAGCTATTCAAATCAGATCAAACAATAATATCAAGGGATTACAAATCCAGGGTTTAAAAACAAAGGCGTCATTGTACGCTGATGATTCATGTTTTCTTTTAAATCCACAACTTGAATCCCTCCTCAGCCTCATAGAGGATCTAGATACATTTTCTAACCTCTCTGGATTATAACCAAATTATGATAAATGTACTACAGTTGAAGTCGGAAGTTTACATACACTTAGGTTGGAGTCATTAAAACTTGTTTTTCAACCACTCCACAAATGTATTGTTAACAAACTATAGTTTTGGCAAGTCGGTTAAGACAGACACATTTTCTAACCTCTCTGTATTACAACCAAATTATGACAAATGTACTATATTACGTATTGGATCACTAAAAAATACAATTTTTACATTACCATGTAGTTTACCTATAAAATGGTCTGATGGTGATGTGGATATGCTCGGAATTTCTGGCTCTCACAGACCTGTAACTTCTTCTTTAAGAGGCTCCTCTGTCCTCCACTCGTTACCTGTATTAATGGCACCTGTTTGAACCTGTTATCAGTATAAAAGACACCTGTCCACAACCTCAAACAGTCACACTCCAAACTCCACTATGGCCAAGACCAAAGAGCTGTCAAAGGACACCAGAAACAAAATTGTAGACCTGCACCAGGCTGGGAAGACTGAATCTGCAATAGGTAAGCAGCTTGGTTTGAAGAAATCAACTGTGGGAGCAATTATTAGGAAATGGAAGACATACAAGACCACTGATAATCTCCCTCGATCTGGGGCTCCACGCAAGATCTCACCCCATGGGGTCAAAATGATCACAAGAATGGTGAGCAAAAATCCCAGAACCACACGGGGGGACCTAGTGAATGACCTGCAGAGAGCTGGGACCAAAGTAACAAAGCCTACCATCAGTAACACACTACGCCGCCAGGGACTCAAATCCTGCAGTGCGAGATGTGTCCCCCTGCTTAAGCCAGTACATGTCCAGGCCCGTCTGAAGTTTGCTAGAGTGCATTTGGATGATCCAGAAGAGGATTGGGAGAATGTCATATGGTCAGATGAAACCAAAATATAACTTTTTGGTAAAAACTCAACTCGTCGTGTTTGGAGGACAAAGAATGCTGAGTTGCATCCAAAGAACACCATACCTACTGTGAAGCATGGGGGTGGAAACATCATGCTTTGGGGCTGTTTTTCTGCAAAGTGACCAGGACGACTGATCCGTGTAAAGGAAAGAATGAATGGGGCCATGTATCGTGAGATTTTGAGTGAAAACCTCCTTCCATCAGCAAGGGCATTGAAGATGAAACGTGGCTGGGTCTTTCAGCATGACAATGATCCCAAACACACCGCCCGGGCAACGAAGGAGTGGCTTCGTAAGAAGCATTTCAAGGTCCTGGAGTGGCCTAGCCAGTCTCCAGATCTCAACCCCATAGAAAATCTTTGGAGGGAGTTGAAAGTCCGTGTTGCCCAGCGACAGCCCCAAAACATCACTGCTCTAGAGGAGATCTGCATGGAGGAATGGGCCAAAATACCAGCAACAGTGTGTGAAAACCTTGTGAAGACTTACAGAAAACGTTTGACCTGTGTCATTGCCAACAAAGGGTATATAACAAAGTATTGAGAAACTTTTGTTATTGACCAAATACTTATTTTCCACCATAATTTGCAAATAAATTCATAAAAAATCCTACAATGTGATTTTCTGGAGAAAAAAATTCTCATTTTGTCTGTCATAGTTGACGTGTACCTATGATGAAAACTACAGGCCTCTCTCATCTTTTTAAGTGGGAGAACTTGCACAATTGGTGGCTGACTAAATACTTTTTTTCCCCACTGTATTTATATAATGAATATGAATTCGGAGGACAGAAATTATTAAATATTAAAGCATTAGACCTATCACTGAAAGCTTCTCTAGCAAATTAGTAAGATTGTCTCACCCAATGTTCAAGAATGGCCTTTTTCCCTTTATTCAGATTACAACCTCTCACTTTCAGTTATTTGAAAAGGAAATAATCTCCCAAATATCACTATTCTAAAACAAGCCATAGAAAGTTAGTTGCAATTTCAATTTAATCCTCCAGAAACGACAGAACAAATAATGCAACAAATATTGTGGTTAAACTCAAATATACTAATTGATAAAAAACCTATTTTTATACCTTAAAAAAGGTATAATCTTCGTAAATGATATCATCGGTAGGACTGGTGGAGTTATGTCGCACATGCAGCTAACAAAAACATATGAAAATGTTTGCTCTACCCAAAATTACAACCAAATAATTGCAGCCTTACCGCAAAAATGGAAGACGAAAGTGGAAGGGGGAGCCGTCCCATATAGATTGCAAAATAGTTGGGAAGACATTTTTGACGTACCGATCCCATGGCATAGTGTTTATGAACTGATAAGCAAAATGACACCGGATTCAAAACTTAGAATCTTTCAATTAAAATTATCATATAAAATTCTTGCTACCAATAGAATGTTATTTATATGGGGGATACAATCTTCTGCGAAGAGACAGAATCATTAGATCATTTGTTTTGGTACTGTCCATTTGTAGCTTGTTTTTGGACACAGGTCCAGGAATGGCTAAAGGATTGCAATATTTACTTGGAGCTATCCTTGCAGATAGCATTACTGGGTGATCTGAAAAGTCATAGTCAATCGATCAATAATATAATAATACTTTTAGCAAAAATGTTTATTTTCAATTTACAATCTGTAGAAACAATGAGAATAGAAAGGTTCAGAACTTTTGTAAAACATCACAGTACAGTTGAAAAATATATGTCAAATAGAAATCCTATATGGATGGTGTTAAGAGATAGATGGGTGGTGTTGAATGGTGTTGAAGGATGGGACTAATAACAACTAACAACAACTAATAGCAAGATAACTAATAATGTAAGCATACTGTGTCCAAAAAATATTTGATCCCCTGCTGATTTTGTACGTTTGCCCACTGACAAAGAAATGATCAGTCTATAATTTTAATGGTGCTTGTAGTTGGCCACCAGGTTTGCACACATCTCAGGAGGGATTTTGTCCCGCTCCTCTTTGCAGATCTTCTCCAAGTCATTAAGGTTTCAAGTCTGACGTTTGGCAACTCGAACCTTCAGCTCCCTCCACAGATTTTCTATGGGATTAAGGTCTGGAGACTGGCTAGGCCACTCCAGGACCTTAATGTGCTTCTTCTTGAGCCACTCCTTTGTTGCCTTGGCCGTGTGTTTTGGATCATTGTCATGCTGGAATACCCATTCACGACCCATTTTCAATGCCCTGGCTGAGGGAAGGAGGTTCTCACCCAAGATGTGACGGTACATGGCCCCGTCCATCGTCCCTTTGATGCGGTGAAGTTGTCCTGTCCCCTTAGCAGAAAAACACCGCCAAAGCATAATGTTTCCACCTCCATGTTTGACGGTGGCTATGGTATTCTTGGGGTCATAGGCAGCATTCCTCCTCCTCCAAACACGGCGAGTTGAGTTGATGCCAAAGAGCTCCATTTTGGTCTCATCTGACCACAACACTTTCACCCAGTTCTCCTCTGAATCATTCAGATGTTCATTTGCAAACTTCAGACGGCATGTATATGTGCTTTCTTGAGCAGGGGGGCCTTGCGGGCGCTGCAGGATTTCAGTCCTTCACGGCGTAGTTTGTTACCAATTGACTTCAACTGTATATTACGTATTGGATCACCCCCCCAAAAAATGTGGGGTCTGATGGTGATGTGGATATACTCGGATACATATCCCAAATGAAATAAATGATCGCACTCCAATACATTTTTATAGAAAGTTAGCAACAATAGATAATATCTTGCTACCATGGAAAGGTAAATACTTGTTTATTTGTGGAAAAATCACCCTGATGAACTCTTTAGTATTATCCCAGTTTACCTATTTGCTTATGGTCTTGCCTACACCTAGCGAACAGTTTTTTAACTTCCATTTTAATGGAAGTGGAAAGTGGAAGGGGGAACAAATAAAAAACTTGTTCGTCGGCCCTGCATTAAAGACCACATTTGGTTAAAGAAAATTGTGATGAATAAAAAAGTATACCAGTTTAATTTAAGGACCAAAGGATTGACAGCCGTCCCATATATATTGCAAAATAGTTGGGAAGAGATTTTTGACGTACCGATTCCATGGCAAATTGTTTATGAACTGATACGCAAAATGACGGCAGATTCAAAACGTTGTTCTATTTAAATTATTTTACAAAATTATTTCTACCAATAGAAAGTTATTTATATGGGGGATACAATCTTCCCAGCTCTGCAGATTTTGCTGCGAAGAGACAGAATCATTAGATCATTTGTTTTGGTACTGTCCATTTGTAGCTTGTTTTTGGTCACAGGTCCAGGAATGACTGAAGGATTGCAATATTTACCTGGAGCTAACCCTGCAGATAGCACAACTGGGTGATCTGAAAAGAGTGCAAAGCTGTCATCAAGGCAAAGGGTGGCTATTTGAAGAATCTTAAATATAAAATATATTTTGATTTGTTTAACACTTTTTTGGTTACTACATGATTCCATATGTGTAATTTCATAGTTTTGATGTCTTCACTATTATTCTACAATGTAGAAAATAGTAAAAAATAAAGAAAAACCATTGAATGAGTAGGAGTTCTAAAACTTTTGACCGGTAGTGTATATATACAGTGGGGAGAACAAGTATTTGATACACTGCCGATTTTGCAGGTTTTCCTACTTACAAAGCATGTAGAGGTCTCTAATTTTTATCATAGGTACACTTCAACTGTGAGAGACGGAATTTAAAACAAAAATCCAGAAAATCACATTGTATGATTTTTAAGTAATTAATTTGCATTTTATTACATGACATAATTTTTTGATCACCTAACAACCAGTAAGAATTCCGGCTCTCACAGACCAGTTAGTTTTTCTTTAAGAAGCCCTCCTGTTCTCCACTCATTACCTGTATTAACTGCACCTGTTTGAACTCGTTACCTGTAGAAAAGACACCTGTCCATACACTCAATCAAACAGACTCCAACCTCTTCACAATGGCTAAGACCAGAGAGCTGTGTAAGGACATCAGGGATACAATTTTAGACCTGCACAAGGCTGGGATGGGCTACAGGACAATAGGCAAGCAGCTTGGTGAGAAGGCAACAACTGTTGGCGCAATTATTAGAAAATGGAAGAAGTTCAAGATGACAGTCAATCACCCCCGGTCTGGGGCTCCATGCATGAACTCACCTCGTGGGGCATCAATGATCATGAGGAAGGTGAGGGATCAGCCCAGAACTACACGGCAGGACCTATTCAATGACCTGAAGAGAGCTGGGACCACAGTCTCGAAGAAAACCATTAGTAACACACTACGCCGTCATGGATTAAAATCCTGCAGCGCACACAAGGTCCCCCTGCTCA
Source organism: Coregonus lavaretus (assembly GCF_964263955.1). NCBI lineage: Eukaryota > Metazoa > Chordata > Actinopteri > Salmoniformes > Salmonidae > Coregonus > Coregonus lavaretus. The sequence continues at coordinate 11,256,830 of NC_140019.1, forward strand.
AGCCAGCGCATGTCCAGGCCCGTCTGAAGTTTGCCAATGACCATCTGGATGATCCAGAGGAGGAATGGGAGAAGGTCATGTGGTCTGATGAGACAAAAATAGAGCTTTTTGATCTAAACTCCACTCGCCGTGTTTGGAGGAAGAAGAAGGATGAGTACAACCCCAAGAACACCATCCCAACCATGAAGCATGGAGGTGGAAACATCATTCTTTGGGGATGCTTTTCTGCAAAGGGGACAGGAGGACTCCACCGTATTGAGGGGAGGATGGATGGGGCCATGTATCGCGAGATCTTGGCCAACAACCTCCTTCCCTCAGTAAGAGCATTGACGATAGGTCGTGGCTGGGTCTTCCAGCATGACAACGACCCGAAACACACAGCCAGGGCAACTAAGGAGTGGCTCCGTAAGAAGCATCTCAAGGTCCTGGAGTGGCCTAGCCAGTCTCCAGACCTGAACCCAATAGAACATCTTTGGAGGGAGCTGAAAGTCTGTATTGCCCAGCGACAGCCCCGAAACCTGAAGGATCTGGAGAAGGTCTATATGGAGGAGTGGGCCAAAATCCCTGCTGCAGTGTGTGCAAACCTGGTCAAGACCTACAGGAAACGTATGATCTCTGTAATTGCAAACAACGGTTTCTGTACCAAATATAAAGTTCTGCTTTTCTGATGTATCAAATACTTATGTCATGCAATAAAATGCAAATTAATTACTTAAAAATCATACAATGTGATTTTCTGGATTTTTGTTTTAGATTACGTCTCTCACAGTTGAAGTGTACCTATGATAAAAAATTACAGACCTCTACATGCTTTGTAAGTAGGAAAACCTGCAAAATCGGCAGTGTATCAAATACTTGTTCTCCCCACTGTATGTATATATATATATATATATATATATATATATATTTGTGGGAAAAAAACATATGGGGATTGAAAGTGATGCAGACAATTACATTGATGGATGTTACAATCTATCTGCAATATTAAAGCTGATCTCCCCCTAAAAAAGTAAAAATAAAATGAAAAATGAAAAACATTTATTATTGATATCATATCATGTCGATGTCAGTATTGATACAGTATATACAGTTGAAGTCGTATGTTTACATACACCTTAGCTAAATACATTTAAACTCAGATTTTCCAAAATTCCTGACATTTAATCCTAGTACAAATTCCCTGTTTTATGTCAGTTAGGATCACCACTTTATTTTAAGAATGTGAAATGTCAGAATAATAGTAGAGAGAATTATTTATTTCAGCTTTTATTTTTTTCATCACATTCCCAGTGGGTCAGAAGTTTACATACACTCAATTAGTATTTGGTAGCATTGCTTTTAAATTGTTTAACTTGGGTCAAACGTTTCGTGTAGCCTTCCACAATCTTCCCAAAATAAGTTGGGTGAATTTTGGCCCATTCCTCCTGACAGAGCTGGTGTAACTGTGTCAGGTTTGTAGGCCTCCTTGCTCGCACATGCTTTTTCAGTTCTGCCCACAAATGTTCTACAGGTTTGAGGTCAGGGCTTTGTGATGGCCACTCCAATACCTTGACTTTGTTGTCCTTAAGCCCTTTTGCCAAAACTTTGGAATTATGCTTGGGGTCATTGTCCATTTGGAAGACCCATATGCGACCAAGCTTTAACTTCCTGACTGATGTCTTGAGATGTTGCTTCAATATATCCACATAATTTTCCTTCCTCATGATGCCATCTATTTTGTGAAGTGCACCAGTCCGTCCTGCAGCAAGATCTTTGTCCCCATGTGCAGTTGCAAACCGTAGTCTGGCTTTTTTATGGCGGTTTTGGAGCAGTGGCTTCTTCCTTGCTGAGCGGCCTTTCAGGTTATGTCGATATAGGACTTGTTTTACTGTGGGTATAGATACTTTTGTACCTGTTTCCTCCAGCATCTTCACAAGGTCTTTTGCTGTTGTTCTGGGATTGATTTGCACTTTTCGCACCAAAGTACATTCATCTCTAGGAGACAGAACGCGTCTCCTTCCTGAGCGGTATGGAGGCTGCGTGGTCCCATGGTGTTTATACTTGTGTACTATTGTTTGTACAGATGAACGTGGTACCTTCAGGCATTTAGAAATTGCTCCCAAGGATGAACCAGACTTGTGGAGGTCTACAAGTTTTCTTCTGAGGTCTTGGCTGATTTCTTTTGATTTTCCCATGATGTCAAGCAAAGAGGCACTGAGTTTGAAGGTATTCCTTGAAATACATCTACAGGTACACCTCCAATTGATTCAAATGATGTCAATTAGCCTATCAGAACCTTCTAAAGCCATGACATCATTTTCTGGAATTTTCCAAGCTGTTTAAAGGCACAGTCAACTTAGTGTATGTAAACTTCTGACCCACTGGAATTGTGATACAGTGAATTATAAGTGAAATAATCTGACTGTAAACAATTGTCGGAAAAATTACTTGTGTCATGCACAAAGTAGATGTCCTAACCGACTTGCCAAAACTATAGTTTGTTAACAAGAAATTGTGGAGTGGTTGAAAAATGAGTTTTAATGACTCCAACCTAAGTGTATGTAAACTTCCGACTTCAACTGTAGGTAGAGATAGATATAATGTCATCTAATAAACTGTATCCTATGTCTCTGTCAGGGTCTTCCTCAGAGCCATCAACACCTATGCTGACACCATGAACCTCAAGTTCCTCAACAACAATGACTTTGAAGTGCAGGTCAGTGTGTGTTTGTGTGTGTGTGTGTGCGTGCGTGTGTGTGTGTGTGTATGCGTGTGCGTGTGAAAATGATGAACGTAAACACTCCACACTCGCTCTCTCTCTCTCCCTCCATCCCGCTCTCTCTTCCCCTCTTTCTGTCTCTCTCTGTCTCTCTCTCTCTCTCTCTCTCTCTCTCTCTCTCTCTCTCTCTCTCTCTCTCTCTCTCTCTCTCTCTCTCTCTCTCTCTCACACACACTCCCCCTCTATCATAAACTCATTCTTCCTGTCACATTCTCATTATTTTGATACCTCTCTTCTCTCTCTCTCTCTCTCTCTCTCTCTCTCTCTCTCGTTCTGTAGTTGTGGAATAATTACTTCCATTTGGCTGTTGCATTCATTACCCAAGAGTCATTGCAACTGCAGCACTTCTCTCCAATCAAGAGGAACAAGATCCTGGCAAAGTGAATTAAATTAAACTATTCATTTGTTTTTCTCTTCTGCCAATATCAATGAGTTATGCCATAGTATTTCTATAATAAATCCAGACTTGTTATTGGTTGCTCCTGTACTAAAACAAATCTGATTTCTTTTTATCTTCAGGTATGGAGACATGAGGAGACTCATTGGTTTCGCCATACGGGACATGTGGTACAAATTGGGTAAGTGTGTGTGTTTGCGTCCGAATGTATGTATGTGTGTGTGTGTGTGTTATAGACTCTTAGACTCTTACTATGTTTGTGTGTGTGTGTGTGTGTGTGTGTGTGTGTGTGTGTGCGTGTGTGCTTGCGTGTGTGTCTGTGTGTTTGTGTGTGTAGGTGGAAATAAGATCTGTTTTATCCCTGGGATGGTGGGTCCTATCCTGGAGATGACTCTGATTCCTGAGGAAGAGCTGAGACGAGCCACCATCCCCATCTTCTTCGACATGATGCAGTGTGAACACACACTCTCCGCGCACTTCCACAAGGTGTGAGAGTGGCACACACACACTACCACACACACACACGTGCATGCACACACATACAGACGTTTACAGCTTCCGAGAGACTTAGCCGTTCTCTATCGCTTCTCTCCCTCTGTCTGTCTGTAGTTTGAGAATGAGATCATTCTGAAGCTGGATCATGAGGTGGAGGGGGGAGGAGGAGATGAGAGATATATGGAGCTACTGGAAACCATGTGGGTGCCTTTAATCAATATCAATATCGATATCACAGACAATATCTGTAATCTACCGCTCAATCAACCACTGATGCTTACTGGCTTACGTGTGTGTGTGTGTGTGTGTGTGTGTGTGTGTGTGTGTGTGTGCATGTGCATGCGTGCGCGTTTGTGTTTGTCAGTCTGTTGGAATGTGCTGTGGAGCATCCCTTGTTAAGGCCAGAGGTGGAGCACTTTGTTGACTTGGTGAAGGGACTCCTGGTGCGTCTCCTTGACTACCGCACGGTGATGAGCGACGACAGCCTCAACAACCGCATGAGCTGCACTGTCAATCTCCTGGTAAGCCTCGCCCACTACAGGAAGATCCACATTGGGCAGAATGCTATATCTTTAATCTGGTTTTTCAACTATTAGCACATTGTTGCGTCAACTGCTATACACACACCTTTATGTTTCATGTGTTGTCATCAGCCTGACCCACCTCACGCAAATCAACCTTGAGTTGCAGTGTCACTTTCAACACAAAACCACACCCTTCTCCCAAACATTAAACCAATCTGTTTATCTATATATCATCTGACAATCATTCCATGCCAATCAACTGTGCCCACCATATAGCCGTTACCATGGCATCACCAGCCACTATATAACATCCAATTAATTATATCCACCTTCTAATACATTCTGAAAATATTAATAAATTGAACCTTCATATTCTAGAACATTCAATAACAGTATCTGAGGCTGACAGTCAGTTAGACTAGATAGAATATCCCAGATCAATAAAAGATAAGATGAGTCTCAGAGGCATTACCAGCCTGTCGTTGTTGTGTTACTGTATTATACTGTGACACTATGGCAGTCACACGGGGCTGTCTGTCTGTCAATAACACAGCTGTAAAGCACAGTTAGGCCTATTCAGCACCCCTATGGCTATGCATTAGCCATTCCTTTTCATGACATGCTGTTTTTGAAGCTAAATATCCTTACCTCAGGCTAACTAACGTTAGCATGCTATGCTATACGCAAGCTATTCATCCTTACCTCAGGCTTACTGACATTAGCATGCTATGCTATACGCAAGCTAATCATCCTTACCTCAGGCTTACTGACATTAGTATGCTATGCTATACACAAGCTAATCATCCTTACCTCAGGCTAACTGACATTAGCAAGCTATGCAATATGCAAGCTAATCATCCTTACCTCAGGCTAACTGACATTAGCATACTATGCAATATGCAAGCTAATCATCCTCACCTCAAGCTAACTGACATTAGCATGCTATGCAACATGCAAGCTAATCGTCCTTACCTCAAGCTAACTGACATTAGCATGCTATGCAATGTGCAAGTTAATCATCCGTACCTCAGGCTAACTGACATTATCATGCTTTAGCTAACACACAGCTCCCAGGGCTACATCTGGATCACTCAGACATGCATGCTAGCTGCACACATCATCAGCTTATGTTACTGACTCTAAATGATTCATGATCTTTCTGCAGAGTTTGATAGTTTTAATAGGTCTTTAAACATCAGTCGGATGTGGATATTATTGGAGTGTTTAAGAGGGTGACGTATGTTGGAGATGTGTGTGTTCTGCCTTGAGTATTTTTCTCAGTAAGTGAGCACTAGAGAAGAAACGTGGTGTGTGTGTGTGTGTATGTGTGTGTGTGCGTGTGTGCTGGTGATGAGACACACACACCCTCTCTGTTTATCCCCACACACATATCCCCCCAACACACATCCACACTAACAAGCAAAGTATCACACTCCTCTCCGTTGTTTTGCAGAATTTCTACAAGGACATCAACCGTGAAGGGATGTACATCAGGTGACACTTTATGCAACAATAACATATTATTATTTCAATTGTAAATATGTTTCATAACTCTACTTACACAACCACTCTACTTTCATATTTATTTAACTAGAGAGTTTGAGTGTAGAGTGTTTCTGTATATGTATGACTATCCGTGGTGTGGGACTGGGTAGGCTACATGCGCTGGGAGAGAATGTGACGTTGTGTGTGTGTGTGTGTGGTGTGTGTGTGTGTATGTATGTATGTGTGTGTATAATCTGACAAGGGATTATCTCAATCCTGCTGAATTAATGTCAAAATCCAGAGGATCAGGCCCTCCACTCACAGCAACATGTGCACTTATTTTAGGAGAGAGAGACAGGGATGGAGAGAGAGAGGGAGAGTGAGGAAGAGGAAGAGAGAGAGAGAGAGAGAGAGAGAGAGAGAGAGAGAGAGAGAGAGAGAGAGAGAGAGAGAGAGAGAGAGAGAGAGAGAGAGAGAGAGAGAGAGAGAGAGAGAGAGAGAGGTGTGGAACTGAAAGAGGGATGGAGGTAGAGGGAGGGAAGATGGGAGAGATTGAGAGAAAGTGAAGGGCAGAGAGAGACAGAAAATGAGAGGAGAGAGGTTAATCAAAAAACTAGAAGAGGAGATGATAAAGACGAAGGCGTAATCCAAAAGGAGAAATGTACAGTGCATTCGGAAAGTATTCCGACCCCTTCCCTTTATAAAAATGTTGTTACGTTACAGCCTTATTCTAAAATTGATTAAATAAAAAATGTTCCTCATCAATCTACACACAATACCCCATAATGACAAAGCGAAAACAGGTTTTTATACATTTTTACAAATGAATAAAAAAATAACTAATACAAACCTTATTTGCATAAGTATTCAGACCCTTTGCTATGAGACTCGAAATTGAGCTCAGGTGGATCCTGTTTCCATTGAGTCCATCTGTGGTAAATTCAATTGATTGGACATGATTTGGAAATGCACACACCTGTCTATATAAGGTCCCACAGTTGACAGTGCACATCAGAGCAAAAAACAAGCCATAAGGTCGAAGGAATTGTCCGTAGAGCTCCAAAACAGGATTGGGTCGAGGCACAGATCTGGGGAAGGGTACTGAAACATTTCTGCAGCGTTAAAGGTCCCCAAGAACACAGCTGCCTCCATCATTCTTAAATTAAAGAAGTTTGGAACCACCAAGACTTTTCCTAGAGCTGGCCGCGCGGCCAAACTGAGCAATCGGGGGAGAAGGTCCTTGGTCAGGGAGGTGACCAAGAACCTGATGGTCACTCTGACAGAGCTCCAGAGTTCCACTGAGGACATGGGAGAACCTTCCAGAAGGACAACCATCTCTGCAGCACTCCACCAATCAGGCCTTTATGGTAGAGTGGCCAGATGGAAGCCACTCCTCAGTAAAAGGCACATGACAGCCCGCTTGGAGTTTGCCAAAAGGCACCTAAAGACTCTCAGACCATGAGAAACAAGATTCTCTGGTCTGATGAAACCACGATTGAACTCTTTGGCCTGAATGACAAGCGTCACGTCTGCATGTTACCTGGCACCATTCCTACGGTGAACCATGGTGGTGGCGGCATCATGCTGTGGGGATGTTTTTCAGTGGCAAGGACTGGGAGACTAGTCAGGATCAAGGGAAAGCTGAACGGAGCAAAGTACAGAGAGATCCAAGATGAAAACCTGCGCCAGGGCGCTCAGCACCTCAGACTGGGGAAAAGGTTTACCTTCCAACAGGACAACGACCCTAAGCACACACAATGCATGAGCCAAGACAACGCAGGAGTGGTTTGGGACAAGTCTCTGAATTTCCTTGAGTTGCCCAGCCAGAGCCCGGACTTGAGACCTGAAAATAGCTGTGCAGCGACGCTCCCCATCCAACCTGACAGAGCTTGAGAGGATCTGCAGAGAAGAATGGGAGAAACTCCCCAAATACAGGTGTGCCAAGCTTGTAGTGTCATACCCAAGAAGACTTGAGGCTGTAATCACTGCCAAAGGTGCTTCAACAAAGTACTGAGTAAAGGGTCTGAATAGTTATGTAAATGTGTTATTTCCATTTTTTGTGTTTTATAAATTTGCAACAATTTCAAAAAACCTGTTTTTGCTTTGTCATTATGGGGTATTGTGTGTAGATTGATGAGGGGGGGGGATAATTGAATCCATTTCAGAATAAGGCTGTAACGTAACAAATTGTGGAAAGAGTCAAGGGGTCTGAATACTTTCCAAATGCAGAAGTAGGGAGAAATTGAAGTTAGGCTAATGAAAGATACACTGCTTTTCTCTGTTGGAAACCTAGAATGTTAAAAACCCTTAAAATCCCACATTTGACAGAATCTGAAAAAGTTACCGATGTATCTGCTGAGAATGAGTGACAGGGTGGGTTAGAATTAAGAGAGAGAGAGAGAGAGAGAGAGAGAGAGAGAGAGAGAGAGAGAGAGAGAGAGAGAGAGAGAGAGAGAGAGAACAGAAAGAGAGAGCTAACAGAAAGAGAGAGCTAACAGTGAGAGATAACAGAGAGGGAGAGAACAGAGAGAAAGTGGGAGAAAGAGAGAGATACAAAGGGCGACATAGAGAGACACAGAAAGAGACACAGAGCGAGACACAGAGAGAGACACAGAGAGAGACACAGAGAGAGACACAGAGAGAGACACAGAGAGAGACACAGAGAGAGACAGATAAATAAGAGGAAAAGAGAGGAGAGAGAGAGAACACAGAGAGACTAAAAAAGGAAGATAAATAGAACTAGAAAGAGTGTGGAACTGAAAGACGGATGGAGGTAGAGGGAGGGGAGATGGGAGAGATTGAGAGAAAGTGAAGGGCAGACTGATAAAAAAGGAAGATAAATAGAACTAGAAAGAGTGTGGAACTGAAAGAAGGATGGAGGTAGAGGGAGGGGAGATGGGAGAGATTGAGAGAAAGTCAAGGGCAGACTGATAAAAAAGGAAGATAAATAGAACTAGAAAGAGAGGTAAAAGGGAGACCTAGGGTTGAGGCCAGCTGCATAGTGAGGGCAGACTGATGTTTTTTGTCCCTGAGGGCACATTAAAGTTCCATGTGTTCTGCCCACTAAGTTCCACAGTGTTCACATCAGACTGTGACATGTACAGGTCAAGCGATAACAATCACGCAACAGATTGGCTACCTGTATCACAGAATGTAGGACAAGTCACTGAGTTGTCTAGGCAACACAGACATCTAGTGGACAATGGTATACATTACAGTTTAATGTGTATTAACCTGTGTGTGTGTGTGTGTGTGTGTGTTATAGATACCTCTACAAGCTGAGAGACCTTCACATGACTGTGGAAAACTACACAGAGGCTGCATACACCCTGTTGCTTCACTCTCGCCTGCTCAAGGTACACACCAACACGGACGCACGCGCGTGCATACACCCACACACACACACACATTGACATTCACTTGTAATTTTATTTGGCCCTCTGAGAAGAAGAAAAAAGGACTGTAAAGCACATAAAGGAATGTAAATCACCAGGAACTCAGCTTAAAGTGATTTTAATTGAGGAATTCTGTTCCCAAGTATTCCCACGCATTAACATAGAAGAATATGTTAATGTATCCAAATGTAATCAAGGTTTGAAATGATTCTGTTTTTGTCAAATACTATATCTGTTTGGGCTTCTTGCGGTCAATTTTCAACTATGCTCCGACCTCCCAACCATCCACTCAAGAAAAAATCGTCCTGCGGCTGAATGTAATTGGGGACCCCTGTCCTTCACAATCCTGTTTATAGCCTGTCCTTCCACTCTGATTGTTTAATCTGTGCCCCCTCTCTTTCTCTTTCTCTACCCCCTCCATCCCTCCCTAAATCCCTCCTCCCTCTCCCTCTCCCTCTCCCCTCCCCCTCTCAGTGGTCCGAGGACCAGGGCAGTCCCCAGTTTGAGGTGCGTTTAGGCTGTCAGACCCAGCGACAGCAGAAGGAGGCCCTCTATGAATACACCATCGGATACTTCGACAAGGGCAAGGTCAGGAGCAGAGTCGGCTATCTTGATTGTGTATAGTGTCTTTGCTGGATAGATAGATGTATTGGAGTTGGACATATTCTCTGCGCTCTCTGTTCACTGTATGTGATGTTGCAGAGTTGGTGATTTTGTATATTATGTACTCTCTGCTCTCTGTAGAAGTGATGGAGTTGGTTATTTTGTAGACCCTCTCTTCTCTCCATGGGTGTATTGGTAATCTTCCATCTCTCTGTGTTGTGTAGATGTGGGAGGAAGCCATCACTCTGTGTAAGGAGCTGGCTGACCAGTATGAGATGGAAGTGTTTGACTACGAGCTGCTCAGCCAGAGCCTGGTAAGACACACACCACACAGTGTTCTGTCCTATTCCATTTATGAATATGTTTTGTCAGCAAGCTGCCTTCATCAGCATTTCTTCTTGATTTCTAACACCCTTCACAGGACCCCAAAACCTTTCCTCTACTCCTCTTGCATTCTCTTGACTTCTCCTCTGCTTCATCCGAAAGTACATCACATTTGGAGTGGCTGTTCGATACATTCCTCTCCTCCGCTTCTCCTCTTGTCATTTTTATTTTCTCTCGCCTCCCAAGAGTCTCACTCACTCAAACAAAAATAGCATTTATAGTATTTCTCCATCCATCCCTCCGTTGCCTGAGAGACAGTCTTCTCTGCTCCTCTGAATTATGTCCTTGTGCAATAAATCTGCCCTTGGATTTTGTCCTTTTATCTTTTCTCCCATATTTCACTGTTGAAAAACAAGACTTTGCTGAGTGTGTCATTTGTCTCGCTATAGCTGTAGCTTTATCATATCTCTCCTACACACTCTCTGTCTGTCTCTCCTACACACTCTCTGTCTGTCTCTCCTACACACTCTCTGTCTGTCTCTCCTACACACTCTCTGTCTGTCTCTCCTACACACTCTGTCTGTCTCTCCTACACACTCTCTGTCTGTCTCTCCTACCCACTCTCTGTCTGTCTCTCCTACCCACTATCTGTCTGTCTCTCCTACACACTCTGTCTGTCTCTCCTACACACTCTCTGTCTGTCTCTCCTACACACTCTCTGTCTGTCTCTCCTACACACTCTGTCTGTCTCTCCTACACACTCTCTGACTGTCTCTCCTACACACTCTGTCTGTCTCTCCTACACACTCTCTGTCTGTCTCTCCTACCCACTCTCTGTCTGTCTCTCCTACACACTCTGTCTGTCTCTCCTACACACTCTCTGTCTGTCTCTCCTACACACTCTCTGTCTGTCTCTCCTACACACTCTGTCTGTCTCTCCTACACACTCTCTGTCTGTCTCTCCTACACACTCTCTGACTGTCTCTCCTACACACTCTCTGTCTGTCTCTCCTACACTCTCGGTCTGTCTCTCCTACACACTTTCTGTCTGTCTCTCCTACACACTCTCTGTCTGTCTCTCCTACACACTCTCTGTCTGTCTCTCCTACACACTTTCTGTCTGTCTCTCCTACACACTCTCTGTCTGTCTCTCCTACACACTCTCTGTCTGTCTCTCCTACACACTCTCTGTCTGTCTCTCCTACACACTCTGTCTGTCTCTCCTACACACTCTCTGTCTCTCCTACACTCTCTGTCTGTCTCTCCTACACACTCTCTGTCTGTCTCTCCTACACACTCTCTGTCTGTCTCTCCTACACACTCTCTGTCTTTCTCTCTTCCCCTCTCCCGTTCTCTTTCTCCCACCCTACCCCCTAACCCTCTCTCCCCCCTCTATCTCTCCCACCCCTACTACCTCTATCTCCCCCAACATCCTCTCTCTCTCCCTACCTTTCTTCTCTCTCCCCCTCCTCTGCCTCTCTATCCAATTCTTTATCTCTCTCTCTCTCTCTCTCTCTCTCTCTCTCTCTCTCTCTCTCTCTCTCTCTCTCTCTCTCTCTCTCTCTCTCTCTCTCTCTCTCTCTCTCTCTCTCTCTCTCTCTCTCTCTCTCTCTCTCTCTCTCTCTCTCTCTCTCTCTCTCTCTCTCTCTCTGTAGAAGCAGCAGGCTAAGTTCTATGAGAACATTATGACGATCCTGAGGCCCAAGCCAGACTACTTTGCTGTGGGCTACTATGGACAGGGTTACCCTCCCTTCCTCAGGGTATGTCTAAGCATCTGCATAACCTTGTATTCACAATGTCTAATTTTAGCTCCACATGAAATGTGAAAGAGCTTGTATCTACATGATTTTGGGCTGGTCAATAATGGTTTATTACTCTTATGAAATAAACAACAGTTTGTCAGACCACAAGAGGAAGCAATATCAAAATCGTATTAAAAGAATGCAGTCTTATGTAGTGGTTATGACTGTTCATAACCCCCTTGTGACTGTGTATAACTGTTTATAACCTCAGAAAGGTGTTTATCCACCGGGGGAAGGAGTACGAGCGTAGAGAAGACTTCCAGAACGAGTTGATGAGTCAGTTCCCCAGCGCTGTCCGTCTCAATATCACCACCATGCCTGGAGATGACGTCAGACTCTCCCCTTTGCAGTGTATCCTTATGTACACACACACAATGTACACACACACACACTCAGTCTTTAGTTCAGTGGGCTAACATTGTCCTGAGTCACATGGACCACCATGGTTTTATAGTCACACACGTGAACACGAAGACATTTCACTTCATCTATGATTGTGTTGTAGTGATGTTGCCTTCCTGACCGGGTTGTCTCAGACATCCAGTGTTTCACTGTCCAGCCTGTCCTGGAGATCCCATCTCGCTTGAAGAGCAAACCTGTCCCTGACCAGATCATCAAGTCAGTCCCTCTGCCCTCGACGTCTATCTCTATCTAACAAAGATCACTGTTTTAACCTCCTCTTTCTATCCCCCTCTGTCTTTACTGTATGTGTGTGTGTGTGTGTGTGTGTGTGTGTATGTGTGTGTGTGTGTGTGTGTGTGTGTGTGTGTGTGTGTGTGTGTGTGTGTGTGTGTGTGTGTGTGTATGTGTGTGTGTGTGTGTGTGTGTGTGTGTGTATGTGTGTGTGTGTGTGTGTGTGTGTGTGTGTGTGTGTGTGTGTGTGTGTGTGTGTGTGTGTGTGTGTGTGTGTGTGTGTTTGTTGTAGCTTCTACAAGTCCAACTACGTGCAGCGTTTCCAGTACTCCAGACCAGTGAGGAGAGGCCCAGTGGATCCCAGCAATGAGTTTGTAGTAAGTGTCTGACCAGATCCCTAACTGTACTGAATAATGAATGTAACATATAACAGGTCCAATACACGATCACATCAGGACATTTTTCATTTTGTATCTACAGTGAGGGAAAAAAGTATTTGATCCCCTGCTGATTTTGTACGTTTGCCCACTGACAAAGACATGATCAGTCCATAATTTTAATGGTAGGTTTATTTGAACAGTGAGAGACAGAATAACAACAAAAAAATCCAGAAAAACGCATGTCAAAAACGTTATAAATTGATTTGCATTTTAATGAGGGAAATAAGTATTTGACCCCTCTGCAAAACATGACTAAGTACTTGGTGGCAAAACCCTTGTTGGCAATCACAGAGGTCAGACGTTTCTTGTAGTTGGCTACCAGGTTTGCACACATTTCAGGAGGGATTTTGTTCCACTCCTCTTTGCAGATCTTCTCCAAGTCATTAACGTTTCGAGGGTGACGTTTGGCAACTCGAACCTTCAGCTCCCTCCACAGATTTTCTATGGGATTAAGGTCTGGAGACTGGCTAGGCCACTCCAGGACCTTAATGTGCTTCTTCTTGAGCCACTCCTTTGTTGCCTTGGCCGTGTGTTTTGGGTCATTGTCATGCTGCAATACCCATCCACGACCCATTTTCAATGCCCTGGCTGAGGGAAGGAGGTTCTCACCCAAGATTTGACGGTACATGGCCCCGTCCATCGTCCCTTTGATGCAGTGAAGTTGTCCTGTCCCCTTAGCAGAAAAACACCCCCAAAGCATAATGTTTCCACCTCCATGTTTGACGGTGGGGATGGTGTTCTTGGGGTCATAGGCAGTATTCCTCCTCCTCCAAACACGGCGAGTTGAGTTGATGCCAAAGAGCTCGATTTTGGTCTCATCTGACCACAACACTTTCACCCAGTTCTCCTCTGAATCATTCAGATGTTCATTGGCAAACTTCAGACGGCCCTGTATATGTGCTTTCTTGAGCAGGGGGACCTTGCGGGCGCTGCAGGATTTCAGTCCTTCGCGGCGTAGTGTGTTAAAAATTGTTTTCTTGGTGACTATGGTCCCAGCTGCCTTGAGATCATTGACAAGATCCTACCGTGTAGTTCTGGGCTGATTCCTCACCGTTCTCATGATCATTGCAACTCCATGAGGTGAGATCTTGCATGGAGCACCAGGCTGAGGGAGATTGACAGTTATTTTGTGTTTCTTCAATTTGCGAATAATCGCACCAACTGTTGTCACCTTCTCACCAAGCTGCTTGGCGATGGTCTTGTAGCCCATTCCAGCCTTGTGTAGGTCTACAATCTTGTCCCTGACATCCTTGGAGAGCTCTTTGGTCTTGGCCATGGTGGAGAGTTTGGAATCTGATTGATTGATTGCTTCTGTGGACAGGTGTCTTTTATACAGGTAACAAGCTGAGATTAGGAGCACTCCCTTTAAGAGTGTGCTCCTAATCTCAGCTCGTTACCTGTATAAAAGACACCTGGGAGCCAGAAATCTTTCTGATTGAGAGGGGGTCAAATACTTATTTCCCTCATTAAAATGCAAATCAAGTTATAACATTTTTGACATGCGTTTTTCTGGATTATTTTGTTGTTATTCTGTCTCTCATTGTTCAAATAAACCTACCATTAACATTATAGACTGATCATGTCTTTGTCAGTGGGCAAATGTACAAAATCAGCAGGGGATCAAATACTTTTTTCCTTCACTGTATCTCTCCCATGGTCTCTCTCTCTCTCTCTCTCTCTCTCTCTCTCTCTCTCTCTCTCTCTCTCTCTCTCTCTCTCTGTATCTCTCGCTCTCTCTCTGTATCTCTCTCTCTCTCTGTATCTCACTTTCTTTATGTCTGTCTCCTCCTCTCTTCCTCTTCCTAGTCCATGTGGATTGAGCGCACCACGTTCACCACAGTGTATAAACTCCCTGGGATCCTGCGCTGGTTTGAGGCCACAGACATGAAACATGTAAGTGTGTCTGTTTCTCTCTCTCTCTCTCTCTCTCTCTCTCTCTCTCTCTCTCTCTCTCTCTCTCTCTCTCTCTCTCTCTCTCTCTCTCTCTCTCTCTCTCTCTCTGCCAACCTGTTTGCCTGTTTACCATTCTCTATCTCTCACTGCCGTGTGAGCACTTTTCTCTGCAATGGCTAGCATAACTGTTTATGGTCCTGAAACTGTTTATTTTTTTTATTTTATTAGGCATAATCTTATAATAGTTTAGTTACAACACCCCTTTCGTTTCTCTCTCTCTCTCTCTCTCTCTCTCTCTCTCTCTCTCTCTCTCTCTCTCTCTCTCTCTCTCTCTCTCTCTCTCTCTCTCTCTCTCTCTCTCTCTCTCTCTCTCTCTCTCTCTCTCTCTTTCACTCTCTCTCTCTCTCTCTCTCTCTCTCTCTCTGTCAGACCACCATCAGTCCTCTGGAGAATGCCATAGAGACCATGCAGAGCACCAATGACAAGATCCTCACCCTGATCAACCAATACCAGGCCGACGACGCCCTTCCTATCAACCCTCTCTCCATGCTGCTCAACGGCATTGTGGACCCCGCCGTCATGGGGGGCTTCGCCAAGTACGAGAAGGTCAGAGTTCGTCCATCCAGCCAAACCTACCTGCATGCCTCAACCCCATCCCAGGACTGTGTCATCTATAAAAGTACAGCATATTTCTATCCCTCTCCTCTCTACAGGCTTTCTTCACTGAGGAGTACAACTTGCAACACCAGAGGACAGAGATAAACTGGATCGCCTGAAAGACCTCATCGCATGGCAGGTACTGTACGCACACACACACACACACACACATACACACACAGGCACGTGCACCGACACATGTACAAGCATACACACAAACACTTGTTTACGTCTCTTGTAGATCCCGTTGCTGGGTGGAGGAATCTCTCTACATGGGAAGAGAGTGACAGACGACCTACGACCTTTCCACGAGCGCATGGAGGAGTGCTTCAAGCATATGAGGAAGAAGGTGGAGAAGGAGTATGGAGTGAGGGAGCTGGTAAGAGAAAGAGTGAAATGGAAGGAGAAAAGGAGAGTGTTTGTGTGAGGCCTGATAGGCTAGCTGAAGGGAGATAGTATCTGGGGCAGAGGATAATTTCTATCTGAAAAAATATTTTATGAAAAGAGCTGTAGGAATGATACTAGCTTAACTCCTGTTTGTGAAAAGCATTGTATTAACTCTCTCTTTATCGCTCTCTTTCATCCAACTTCCCCTTTGATCTTTTGTCTCATTTTTCTCCATCCCTCTCTTTTCCCTCTTTGCCATGCCTCGTTCATAGCCGGATATGGATGAGAGGAAGTCAACTCGTCCGCGCTCTGTCCTTCGCTCCTTCCGTCAGTCCATCATCTCCATCTCTTCCCTACAGGGGTCTGAGTGTGGGACCCCCACCAAGCCTTACCCAGACAGGTAACACACACTCACAAACACACACACACTCACATTTTAAATACTTTATTTGAAGCCGCCAATCAAAATGACATTAAAAAAGGATCCAAACATTTCAAAGGTCCCTGTATGCATGACACTCAAGGGTACAGAAAGCATCTCCTTCTCCAAACAGCTAGGCTGCCACGACAGCTGAAACAGAGCAGTACCTAGCCAACTGCTTCGCCCTAGTTTTTGTCAGGCCCGCAATCTGTAGTCCATGCACTGCAAGCCTGTGTACGTGGCCGAGACTGCAAATATCAGTGCCACCAGCTTGCACCTACACTCGAGGCTGTCCAAGCGTGCACGAGGGGCTGGTATGTAAGAAACTTGTCGGCAAAGGCCTGCTCCATGTAGCCATCAAATGAGCAACCCACTTTCAAAATGAGCACCTCCCCCTGGCCTCCCCCCACAACAGCAACATTTGGCGTATTTGGCACACAGGAAAACACATTATCATCAAACCAGCTTCCTCTTACACAAGAATGTTTATGGAGGTGTGCTGTTGGTGAGACTACCTGTCTCACCTCACTGACTATCAGGTCGACAAGGTGATCGTGTCTAGCAATGTACAAATCCTTGTATAACAGCAACCATTCCCAATATGGGAAACAGACTCACAGACACACACACACACACAGATGCAAATCCACACACATGGATGCAAACATGCAACCATACTGTATACACAAACACACACCTTACCCCCCTCTCTCTCCCTCTTCTTTCTCCCCCCACCCTCCCTCCCCAGTGGTCTCCCTGATACGGCGGCCCCCCAGACCCCCACCCTGCAGCGCTCCAGTGGCAGTGTGAGCATGGGGGACGAGGGAGGGGCAGAGGGGGAGGTGAAACTCCGGAACTCCAAGAAGAGAAGGAAAAGGAGCAGCATGATCTTCATCCCAGAGGAGAGAGACAGGACCAACACACTGGACAGCAAACGGGTGAGAGAGAGTGAGAGAGAGAGAGAGAGGGAGGAGGGGGAGAAAGGGAGAGAGAGAGACAGGTGGAGAGGGGGAGAAAGAGAGAGAGACAGGTGGAGAGGGGGAGAAAGAGAGAGACAGGTAGAGAGGGGGAGAGAGAGAGAGAGACAGGTGGAGAGGGGGAGGGAGAGAGAGAGAGAGAGAGAGAGAGAGAGAGAGAGAGAGAGAGAGAGAGAGAGAGAGAGAGAGAGAGAGAGAGAGAGAGAGAAAAGGTAGGGAGAGAGAGAGGATGTTGGGGGAGATAGAAGCCGATAAGTGCAATGTTGTTTTACAGGGTCAGCCACTGTTTCAAAGAAAACCTTTCAAAACAAAGAGGAAAAAATAGGAGAGTATTTGGACATCAGTAGAGGGGAGGACCATCCTCTTCAGTGAATTTCATTTAAATAATTGATTAAAACACACTATTTTGTAAAGAAGGTCTACAGTAGCCTCAAGAGCACTCTGTAGGGTAGCGACATGGTGTATTCGGAGGACAGCAAGCTTCCGTCCTCCTCTGGGTACATTGACTTCAATACAAAAGCTAGGATGCTCATGGTTCTCACCCCCTTCCATAGACTAACACAGTAATTATAACAACTTCCGGAGGACGTCCTCCAACATACCAGAGTAAAAAAAAAGCTTAATTCAATTGTTGCCAGCACTACAGTTACAGTCACCAATGCTCTGGATAACATGAAAACAGCCTAACCAGCACTGCTAGGGTGAGTAAAATGGTCAGAGTGAGGTGTTCTCTCATTTGTGTCTGGAAGTAGCTAGCAAGCTAGCCAATGTTAGCCAGTTAGCTTGGGTGCGTGTTAGCCAGTTACCATTGTGAGGTCAGAACGCTCGGATCAACCCTACTCCTCCACCAGAGCGTCCAGTGTGCGCTCTGAATGCTCAGAGACCAAAACGCTCTGAATTTATGAACAGACAATCTGACAATCTGACAATGCTCTGAATTTACGAACGCCCAGAGCAAACTCTGAGTGCACTCTGGCACTCCAGATTGAATTGACGATGTGGGCTGTGTGTAGCAGTTTGGCTTGGAAATCTTTTTTCGTCTGGTCACATACAGCTGATGTGTTGTGCATTGAAGTCCACAAGCGAAGGGAAGAGGTGAGAGGAGGAGAGTGCATAGATGCGAGAAGGAATACAACGTGGCTGTGTGTTTACGCGTGATCAGGGGTATATTCATTCCGCCGATTCTGTTGTAAAACGTTTCTTAAACGGAAGCAAATGGAACAAAACGGGGATAAACATACCTGAATTTGTCCAATACAAATTTGTCTCTCAACCTGTGTGCACTTACGCTGTAAACTTTAATTCATAGTCTAGGTTGTAGCAACCTCATGATGGTTATAGGGAAAATGTGAGTATCATGTAGTAGCCTAAACCTATCGCTGTTACATTAAACTGGGTGAATGGAATATGAATAACAGTCATCCAATATGCTGTATAGAAATAAGGCCATGCTCATTTTTTAAAATATCGTCCTCCCTCATCTTAAACAGCACTGACCGCCACTGTTGGACATGCCTGTAAACTCCTGCTGCATAACAGTATCAGTGAGACACTGCTCTCTGTCTCCCTCTAGCTGTCCAAGAAGCAGGAGTTCCGCAGTGACACCAATCTGTCTGAACCTGGCTGTCAAAGAAATGTCTTTCTCACCAACGCCAACTCCAGATCTCTGCCTGCTATTACAGGTACAACACACAAACACACACACACACATGCACACACACACACACACACACACACACACACACACACACACACGCACACTCCCTCACACACACACCCTCTCCCTGTCCGCAGGTCTGTCTCTGTCTGTGGCCAATGGTAGTGAGGAAGCGGAGTCAGCCCGGTCCAGAAGGGACAGTAAGAGCATGTCTGTGTGTCTTCCTGGAGACCGCACCGCTGACAGACGCTCCAAAGGGGTCATCAACCTGCTCTTCGGGACCAAGGTACACACACACACACTCAACAACAATTAGGTACATTGTGTGTACCCCCCCCCCCCCCAAAAAAAAAAAATTGTAAAGTGGTTATCCCACTGGCTATAGGGTGAACGCACCAATTGGTGAGTCGCTCTGGATAAGAGCGTCTGCTAAATGACGTAAATGTGCCCTTGAGCAAGGCACTTAACCCTAATTGCTCCTGTAAGTCGCTCTGGATAAGAGCGTCTGCTAAATGACTAAAATGTAATGTAAATGTGTGTTCTATCGAAAGGGATGTATGTTTATGTTTGTTCCAACAGAGCATCAAGTCTGAGCAACAGGACAACAAGTCGTCTACTGATCCAAGCAACAAGAAAGCCAGTCATTTCTAACAGCCATCCATCATACATGATGTACCCTCAGTGCCTTTTAACCTGCTCTGCTTTGAATGCCAGTTAACACCAGGGGCTATTCCCTTGCTAGAAACTCCTCTTTGGAAAGAGCTATCTGATCTGCTCTTTTTTAATAAAGTTTTAAAGACTTGTTTGCGCTCACACAGGCACACGCACACAATGAGTGCGAGATGGAGGGAAATGGAGAGAGAGACAGACAGATTCTCTGAAGAAATTCTGCCGAGTATGCTTTTAAACTTCTGCTCTCATATATTTTATAATAATTTCAAATGAGAACATTTTCATTGACTGTCCTTCTCTAATAATGGTGTTAGCAAGCATTCAATTTATGAAACAATGAATAAAGAAATATCAGAGTCAATTTCCCCACCGATGTTTGACAGAGTTGGTTTTTCACTGCAGTCAATGACCAAAAGCGCCCTCTGTGGCCTCATGGGTGGAATAATATTAAACATTTTCATAATTTCATAATAAAGACAAAAATACAGTGTTTGTATGTCAAACAGTTTTGTTATAACTCAGTCTTCTGTGATGTATATAACATGTAATATTGGGATGGAAACTAAAAATGTAATACATTTCAACTCTATATCTGACAAGGTACAGGTGTCTTCTTTTTTTAAGCCCATAACTATGTGTGTGAGGTGTATACTTTTGTATCAAAGTAGATTTGTTTAAGACTACCAAGATTCACTCTGTGT
>NC_140019.1:11277250-11387250 GCF_964263955.1 Coregonus lavaretus
GCTAGCAAAGCTAGCCAATGTTTAGCCAGTTAGCTTGGGTGCTTGACTGCCATTGTGAGGTCAGAACGCTCGGATCAACCCTACTCCTCCACCAGAGCGTCCAGTGTGCGCTCTGAATGCTCAGAGACCAAAACGCTCTGAATTTATGAACAGACAATCTGACAATCTGACAATGCTCTGAATTTACGAACGCCCAGAGCAAACTCTGAGTGCACTCTGGCACTCCAGATTGAATTGACGAACACACCCCATGGTGGCAACGATGTGGGCTGTGTGTAGCAGTTTGGCTTGGAAATCTTTTTTCGTCTGGTCACATACAGCTGATGTGTTGTGCATTGAAGTCCACAAGCGAAGGGAAGAGGTGAGAGGAGGAGAGTGCATAGATGCGAGAAGGAATACAACGTGGCTGTGTGTTTACACGTGATCAGGGGTATATTCATTCCGCCGATTCTGTTGTAAAACGTTTCTTAAACGGAAGCAAATGGAACAAAACGGGGATAAACATACCTGAATTTGTCCAATACAAATTTGTCTCTCAACCTGTGTGCACTTACGCTGTAAACTTTAATTCATAGTCTAGGTTGTAGCAACCTCATGATGGTTATAGGGAAAATGTGAGTATCATGTAGTAGCCTAAACCTATCGCTGTTACATTAAACTGGGTGAATGGAATATGAATAACAGTCATCCAATATGCTGTATAGAAATAAGGCCATGCTCATTTTTTAAAATATCGTCCTCCCTCATCTTAAACAGCACTGACCGCCACTGTTGGACATGCCTGTAAACTCCTGCTGCATAACAGTATCAGTGAGACACTGCTCTCTGTCTCCCTCTAGCTGTCCAAGAAGCAGGAGTTCCGCAGTGACACCAATCTGTCTGAACCTGGCTGTCAAAGAAATGTCTTTCTCACCAACGCCAACTCCAGATCTCTGCCTGCTATTACAGGTACAACACACAAACACACACACACACATGCACACACACACACACACACACACACACACACACACACACACACACACACACACGCACACTCCCTCACACACACACCCTCTCCCTGTCCGCAGGTCTGTCTCTGTCTGTGGCCAATGGTAGTGAGGAAGCGGAGTCAGCCCGGTCCAGAAGGGACAGTAAGAGCATGTCTGTGTGTCTTCCTGGAGACCGCACCGCTGACAGACGCTCCAAAGGGGTCATCAACCTGCTCTTCGGGACCAAGGTACACACACACACACTCAACAACAATTAGGTACATTGTGTGTTCTATCGAAAGGGATGTATGTTTATGTTTGTTCCAACAGAGCATCAAGTCTGAGCAACAGGACAACAAGTCGTCTACTGATCCAAGCAACAAGAAAGCCAGTCATTTCTAACAGCCATCCATCATACATGATGTACCCTCAGTGCCTTTTAACCTGCTCTGCTTTGAATGCCAGTTAACACCAGGGGCTATTCCCTTGCTAGAAACTCCTCTTTGGAAAGAGCTATCTGATCTGCTCTTTTTTAATAAAGTTTTAAAGACTTGTTTGCGCTCACACAGGCACACGCACACAATGAGTGCGAGATGGAGGGAAATGGAGAGAGAGACAGACAGATTCTCTGAAGAAATTCTGCCGAGCATGCTTTTAAACTTCTGCTCTCATATATTTTATAATAATTTCAAATGAGAACATTTTCATTGACTGTCCTTCTCTAATAATGGTGTTAGCAAGCATTCAATTTATGAAACAATGAATAAAGAAATATCAGAGTCAATTTCCCCACCGATGTTTGACAGAGTTGGTTTTTCACTGCAGTCAATGACCAAAAGCGCCCTCTGTGGCCTCATGGGTGGAATAATATTAAACATTTTCATAATTTCATAATAAAGACAAAAATACAGTGTTTGTATGTCAAACAGTTTTGTTATAACTCAGTCTTCTGTGATGTATATAACATGTAATATTGGGATGGAAACTAAAAATGTAATACATTTCAACTCTATATCTGACAAGGTACAGGTGTCTTCTTTTTTTAAGCCCATAACTATGTGTGTGAGGTGTATACTTTTGTATCAAAGTAGATTTGTTTAAGACTACCAAGATTCACTCTGTGTGACCCTGATTTAGCCCACTGCAGTAGAAGGTTAATGTGACTTTAGAACATAATGGATGAAATAATTGAGGTTATGGATAATGTCCCAAAGCACTTTCATTAAGAGCCAATGGTCAAAAGATCATGCCTTTATTGCAGCAAACAGTAAAACACAATTACAATAGGACTGTCATGTAAATTACATACATAACCAAGATCAAATCCAGAACTATTTAATTCCTTGTAGAAATATAGAAACATAGACCATGGTGTGTTTGTTTGTTCAGTATAAACATTAGCCGTTCGTTACCTTAATTTAAAACATCTGGAATAAACTAGATTAAAAACATTTGATAGGCCACAGATAAACTTGATAACAAAACCTCAACTCTTTTTTTATTCAGTTCTATAAACTGAAATATGTTTGTGTAATTTGATACAACCAAATTTGTCCAAACTTGTTTATCTGCCTATTATATTTCTATAAAAATTAGTTTTCACTACATTCACAGTATTTTACTTACATGATAGTTTCATGTCATCAATTCTCCAGTAGCCTACAGCCACAGTTGTTAACTCCATTTGAATGATTATTTTCCAAATAACATGGCCTATCAGTTCCCTCTGTAATCTGAAGAGGGCAGTGTTGTACTGTGACATCAGAGAGTGTTTCCTATCTGTGGCGACTCAAGAAACAATTTGCAGCACAACATTTCCTCTCAGGTTTAATCCATGTCTCAATAAACAAAGATAATAAGGCTGATGATGAATTTCTCTGTCCTCCTCTCTTCCTCTCTCTTCTCTGTCTCCCTTCTCTTTCTTGCTCCCTCTCTGTCTCTCTCTCTGTGTCTCTCTCTCTGTGTCTCTCTCTCTCTCTCTCTCTCTCTCTCTCTCTCTCTCTCTCTCTCTCTCTCTCTCTCTCTCTCTCTCTCTCTCTCTCTCTCTCTCTCTCTCTCTCTCTCTCTCTCTCTCTCTCTCTCACACACACACACACACACTCTCACTCTTCCCCCCCCATTCTTCTCTTCCCTGTCTCTCCCCACCTCCCTCCTTTCTCTCTCACTCTGAGACATGAGGACTATCAGAGCACTACAGAGCTGATGTGTGAGGAGCAGGAGAGCTGCTGGGTCATTTCACCAATTACGTGCCTTTGAGCAGTGCTACTAAAAAAATTTAAATAAAAAAAACGTTTTATTTTAACAATCTGTCATAAAGAGCACATGTTCACTTAATAAATAAACATGTTTTCCCATCTCAAGAGGTTAAATAAAAAACACCAGAAAATGGCCAAAAAGAGTAGAACTAGCTCACCTGCTTTTACACTATGATTTGAATATTTGATGTTCAATGTTTCTTTAGATTTTTTTTTATGTGTTAATAGTTTCACCATATTAGGACAAGAGTTTAGTTCACATAACAGGGTTGACCTTAAAACCTCTTAAATGTAACTAAATGTAATTGAAAATGTAATCTACGTAATACCCAAAAGTAATTATATGTCTTGAGAGGGCCATAAACAATAACTAGTAATGCTGTATACTCCAAGAAAGGTTAAAATGTCACCTTTCTGGTAAAAATGATACATTGCTGAGGTGTAGTCACTTTTGAGGACTCAAGTACACAGTAAAAATAGGCAAAGCATCAATACAGGACTAAGATTGAATCCTACTACACCCACTCTGATGCTCGTTGGATGTGGCAGGGCTTGCAAACTATTACAGACTACAAAGGGATACCCAGCCGCGAGCTGCCCAGTGACGCGAGCCTACCAGACGAGCTAAATGCCTTTTATGCTCGCTTCGAGGCAAGCAACACTGAAGCATGCATGAGAGCACCAGCTGTTCCGGACGACTGTGTGATCACGC
Organism: Coregonus lavaretus; assembly: GCF_964263955.1. Classification (NCBI taxonomy): domain Eukaryota; kingdom Metazoa; phylum Chordata; class Actinopteri; order Salmoniformes; family Salmonidae; genus Coregonus; species Coregonus lavaretus. The sequence continues at coordinate 11,281,189 of NC_140019.1, forward strand.
TCTCCGTAGCCGATGTGAGCAAGACAAAGGAGCTGATCGTGGAATACAGGAAAAGGAGGGCTGAACACGCCCCATTCACATTGACAGGGCTTTAAGGTTAGCGGGTCAAGAGTTTCAAGTTCCTTGGTGTCTACATCACCAACAAACTATCATGGTCCAAACACACCAAGACAGTCGTGAAGAGGGCACGACAACACCTTTTCCCCCTCAGGAGACTGAAAAGATTTGGCATGGGTCCCCAGATCCTCCAAAAGTTGTATAGCTGCACCACTGAGAGCATCCTGACCGGTTGCATCACCGCCTGGTATGGCAACTGCTCGGCATCTGGCATCCGACCATAAGGCGCTACAGAGGGTAGTGCGTACGGCCCAGTACATCACTGGGGCCAAGCTTCCTGCCATCCAGGACCTACAGTTGAAGCCAGAAGTTTACATACAGTGGGGGAAAAAAGTATTTAGTCAGCCACCAATTGTGTAGGTTCTCCCACTTAAAAAGATGAGAGAGGCCTGTAATTTTCATCATAGGTACACGTCAACTATGACAGACAAAATGAGAATGTTTTTTCCAGAAAATCATATTGTAGGATTTTTAATGAATTTATTTGCAAATTGTGGTGGAAAATAAGTATTTGGTCAATAACAAAAGTTTCTCAATACTTTGTTATATACCCTTTGTTGGCAATGACACAGGTCAAACGTTTTCTGTAAGTCTTCACAAGGTTTTCACACACTGTTGCTGGTATTTTGGCCCATTCCTCCATGCAGATCTCCTCTAGAGCAGTGATGTTTTGGGGCTGTCGCTGGGCAACACAGACTTTCAACTCCCTCCAAAGATTTTCTATGGGGTTGAGATCTGGAGACTGGCTAGGCCACTCCAGGACCTTGAAATGCTTCTTACGAAGCCACTCCTTCGTTGCCCGGGCGGTGTGTTTGGGATCATTGTCATGCTGAAAGACCCAGCCACGTTTTATCTTCAATGCCCTTGCTGATGGAAGGAGGTTTTCACTCAAAATCTCACGATACATGGCCCCATTCATTCTTTCCTTTACACGGATCAGTCATCCTGGTCCCTTTGCAGAAAAACAGCCCCAAACCATGATGTTTCCACCCCCATGCTTCACAGTAGGTATGGTGTTATTTGGATGCAACTCAGCATTCTTTGTCCTCCAAACACAACGAGTTGAGTTTTTACCAAAAAGTTCTATTTTGGTTTCATCTGACCATATGACATTCTCCAAATCCTCTTCTGTATCATCCAAATGCACTCTAGCAAACTTCAGACGGGCCTGGACATGTACTGGCTTAAGCAGGGGGACACGTCTGGCACTGCAGGATTTGAGTCCCTGGCGGCGTAGTGTGTTACTGATGGTAGGCTTTGTTACTTTGGTCCCAGCTCTCTGCAGGTCATTCACTAGGTCCCCCTGTGTGGTTCTGGGATTTTTGCTCACCGTTCTTGTGATCATTTTGACCCCACGGGGTGAGATCTTGCGTGGAGCCCCAGATCGAGGGAGATTATCAGTGGTCTTGTATGTCTTCCATTTCCTAATAATTGCTCCCACAGTTGATTTCTTCAAACCAAGCTGCTTACCTATTGCAGATTCAGTCTTCCCAGCCTGGTGCAGGTCTACAATTTTGTTTCTGGTGTCCTTTGACAGCTCTTTGGTCTTGGCCATAGTGGAGTTTGGAGTGTGAATGTTTGAGGTTGTGGACAGGTGTCTTTTATACTGATAACAAGTTCAAACAGGTGCCATTAATACAGGTAACGAGTGGAGGACAGAGGAGCCTCTTAAAGAAGAAGTTACAGGTCTGTGAGAGCCAGAAATCTTGCTTGTTTGTAGGTGACCAAATACTTATTTTCCACCATAATTTGCAAATAAATTCATTAAAAATCCTACAATGTGATTTTCTGGATTTATTTTCTCTCAATTTGTCTGTCATAGTTGACGTGCACCTATGATGAAAATTACAGGCCTCTCTCATCTTTTTAAGTGGGAGAACTTGCACAATTGGTGGCTGACTAAATACTTTTTTTCCCCACTGTACACTTAGGTTGGAGTCATTAAAACTTGTTTTCCAACCACTCCACAAATTTCTTGCTAACAAACTATAGTTTTGGCAAGTCGGTTATGCCATCTACTTTGAGCATGACACAAGTAATTTTTCCAACAATTGTTTACAGACAGATTATTTCACTTATAATTCACTGTATCACAATTCCAGTGGGTCAGAAGTTTACCAAAACTTTACCGGCCTGGAAAATTCCAGAACATGATGTCATGGCTTTAGAAGCTTCTGATAGGCTAATTGACATCATTTGAGTCAATTGGAGGTGTACCTGTGGATGTATTTCAAGCCTACCTTCAAACTCGGTACCTCTTTGCTTGACATCGGTGCCTCTTTGCAATGCCATACAACAATCCTTCAGTAGCCTCCAACTGCTCTTAAACACTAGTAAAACTAAATGCATGCTTTTCAATCGAACGCTGCTGGCACCTGCCCACCCGACTAGAATCACCACTCTCGACGGGTCTGACCTAGAGTATGTGGACAACTACAAATACCTAGGTGTCTGGTTAGACTGTAAACTCAACTTCCAGACTCACATAAAGAATCTCCAATCCAAAGTTAAATCTAGAATCGGCTTCCTATTTCGCAACAAAGCCTCCTTCACTCATGCTGCCAAACATGCCCTCGTAAAACTGACTATCCTACCGATCCTTGACTTCGGCGATGTCATTTACAAAATAGCCTCCAACACTCTACTCAGCAAATTGGATGTAGTCTATCACAGTGCCATCCGTTTTGTCTCCAAAGCCCCATACACTACCCACCACTGTGACCTGTACGCTCTTGTTGGCTGGTCCTCACTACATGTTCGTCGTCAAACCCACTGGCTCCAGGCCATCTATAAATCACTGCTAGGCAAATCCCCGCCTTATCTTAGCTCATTGGTCACCATAGCAGCACCCACCCGTAGTCTGCGCTCCAGCAGGTATATCTCACTGGTCATTCCCAAAGCCAACACCTCCTTTGGCCGCCATTCCTTCCAGTTCTCTGCTGCCAATGACTGGAACGAATTGCAAAAATCTCTGAAGCTGGAGACTCTTATCTCCCTCAATAACTTTAAGCATCAGTTGTCAGAGCACCTTACCGATCACTGCACATGTACACAGCCCATCTGAAATTAGCCCACCCAACTACCTCATCCCTATATTGTTATTTATTTTGCTCTTTTGCACCCCAGTATCTCTATTTGCACATAATCTCTTGCACATCTAGCATTCCATTGTTAATACTATTGTAATTATTTTGCACTGTAGCCTATTTATTGCCTTACCTCCATAACTTGCTACATTTGCACACACTGTATATATATTTTCTGTTGTATTTTGACTTTATGTTTTTTACCCCATATGTAACTCTGTGTTGTTTTTATTGCACTGCTTTGCTTTATCTTGGCCAGGTCGCAGTTGTAAATGAGAACCTGTTCTCAACTGGCTTACCTGGTTAAATAAAGGTGAAATAAAATAAAATAAAATACAAACATCATAGGAAAATCAAAAGAAATCAGCCAAGACCTCAGAAAAAAATTGTAGACCTCCACAAGTCTGGTTCATCCTTGGAAGCAATTTCCAAACGCCTGAAGGTACCACATTCATCTGTACTAACAATAGTACGCAAGTATAAACACCATGGGACCACGCAGCCGTCATACTGCTCAGGAAGGAGACACGTTCTGTCTCCTAGAGATGAACATACTTGTGCAAAAAGTGCAAATCAATCCCAGAACAACATCAAAGTACCTTATGAAGATGCTGGAAGAAACAGGTACAAAAGTATCTATATCCACAGTAAAAACGAGTCCTATATCGACATAACCTGAAAGGCCGCTCAGCAAGAAGCCACTGCTCCAAAACCGCCATAAAAAAGCCTGACTACGGTTTGCAACTGCACATGGGGACAAAGATCTTACTTTTTGGAGAAATGTCCTCTGATCTGATTAAATAAAAATAGAACTGTTTGGCCATAATGACAATTGTTATGTTTGGAGGAAAAAGGGGATTGCTTGCAAGCCAAAGAACACGATCCCAACCGTGAAGCACTGGGGTGGCAGCATCATGCTGTGGGGGTGCTTTGGGGACTGCTGCACTTCACAAAATAGATGGCATCATGAGGAAGGAAAATTATGTTGATATATTGAAGCAACATCTCAAGACATCAGTCAGGAAGTTAAAGCTTGGTAGCAAATGGGTCTTCCAAATGGAAAATAACCACAAGCATACTTCCAAAGTTGTGGCAAAATGGCTTAAGGAAAACAAAGTCAAGGTATTGGAGTGGCCATCACAAAGCCCTGACCTCAATCCTATAGAAAATGTGTGGGCAGAACTGAAAAAGCGTGTGCGAGCAAGGAGGCCTACACACCTGACTCAGTTACACCAGCTCTGTCAGCTGGAATGGGCCAAAATTCAACCAAGTTATTGTGGGAAGTTTGTGGAAGGCTAACCGAAACGTTTGACCCAAGTTAAACTATTTAAAGGCAATGCTACCAAATACTAATTGAGTGTATGTAAACTTCTGACCCACTGGGAATGTGATGAAATAAATAAAAGCTGAAATAAATAATTCTCTCTACTATTATTCTGACATTTCACATTCTTAAAATAAAGTGGTGATCCTAACTGACCTAAGACAGGGAATTTTTACTAGGATTAAATGTCAGGAATTGTGAAAAACTGAGTTTAAATGTATTTGGCTAAGATGTATGTAAACTTCCGACGTCAACTGTATATACCAGGCGGTGTCAGATGAAGGCACAAAAAATTGTCAAAGACTCCAGTCATAGACTGTTCTCTCTGCTACCGCACGGCAAGCGGTACGGGAGCGCCAAGTCTAGGTCCAAAATGCTCCTTAACAGCTTCTACCCCCAAGCCATAAGACTGCTGAACAATCAATCAAATGGCCACCTGGACTATATACTATTTACATTGACCCCCTTCCCCCCCCCCCCCCCCCCCCCATGTTTTTACACTGCTGCTACTCACCGTTTATTATCACTTTACCCCTACCTACATGTACAAATTACCTCGACTAACCTGTACCCCCGCACACTGACTCGGTTCCAGTACCCTCTGTATATAGCCTCGTTATTGTTATTTTATTGTGTTACATTTTATTTTTACTTTATTTTATTTTGTAAATATTTTCTTAACTCTACTTCTTGAACTGCATTGTTGGTTAAGGGCTTGTAAGTAAGCATTTTACGGTAAGGTCTACACCTGTTGTATTCGGCGCATGTGACAAATCAAATTTGATTGGATTTGATTTTGATTTGAAATATGATGAAAATATGAAAATATGAAATATTTTATATGATGTATTTCTTACTGAATAAGACTGTATGAGTAAGGCTTGAAATGACATATATTTTTCTAAATATAGTATAATCCATTTATAAAATAACTATAAGATTTCACCTTCCTTATAACTTTAAATAAATATTTGTATATTTAGTGTTAGAGAAAATGTGCATATTTTCTGAAGGTCTCTCTTGATCTAAATGTCTTCCCCATTACTGTGAATGTCTCACAGAGCTCTAGATTGGCTTCCTGAACTCATTAGGAACTCGCCTTTCATCTCATATTAATATTATTTGTCTATGGCAAAGAAAGTGTTTTTTTTGTTTAAAATCTATTAATTATTTTAATAGATTACTGGCTATAAATCAATATCTGAATTTGCTACAGCGATGAAACCACTCTCTCACGCTGCGTTGCGATGGAAGGATCCCAGGCATATGAGTTCTTAGTGGCTGTGAAGTAGGGTTCATGGAGTTGATGGACAGTCGGAGGAGGGAATGAAATGTTAGGAGGGACATCCCAGGTTCAAGTGATGTCAGATTTCACATCATGCTTCACACAGACAAAAGAGACATACTCCTGTGTCTGTGAGAATTAGGGCTTCCGCTCAATAGAAGACATTTAGATCTACAGTGTCCACAAATGGATTTATGAGGGAAAATGTTGGTCGGAACTGGTACCAGAATCACACAGGTCCCCTAAACAGGGGACTTTACATCGAAGTGGTTTAAAATGAGGAACATAATTTGTTTTGCCTTAAAGGGGCAGTGCAGTTAAAAACAGTTTTTCCTGTTCTTTTAAATGACATTTCCACACTATGAGGTCGAAATAACACTCTGAAATTGTGAAAATGATAATAATGCCCTTTTTGTGTAAGAGCTGTTAAAAAAAAAAAAAAAGGAATTTCAGCTTGTTCAGGTGAGTTGGAATCCTTGGCCCCCCATTACGTCATTAGGCGGTCTGATTGTAATAGACCAATGACAGCTCATCTTTGATTTCCATATCCCCTCCTACTGTCCCACCCGGTCAAATTGTTGACATGCACTGGAGACGTAGCTAGTTATGCACAGCCAAAAGCAAGAGGTATTTACATTTTTGCAGAAATCCATTCAGGTGTATTTTGTGACTTTTGGCAAATGGTTTCTAATGATCTAAAGTTGTGCTGTTGCTACTGCCTGTAAACACACAGTCCAGTTCAAAGTGAGTGATGGCAGTCCCGTGTGGTAAATGGCTTATTTGCATATAGGCCTACTGTAGTTCTGATTGGCTATGGCGCACTGCTCTGTGTAAACTCTAGTCTTGGATGACAGATGTTTTTTTATTAGGTTTTATTTATTGCAGTGTCTATTAATTGTCCAAACGCACAGCCGCTTTCCCACTCTATATTGCTATAGAATTTTCACAAATGCCTTACTCTATGTCATTCCCAAACATTCTATGAATGTATGAAAATGTGAAAATGACCATATCTAAGTGCTTGCTTGTCAGATTTTTAAAAATAATTAAGTCGGCATATTCTTCATGGAGGTGTATATGATCAGTTTTATATATGATTTCATGTTACTAAAACGCTGTCAGTTCCACTTTAACTAGCATTGAAAAAGTTAATCCATTATTCTCTAGCTAATTAAGCATCTCTCTCCCTATCTTCTGAATCAAGCTTGTGACATCAGTACAGTAGCTCATGTTTTGGAGGGGGGAGGGGCAGGTAGCCTAAACATGCACAGGCAAAGATTTTCAGTTTGCAGGCAGACACTGGAATACGTTTCTGAGTGACAGAGTGAGGGCTCTGCATAGGCGCTTCATTGCGTTTTGTTGTGGCACTATAATTTTTTTTAGTTCCAAGTTCCATTTCTGTTCCTTGAAAATGTTTGTTATTTTGCGGTTTTTGGTTCTGCTCCCTGAACCGGTTCCAACCCCTGTCACAAAGTCTATTTTGTAAAATTTTGAAATAGACTTTGTTATGATACTGAAGATTATACCATATAGTCTGCCCTGTAGACAATCATGGCATTCTGCAATGAATAGATGGTAGGCAGTGTATAGGCCAGGATGGTCCACCATCCAAACAGGCTGTTCTGGTCCTGCATCTTCTGGTGACCTTTTGAAAACTGTAGAACAATGATATAGCAAATTGGATTATGCATTCCTTTTGTTTTGATGACAAGACAAAGTAGCCTTCTCACCCGTGGAAGTTTGTTACTTTTAGGGTCCAACTCTACCTCCAACTGATTATTTTTTTTTTGAAAGGGGTAAGTTGGTGGGCTCTAGACCATCCTATCAGCCAATCAGGGCTTTGGGTAAATGCAAATAGTCTGGGTAGCCATTTGATTAGATGTTCAGGAGTCTTATGGCTTGGGGGTAGAAGCTGTTTAGAAGCCTCTTGGACCTAGACTTGGCACTCCGGTACCGCTTGCCGTGCGGTAGCAGAGAGAACAGTCTATGACTAGGGTGGCTGGAGTCTTTGACAGTTTTTTGGGCCTTCCTCTGCCACCGCCTGGTATAGAGGTCCTGGATGGCAGGAAGCTTGGCCCCAGTGATGTACTGGGGCATACGCACTACACTCTGTAGTGCCTTGCGGTTGGAGGCCGAGCAGTTGCCATACCAGGCCTTGATGCAACCAGTCAGGATGCTCTCGATGGTGCAGCTGTAGAATCTTTTGAGCATCTGAGGACCCATACCATATCTTTTCAGTCGCCTTAGGGGGAATAGGTTTTGTCGTGCCCTCTTCACGACTGTCTTGGTGTGCTTTGACCATGTAAGTTTGTTGGTGATGTGGACACCAAGGAACTTGAAGCTCTCAACCTGCTCCACTACAGCCCCGTCGATGAGAATGGGGGCGTGCTCAGTCCTCTTCTTTTTCCTGTAGTTCACAATCATCTCCCTTGTCTTGATCACGTTGTGGGAGAAGTTGTTGTCCTGGCACCACACGGCCAGGTCTCTGACCTCCTCCCTACAGGCTGTCTCGTCGATGTCGGTGATCAGGCCTACCACTGTTGTGTCATCGGCCTACTTAATGATGGTGTTGGAATCGTGCCTGGCCATGCAGTCATGAGTGAACAGGGAGTACAGGAGGGGACTGAGCACGCACCCCTGAGGGGCCCCCGTGTTGAGGATCAGCGTGGCGGATGTGTTGTTACCTACCCTTACCACCTGGGGGCGGCCCGTCAGGAAGTCCAGGATCCAGTTGCAGAGGGAGGTGTTTAGTCCCAGGGTCCTTAGCATAGTGATGAGCTTTGAGGGCACTATGGTGTTGAACGCTGAGCTGTAGTCAATGAATAGCGTTCTCACATAGGTGTTCCTTTTGCCCAGGTGTGAAAGGGCAGTGTGGAGCGCAATAGAGATTGCATAATCTGTGGATCTGTTGGAGCGGTATGCAAATTGGAGTGGGTCTAGGGTTTCTGGGATAATGGTGTTGATGTGAGCCATGACCAACCTTTCAAAGCACTTCATGGCTACAGACGTAAGTGCTACAGGTCAGTAGACATTTAGGCAGGTTACCTTAGTGTTCTTGGGCACAGGGGCTATGGTGGTCTGCTTGAAACATGTTGGTATTACAGACTCAGACAGGGAGAGGTTGAAAATATCAGTGAAGACACTTGCCAGTTGGTCAGCACATGCTCGGAGTACACGTCCTGGTAATCCGTTTGGCCCTGCGGCCTTGTGAATGTTGACCTGTTTAAAGGTCTTACTCACATCGGCTGCGGAGAGCTTGATCACACAGTCGTCTGGAACAGCTGATGCTCTCATGCATGTTTAGGTATTACTTGCCTTGAAGTGAGCATAGAAGTAATTTAGCTTGTCGGTAGGCTCGTGTCACTGGGCAGCTCGCGGCTGTGCTTCCCTTTGTAGTCTGTAATAGTTTGCAATCCCTGCCACATCCGACGAGCATCGGAGCCGGTGTAGTACGATTCGATCTTAGTCCTGTATTCACGCGTTGCCTGTTTGATGGTTCTTAGGAGGTCATAGCGGGATTTCTTATAAGTTTCCGGGTTAGAGTCCCGCTCCTTGAAAGCGACGGCTCTACCCTTTAGCTCAGTGCGGATGTTGCCTGTAGTCCATTACTTCTGGTTGGGGTATGTACGTACAGTCATTGTGGGGACGACGTCATCGATGCACTTATTGATGTGGTCAGTGACTGATGTGGTGTGCTCCTCAATGCCTTCGGAAGAATCCTGGAACATATTCCAGTCTGTGCTAGCAAAACAGTCCTGTAGCTTAGCATCTGCTTCATCTGACCTCTTTTTTATTGACCGAGTCACTGGTGCTTCCTGCTTTAGTTTTTGCTTGTAACCAGGAATCAGGAGGATATAATTATGGTCAGATTTGCCACATGGAGGGCGAGGGAGAGCTTTGTACGCGTCTCTGTTTGCGGAGTAAAGGTGGTCTAGAGTTTTTTTCCCTCTGGTTGCACATTTAACATGTTGGTAGAAATGAGGTAAAATGAATTTAAGTTTCCCTGCATTAAAGTCCCTGGCCACTAGGAGCGCTGCCTCTGGATGAGCGTTTTCCTGTTTGCTTATGGCTGTATATACTTCATTGAGTGCGGTCTTAGTGCCAGCATCGGTTTGTGGTGGTAAATAGACAGCTACGAAGAATATGGATGAAAACTCTCTTGGTAGGTAGTGTGGTGTACAGCTTAACATGAGATACTCTACCTCAGGCGAGCAAAACCTTGAGACTTCCTTAGATATTGTGCACCAGCTATTGTTTACAAATATACATAGACCGCGACCCCTTGTCTTACCAGAGGCTGCTGTTCTATCCTGCCGATACAGTGTAGAAGCCGCCAGCTGTATGTTATTCATGTCTTCGTTCAGCCACGACTCGGTGAAACATAAGATATTACCGTTTTTAATGTCCCATTGGTTGGATATTCGTGCCTGTAGTTCGTCCACTTTATTATCAAGCGATTATAAATTGGCCAATAGTATCGATGGCAAAGGCAGATTAGCCACTCGTCGCCGGCTCCTTCATTGTCTTCTCAGGAATTCAGCCTTCTCTGTGTTGCACTCTCTAACCCCCATTCTGTCACACTGTTGAGCAATAGGTGCTGTTGTCGTTACATCCTGTAGATCTCTGATTGGAAGTTAACTCAACATTAATGCTATTGGTCAACAATTCAGATTTTGAATCCAAACAAGTCAGATGCTTATAAAATGGTATTAGATTCATTATGTCTTTCTTTTTGTTCCTGACCTGCTGTGTTGAGCAATAAACTGTCTTTCTCTCTCTCTCGCCCAATATCTTCAATTATGCTATTTATGCCTATATAGCATTTGCATCAACACCTATTGTTTCAATTCAACCTAGAATTTAACCAAAAATAGGCAATAAAATAGGGATGAGGTTTCAAGCTCTGGTTGATTTCAATTGTAATGATATTTAGTGATATTGAATTGTGTTTGGTTGTCGACACAACCAAATACATACATTTGAAGGAGCGTGTATTTTCTGCTTGGATAGTTCCATCTGTGCCACTGACTTAGTTTGTCTACAAATTAGTAATGTATATGTTGGATTTACTTCAACTCAACCAAGAATCTAAGTTAAAGAATGTTATTAAGCCAGTGGGTCAGATGGAACTATCCAAGCAGTAGATACATCTTCTTTAAATGTTGATATTTGGTTGCATTGTCAACCAAACACAATTCAATATTACTTTTGTAATACAGTAAATAGCCTAGTTAAGGCTTTCTTACAAACTAATGTAACATTCAACCTTTAAATGAGTTACACATCCATGGCCAAATTTGGAGGTTACTGTAACTATACATGTCTTCTTATTTAATCATATAAAGCGTGCATGTTCAAGATAGCATGCATAGGTCGTCACAGGTCTGTGTAGATCTTCACAATTGCTGTAATAATCTGTGCAGAAAAATCAAACATTGTTTTTCCATTGGAATTTGGTTGTGCTTTTAGATGGCTGAAAGCATAGTGATAACACATTGGAAATTCTACCAACTTTTGGCTGTCTTGTTGAGTGGGTAATTATAGGTTGTAATCTCATTGATGAACATCTTAACCAAATATTACCCAATTATCCACTTTGAAATTACGTGGTGAGCCCAGTGAGTCATCACAAGAAATAAAGAATAATCTTTAGAAATGACTTTGTCAAAGCAACAAAATGACTAGGGCTTTACAATGATGGTGAAAACATGGATAACTATTGGGGTTAAGTATGTTAAAATCTACCTAGAAGTCACAGAGAATGCAAAGAGGGATATGTGAAAATGCTGAATTTTGGCACTTCAGCAAATTGTTATTCATACTAAAAATCGTATTTATCGTATTTTCCATGTGGTCTATATTAAAGGGAACGTCATTTAATATAACAGGCTTTATTTGTGCACAATTTCTACTTGAAATATAAAATGGATGCAAAAGGCACTCATTTCCTAAAACGACCCTGCTGCTACTGCTGCTACCTTGCTGAGAGCTTTAATTGCCTGGTAATCCCTAATCTGACAGCACATCAAACCAAGAATACCATTAACATTTTTCTCCCAAGGGGATGTGTGTGTGTGTGTTTGTGTGTGTGTGTGCATCAATGGATTAAGAGGAGAGGAGAGGTGGATTTTGTTAGAGAGGAGAGTTTAAAACACAGTTCTACTGAAGTCACATGTGGGCTTTATGCTACTGGAGCATGCGTCACTGCCAGTCTTCCTGTTGGCAGAGCATTTTAAGGTTTACATACAGTAGACAATGGATACATATGCAGCAGAACTTAATACCGGATGTTGTTTTATCTGTTCCCAGTCCACCAGTTGAATGACAATAAGCAGATATTAGCTGCTCCAGCTACAGTTCCCTGTTGTACTGGCTCTGCTCTGCTAAACTCTGCTCTGCTCTGCTCTGCTCTGCTAAACTCTGCTCTGCTCTGCTAAACTCTGCTCTGCTCTGCTCTGCTCTGCTAAACTCTGCTCTGCTCTGCTAAACTCTGCTCTGCTCTGCTCTGTCTGTCTGTCTGTCTGTCTGTCTGGAAGGATGTGAACACACTGTGAGAGCCAGACCCTCCTCTGATGACAACAAGAAGCCGGGCATGTGTTGTGTATGGAAGCCCTGAAGCCGAAGGCAAACACAACTTAACTTAGACTCTTGGAATGATCTCGTCCAAACGACTTAGTATCTCGTTTGAATGACTTAGTATCTTGTTTGAACAACTCAATTATTATTTTGTCTAATTAGGCCTAATTTCTTATACAGCACCAGTTGGTTTTACCAATTTGACTTCAGATTCTGAAGTTTATCCATGTTTCTCCCAACTTCAAATTTAGAAGTTGCTCCAAACGTCACATTTAGAAGTTTTTTTGACAACCTGGGTTGCTCTTTTCCTCCTGCTCAGCATCATTCCTAATTTATTCTGAATGCTTAAGTTAAAGGGTAACTCCACCACTTTTCAACCTCATTTTCATTATCTCCAGCACAATACCAGTGTCAACATATCTGAAAATTGCATTTCTATGTTGTGTAGAAAAACAAATATTAATTAAAAAAGTTATACCCGTTAATATCACCAAAAGTTAAAACATTTTAAAAACAGTGATTTTCAAACACTATGAAAATCGAGGAGACGTGGGGAGAAAGAAAATACCTTCCCTTAGGTTAGAAACCCGTTGCAGGTTTTGAAATCACTGTTTTTAGCTTTTAATCCTACCCTGTGATGTCACAGATAAAAAAAAAAAGTAGGACCTTTCTTCTTATCGTTTTAACCACAGATCACAGAAATGTGCTGTTTTCACATAGAGTGTCTTCGGAAAGTGTTCAGAACCCTTGACTTTTTCCACATTTTGTTACGTTACAGCCTTGTTCTAAAATTGATTAAATCAATAAAAATCCTCATCAATACACACACAATATTCCATAATGACAAAGTGGAAAGCATGTTATTAGAGAGTTTTGCAAATGTATTAAATAATAAAAAAACAGAAATACCTTAGTTACATAAGTATTCAGACCCTTTGCTATGAGACTCGAAATTGAGCTCAGGTTCATCCTGTTTCCATTGATCATCCTTGTGATGTTTCTACAACTTGATTGGAGTCCACCTGTGGTAAATTCAATTGATTGGACATGATTTGGAAAGGCACACACCTGTCTATAAGTTCCCACAGTTGACAGTGCATGTCAGAGCAAAAACCAGGCCATTAGGTCGAAGGAATTGTCTGTAGAGCTCCAAGACAGGATTGTGTCGAGGCACAGATCTGGGGAAGGGTACAAGAAAATGTCTGCAGCATTGAAGGTCCCCAAGAACACAGTGGCCTCCATCATTCTTAAATGGAAGAAGTTTGGAACCACCAAGACTCTTCCTAGAGCTGGCCTCCCGGCCAAACTGAGCAATCGGGGGAGAACGGCCTTGGTCAGGGAGGTGACTAAGAACCCAATGGTCACTCTGATAGAGCTCCAGAGTTCCTCTGTGGAGATGGGTGAACCTTCCAGAAGGACAACCATCTCCGCCTTTATGGTATATTGACCAGTCGGAAGCCACTCCTTAGTAAAAAGCACATGACAGTCCGCTTGGAGTTTGCAAAAAGGCACCTAAAGACTCTCACACCATGAGAATCAAAATTCTCTGGGCTGATGAAACCAAGATTGAACTCTTTGGCCTGAATGCCGAGCGTCACGTCTGGAGGAAACCTGGCATCATCTCTACTGTGAAACATGGTGGTGGCAGCATCATGCTGTGGGGATGTTTTTCAGCAGCAGGGACTGGGAGACTAGTCAAGATCGATGGAAAGATGAACGGAGCAAAGTACAGAGAGATCCTGGATGAAAACCTGCTCCAGAGCACTCAGGACCTCAGACTGGGGCGAAGGTTAACCTTCCAACAGGACAACGAACCTAAGCACACAGCAAAGACAATGCACGAGTGGCTTTGGGACAAGTCTCTGAATGTCCTTGAGTGGCCCAGCCAGAGCCCGGACTTGAACCCGATCTAACATCTCTGGAGAGACCTGAAAATAGCTGTGCAGCGACACTCCCCATCCAACCTGACAGAGCTTGAGAGGATCTGCAGAGAAGAATGGGAGAAACTCCCCAAATACAGGTGTGCCAAGCTTGTAGCGTCATACCCAAGAAGTCTCGAGGCTGTAATCTCTGCCAAAGGTGCTTCAACACAGTATTGAGTAAAGGGTCTGAATACTTATGTAAATGTGACATTTCCGTTTTCTTTATTTTTAATACATTTGCTAAAATTTCAAAAAAAACTGTTTTTGCTTTGTCATTATGGGATTTAATCAAGTTTAGAATAAGGCTCTAACGTAACAAAATGTGGTAAAGCAGGGGGTCTGAATACTTTCCAAATGCATTGTATGTAGACACTGGTTTGGTGCTGGAGGTGATGAATATGAGGTTGAAAAGTGGCAGAATAGCCTATTAAGGGTTACGTTTTTGGATGGGGTTAGAACTAAACAACTACATTGTTAAGGTTAGGCATTAATTCCAAACGGTTAAGGTAAGGGTTAAGGTTTGGGATACCACTGGGATTGAGCACGTGACCCTCGGAAGGGCATGAGGAGCAACGCAGGGTGTCAAAAACACTTTAAAATGTGATGTTTGAAGTCAAATTGGTAAAACTATGAGTTCTTGTTGTCCCACTTACATGCTCTGGCATTCAAAAACAGCCCTATCAAAGAACGATCAATGAATAATTATATCAATGGATGGAATCAGTGAATGAATGGCTGCAGCAACGGTCTGACAAGCACAACTGGCAGAGCATAACAAATGAGGCCTAATTAGACAAAGAATCTTGTTCGAACAACTAAGTATCTTGTTTAAACGACTAAGTCGTTATAACAAGGTACTAAGTCATTCAAACGACATACTAAGTCGTTCGGACGAGATCATTCCATTTTTTTTTTTTTTTGGGAGGGGGGTTCAGGGCTTCCGTAGTTGTGTTTAGGTAGTTGTGTTGTTGCTGTGTGTATGTGCATGTGTTCTTGTGTATGTGAGTGTGGTGCTAACTGAGTTTGTGATCAGGCTCTGCCTTTGTGTGTGTGTGCGTATAAGAGAGTGGGTGTGTGTGTCAGCAGACTGCCATCTCCCAGACCTAATGACAGCTGTGTGCCAACGGCACAAAGGCAGAGGAGGAGAGGAGATAGAGAGATGGAACTCCTGTGCTGAGAGGAGGAGAGATATCTGGTGGAGAGGCAGGAAATACAGTGGTGGAAGAGTGGAGAGGTGGGGGTTGATGGAGGGATGGAAAGCCAGACAGCGATACAAAGACACACAAAAATATGATGTGATATGATGTGATTGTAACCTCGTCAGCAGTGACCCCATTTAACGGGTGTGTGATGCCCATTTGGCAAATAGCCTGTCACTCAGGATGACTTCACTGACCCTGTTGTCATGGGACACCAAGACGGAGACCACAGCCGAGGAATGATGTGTCCTTCAACTCTGATTGGTCTAACTATTGGTTCTAATACTCTCTCTCTTTCTCTAAATCAGATTCTTAATAAACTGTCTCAAGAGAATTCTAGAGGCCAGAGGGGAGATTCTGAGCAACCTGTATGATACCTGACTGGAAGGTCCAGATTCTGGACCCATGACTCTCTGCCTCTATCATTGTATTCCAGGGGTTAATCAGTAACCCCTTCGACACCTGACAAGCCAGGTTAATGGACTGGTTAAACAATTAATAGCTTCTATTGATATTATGCACAACCAATGGGGTGGAGAGTGCAGAGTCCAGTGGAGACCACTCCCCTCTCCATGTCCGCCCAATGATTTGGTTGCCGTAATGAGATGGTCTGGTTTCCATGGTAACAGTGACCCCCTCTTCGGTTTCACCCCATGTTTCTCTCTCTCCCAGTCTCTCTCCCTCCTCCTCTCTCTCTCACTCTCTCAAAGGGCAAGACTCCTTCAAAATTGAGCTGTGTGTGTGTGTGTGTGTGCTGGTGGGATATTGTGTGTGTGTCTGTGTGTGTGTGTGTGCTGGTGGGATATTGTGTGTGTGTCTGTGTGTGCGTGTGTGTGTCCGCTTGTGTGTGTGTTCTGGTGGGATATTGTGTGTGTGTCTGTATGTGTGTGCTGTAAGTCATGGAGAGAACTCTCGTTTCCCCCAGCGATAGTAGGGACAGCATGGCAATCTATTGCCAGCTGAGGGCCGGTCTTCAGACAGCACGAATAGATATGCCATCTCATTCAGAGTGGGGGATGGACGGACGAAGTGTGTGTGTATGCATGTATATGTGTGTGAGCGTGCGCGTGCGTGCGGTTCTGCGTGTGTGTGTGTTCAGGTGACACTGACACCTGAACACACATATCCCTGCATCCCAGCCACTGTTTGCTGGCCCTGGGGGGGTTGAAGCTGTGTTAGAGCCAGGCTTGTGAGGCTGCCAGGAGTCTACATGGAGAACAGAGTCCCAGAGCAGCTCATCACTCTACTGCCTGGCCTGCATGGCATACATCTCCCTCCATCTGGGTAAGCTTCAACAGCAGATGGATGCTAGAGTGTGAAGGGATGTATCACAGGATTACATCCTATTTACATATTACCACCTGGAAAGTTTTGACACTTTTATATCTCGTCTTTCTCTTAAGTTTTCTGTATTTTATTTTGGGGGGTTTCTCGCCAGTTCTGTCTCTGTCTCTGTCTCTCAGTCTCTCTCTGTCTCTCTGTCTCTCAGTCTCTCTCTCTCTCTCTCTCTCTCTCTCTCTCTCTCTCTCTCTCTCTCTCTCTCTCTCAGTCTCTCTCTCTCTCTCTCTCTGTCTCTCTCTCTCTCTCTCTCTCTCTCTCTCTCTCTCTCTCTCTCTCTCAGTCTCTCTCTCTCTCTCTCTGTCTCTCTCTCTCTCAGTCTCTCTCTCTCTTCTCTCTCTCTCTCTCTCTCTCTCTCTCTCTCTCTCTCTCTCTCTCTCTCTCTCTCTCTCTCTCTCTCTCTCTCTCCTCTCTCTCTCTCTCTCTCTCTCTCTCTCTCTCTCTCTCTCTCTCTCTCTCTCTCTCTCTCTCTCTCCTCTCTCTCTCTCTCTCTCTCTCTCTCTCTCTCTCTCTCTCTCTCTCTCTCTCTCTCTCTCTCTCTCTCTCTCTCTCTCTCTCTGTCTGTCTGTCTGTCTCTCAGTGGTAAATTAATTGGATGAAGCCAGGATGGCTGTATGGTCCCGGTGGACAGACCCCGTCATCTGTGAGAGCCTAATTAAACACAGGATCCATATTGTTTTCTCTCCTCCTTTTCTTCCCCTTCTTTCCTCTACTCCATCTCTCTCTTAGGTTTACATCTCAGTATAGTCTGTGTCAATGTCACCTAAAGCCAGCAATACAGACACACACACATATACACACACATCAAGATACACACGCACACACAGTTTTCAATGTCAGAAGTAGTAGCTCATTGATAGTGTGTGTCTGGCTGTTGTGTGTCTGGCTGGAAACAGATCTTACCGTGTCAGTGATGAGGTTCATATCACCTGCACAGCAGTCAAAAGTATTTTGGCCTTCAGATCCACAGTGGGCTCCTATTACAGTGCACAGCCTCACCTGCAAAACACTTCAAACCAGTAGAGATAGACAGAGTAGGCATGCAGCAGAGAAGAGAGAGTGGATGGATAAAAATAAATATATCCCAAGAGAACAAGAGAAATAGGAAAAAGAGACCAGATAGAAGATAGAAACGTTTAAATAGAGATCAGGTAATAAAAAAGTAGATCAGACAGAAGATAGAAACGTTTAAATAGAGATCAGGTAATAAAAAAGTAGATCAGACAGAAGATAGAAACGTTTAAATAGAGATCAGGTAATAAAAAAGTAGATCAGACAGAAGATAGAAACGTTTAAATAGAGATCAGGTAATAAAAAAGTAGATCAGACAGAAGATAGAAACGTTTAAATAGAGATCAGGTAATAAAAAAGTAGATCACACTGAAGATAGAAATGTTTAAATAGAGATCAGGTAATAAAAAAGTAGATCAGACAGAAGATAGAAACGTTTAAATAGAGATCAGGTAATAAAAAGGTAGATCAAATAGAATAAACATTTAAATAGAGATCAGGTAATAAAAAGGTAGACCAGATAGAAACACAGAGAGGTTGGAAAAAGGAGCTCAGACAGAAAGAGAGAGAGATGTGATGTAGAAAAGGGCTTCACGTGTCAGGATTGGTTGTTTGCCTCAGGGACTCCTCTGTCTGTCCTCATGCTAGTGTTATGTAGCTGAAATGTGGATGTTTTAATGAAAGAACAAAGGAACAATCAGAAATAATTGTTACACTGACCATCTGCATGACACTATCATCTGCATAACACTATCCTAAATTACAACCTGATCACCTGGGAATGACAGCGGGAGGGAGGGAGGGAGGTGGAAAGAGAGCACAGTTAGGAGGAGCGAGAGAGAGGGAAAGAGAGAGAGCACAGTTAGGAGAGAGACAAATAGAGTGCTGTATGGTCTCTTTCAAATCAATTATCTTCAGAACAGCTGTCCTCGAATCGATTGCAAGATTCTGTGACACGTCTTGGGATATGTCAGAAGTAAGGGATCAAAACTGTGCCCAGCCACATACTTCAATTTCCTGTCAGAGAAATAAACAAGCCAGGAAATAAATGAATAAAACACAACAAAACATCAGAACATGTGGTCTGATAACAGGGCCATGCACAGACCTTTCAGGGGGCAGGTGCTCAAACCCCCCCCCTTGAAAAAAACAATTATATCTGGAAAATCATAACATACTAACTGCCTCTGTAGTGAAAATGTATTTTCGTTTTAGCATAAGCCTGTTTATTTCTGCAACAACACACTCACTCATCACAAGCTGTAAGCAAGCTAGTTACAGTGCCTCCTAAAGAAATGATTGACATCGGGAAAAGAGGGTGGGCTATCAGCTGATCATTAATGTTGATGATTGATGTAAATCTGATAGTTAGCAGGCGCGATCATTTTTGTATTGATTGTGATTTTTCGTCAATGCTCTTAAATAATAACGTCATAATATAGCTTAATATTCATAATCTTATAACTCATGATTTATGGCTGGCTGGTTGGTGTTCAACTAGAGTCTAGACAACCTGTGTTCAGTAGTGATTTTCTAACCATTTGCACCTGTTTTGGTGCACCTGATTCTAATTTTAGCTATTTTATGTGATGGTAAAGCTAAGGGTGTACTAACTTTTTCCACATAAGAAAAAGGCATTTTTGTTTATTTTAATTGCATAACATTTCCAAAGTTAATTTTTTTGTGTGTGATTTGTTAAATTGGGTTACATTTATCAATGAATGTGGTGGGAATTTAGCTCAAATATCCATGTGTCCAAATATGTTTAAAAAATAATTATTAATAAGACCACTTTCCAGGGGGTGTACTTACTTTTTCACATGACTGTAGCTGTGTGGAGACATATACAGTTGAAGTCGGAAGTTTACATACACTTAGGTTGGAGTCATTAAAACTCGTTTTTCAACCACTCCACAAATTTCTTGTTAACAAACTATAGTTTTGGCAAGTCGGTTAGGACATCTACTTTGTGCATGACACAAGTAATTTTTCCAACAATTGTTTACAGACAGATCATTTCACTTATAATTCACTGTATCACAATTCCAATGGGTCAGAAGTTTACATACACTAAGTTGACTGTCCATTTAAACAGCTTGGAAAATTCCAGAAAATGATGTCATGGCTTTAGAAGCTTCTGATAGGCTAATTGACATCATTTGAGTCAATTGGAGGTGTACCTGTGGGTGAATTTCAAGGCCTACCTTCAAACTCAGTGCCTCTTTGCTTGACATCATGGGAAAATCAAAAGAAATCAGCCAAGACCTCAGAAAAAAATTGTAGACCTCCAAAAGTCTGGTTCATCCTTGGGAGCAATTTCCAAATGCCTGAAGGTACCACGTTAATCTGTACAAACAATAGTACGCAAGTATAAACACCATGGGACCACGCAGCCGTCATACCGCTCAGGAAGGAGACGCGTTCTGTCTCCTAGAGATGAACGTACTTTGGTGTGAAAAGTGCATTTTCAATCCCAGAACAACAGCAAAGGACCTTGTGAAGATGCTGGAGGAAACAGGTACAAAAGTATCTATATCCACAGTAAAACGAGTCCTATATCGACATAACCTGAAAGGCCGCTCAGCAAGGAAGAAGCCACTGCTCCAAAACCACCATAAAAAAGCCAGACTACGGTTTGCACATGCACATGGGGACAAAGATTGTACTTTTTGGAGAAATGTCCTCTGGTCTGATGAACAAAATAGAACTGTTTGGCCATAATGACTATCGTTATGTTTGGAGGAAAAAGGGGATTGCTTGCAAGCCGAAGAACACCATCCCAAACGTGAAGCATGGGGGTGGCAGCATCATGCTGTAGGGGTGCTTTGCTGCAGGAGGGACTGGTGCACTTCACAAAATAGATGGCATCATGAGGAAGGAAAATGATGTGGATATATTGAAGCAACATCTCAAGAAATCAGTCAGGAAGTTAAAGCTTGGTCGCAAATAGGTCTTCCAAATGGACAACGACCCAAAGCATACTTCCAAAGTTGTGGCAAAATGGCTTAAGGACAACAAAGTCAAGGTATTGGAGTGGCCATCACAAAGCCTGACCTCAACCCTATAGAAAATGTGTGGGCAGAACTGAAAAAGCGTGTACGAGCAAGGAGGCCTACAAACCTGACTCAGTTACACCAGCTCTGTCAGGAGGAATGGGCCAAAATTCACCCAAGTTATTGTGGGAAGCTTGTGGAAGGCTACCCGAAACGTTTGACCCAAGTTAAACAATTTAAAGGTAATGCTACCAAATACTAATTGAGTGTATGTAAACTTCTGACCCACTGGGAATGTGATGAAATAAATAAAAGCTTAAATAAATCATTCTCTCTACTATTATTCTGACATTTCACATTCTTAAAATAAAGTGGTGATCCTAACTGACCTAAGACAGGGAATTTTTACTAGGATTAAATGTCAGGAATTGTGAAAAACGTAGTTTAAATGTATTTGGCTAAGGTGTATGTAAACTTCCGACTTCAACTGTACATTGAGTGTACAAAACATTTGCACCCCCTTTTGCCCTCAGAACAACTTTAATTTGTCGGGGCATGGACTGTACATGGTGGCAAAAGCGTTCCACAGGGATGCTGGCCCATGTTCTCCAATGCTTCCCACAGTTGTGTCAAGTTAGCTGGATGTCCTTTGGGTGGTGGATCATTCTTGATACACTCAAACCGGTGCACCTGGCACCTACTAGATTACCCGGTTCAAAGGCACTTAAATCTTCACCCTTTGAATGGCACACATACACAATCCATGTCTCAATTGTCTCAAGGCATAAAAATCCTTCTTTAACCTGTCTCCTCCCCTTCATCTACACTGATTGAAGTGGATTTAACAAGTGACATCAATAAAGGATCATAGCGTTCACCTGGAATCACCTGGTCAGTCTATGTCATGGAAAGAGCTAATGTTTTGTACACTTATAGTCCTAAAAAAGCTTTCCAGTTTCACTGACTCACCCAATGATGCACAGCTCACTCACCGATGATGGCTGATGGCCGATGTGCTCGTGCCAAAAGCCTCCTTTTCTCTTGTTTTACTTTGTAAAACAATGTTAGCTCAATAGGCCTATTTGGAAGTTCACACAATATTTTGGTAGCATACAGCAGACAGATTAAAGTCGTCTCTTTTCAGCAGGAGCCATTTGCTTTCCAACCTGTGTTTTCTTGCACAATCCAGCTGTGGAAAGCTCTTAGAGACTTACCCAGAAAGACGCACAGCTGTAATCGCTGCCAAATGTACTTCTACAAAGTATTGACTCAGGGGTTTGAATACTTATGCAAATTAGATATTTCTGTATTTCATTTTCAATACATTTGCAAAGATTTCTAAAAACATGTTTTCACTTTGTCATTATGGGGCATTTTGTGTATATTGGTGAGATAATTTTTTTTATGTAATCCATTTTGAATTCAGGCTTTAACACAACATAATGTGGAATAAGTCAAGGGGTATGAATACTTTCTGAAGGCACTGTATGCTTTTCTTGCACAATTCAGTTTTGAGTCAGACATACGCTCTGCTGAACAATAGACAGTTTAGTTTGAGTTAGTAAGGTCTCTCTCTCCCCCTCTTCTCTCTCCCTCTCCCCCTCTCTCTCTCCTTCTTATCTGTCCCTCTCCCCCTCTTTCTCCCCCTCTTCTCTGTCCCTCTCCCCCTTTCTCTCCCCTCTTCTCTGTCCCTCTCCCCCTCTCTCTCTCCCTCTTCTCTGTCCCTTCTCCCCCTCTCTCCCCCCTCTTCTATGTCCCTCTCCCCCTCTCTCTCCCCCTCTTCTCTGTCCCTTTTCCCCTCTCTCTCCCCCTCTTCTATGTCCCTCTCCCCCTACCTCTCCCCCTCTTCTATGTCCCTCTCCCCCTCTCTCTCCCCCTCTTCTCTGTCCCTCTCCCCATCTCTCTCCCCCTCTTCTCTGTCCCTCTCCCCCTCTCTCTCCCCCTCTTCTCTGTACCTCTCCCCCTCTCTCTCCCTCTTTTCTCTGTCCCTTCTCCCCCTCTCTCTCCTCCTCTTCTATGTCCCTCTCCCCTCTCTCTCCCCCTCTTCTCTGTCCCTCTCCCCCTCTCTCTCCCCCTCTTCTCTGTCCCTTCTCCCCCTCTCTCTCCCCCTCTTCTATGTCCCTCTCCCCCTCTCTCTCCCCCTCTTCTCTGTCCCTCTCCCCCTCTCTCTCCACCTCTTCTCTGTCCCTTCTCCCCCTCTCTCTCCCCCTCTTCTATGTCCCTCTCCCCCTCTCTCTCCCCCTCTTCTATGTCCCTCTCCCCCTCTCTCTCCCCCTCTTCTCTGTCCCTCTCCCCCTCTCTCTCCCCCTCTTCTCTGTCCCTCTCCCCCTCTTTCTCCCCCTCTTCTCTGTCCCTCTCCCCCTCTCTCTCCCCCTCTTCTCTGTCCCTCTCCCCCTCTCCCCCTCTCCCCCTCTCTCTCCCTCTTCTCTTCTCTTCCCCTTGTGGTGGATATCTAGTGGTCTGGAGCAGTGCTCGCAATAGCCTCCCACTTGTATGTTCTATTAGTTTGCCATTCTAAACTGTTGTAATTATGCAATATAAAGAAATGTGCACCCTGTTCACAACAGGCTTTTTTGCAAACATCCATGAATTAAATTAACTGAGGTTGCAGTGATAATGTTACCGAATCTTGTCCTATGCTTAGACTACTCATCACATTAGGAATTTTATTTTATTGTTAGTCTGCATAGATGCATGCAATGCCTTATTATAAAGGTGGCTTCTTCCCCCAATTTTTGATGGGGGTCAGCACCCTCTACTCAAAACAACTTCCTGTGGCTATGCCACATGGAAAATTCAACCAATCAGATGTTTTACATGAATAACAACTGCATTTTGACATGTCCCTCCATGTACCCTCTGTGACTTCCAATAACATTTGAACCCACTTAACCACAACATTTCTCAAAATGTTGACCATCATTGTAAATCCCTAGTTGTTGCTTTGACAAAGTAATTTCAGAAGATTATGATTTATTTAATGTGATTCATAGTGATTCATTTTAAGGTAGTGATTAATAAAAAAAAATAAAAAAAAACAACAACCTGTCCCTCATTTTAAGGTCACTTGAACTAAACTCTCATTTTAATAGGGTGAAATTTTAATCAAAAGAAACATTGAACATCTAACAGTCAAATCATAGTGTAAAAGCAGGTGGGCTTGTTCTACTATTTTCTGGTGTTTTGTGGTGGAACGCTGAGTGGGTCTAGCATAATGTCAACCCTGTTACCCATACATAGACAGGCTAGAAACGTTTTAACAATTTCATTTTGAAATTTGAAGCCCGTCCCTGTTTCACACAACAAGCTTCCATTTCCCCTGTCACAAGGAGATTTATGGCTGATTTAAGATTAAATTGTCAACCCTGTTACTTTATTTGGCACTTAATAGGCACTCACTATTGTATTTTTCTTATGTGGCCCTTTCCTACAGTCAAATGACCTAGTAGTCTCATGGGTGGAATGTTATTAATATTTTTCATAATTAATCAACATTATTTTTAAAAAGCCGCCGTAAATCAGGTGTTTCTATGTCAAACGGTTGTATAATATTTCAGTCTTCTGTGATGTACAGTACCAGTCAAAAGTTTGGACACACCTACTAATTCAAGGGTTTCTCTTAATTTGTACTATTTTCTACATTGTAGAATAATAGTGACGACATCAAAACTATGAAATAACACATATGGAATCATGTAGTAACCAAACCTGAAGTTCCCACATATGCTTAGCACTTGTTGGCTGCTTTTCCTTCACTCTGCCGTCCGACTCATCCCAAACCATCTCAATTGGTTGGAGGTCGGGGGATTGTGGAGGCCAGGTCATCTGATGCAGCATTCCATCACTCTCCTTCTTCATAAAATAGCCCTTACATAGCCTGGAGGTGTGTTGGGTCATTGTCCTGTTGAAAAACAAATGATAGTCCCGTTAAGCCCAAACCAGATGGGATGGCATATCGCTGCAGAATGCTGTGGTAGCCATGCTGGTTAAGTGTGCCTTGAATTCTAAATAAATCACAGACAGTGTCACCAGCAAAGCACCCCCACACTATAACACCTCCTCCTCTATGCTTTATGGTGAGAACTACACATGTGGAGATCATACATTCACCCACACCGCATCTCACAAAGACACGGCGGTTGGAACCAAAAATCTCCAATTTGGACTCCAGACCAAAGGAAAAATGTCCACCTATCTAATGTCCATTGCTCGTGTTTCTTGGTCCAAGCGGGTCTCTTCTTCTTATTGATGTCCTTTAGTAGTGGGTCTTTGCAGCAATTCGACCATGAAGGCCTGATTCACACAGTCCCCTCTGAACAGTTGGTTGAGATGTGTCTGTGACTTGAACTCTGTGAAGCATTTATTTGGGCTGCAATTTCTGAGGCTGGTAACTCTAATGAACTTATCGTCTGCAGCAGAGGTAACTCTGGGTCTTCCATTCCTGTGGTGGTCCTCATGAGAGCCAGTTTCATCATAGCGCTTGATGGTTTTTTGCGACTGCACATGAAGAAACGTTCAAAGTTCTTCAAATGTTCCATATTGACTGACCTTCATATCTTAAAGTAAGGATGGACTGTTGTTTCTCTTTGCTTATTTGAGCTGTTCTTGCCATAATATGGACTTGGTCTTTTACCAAATAGGGCTATCTTCTGTATACCCCCCCTTCCTTGTCACAACACAACTGATTGGCTCAAATGCATTAAGAAGGAAAGAAATTCCACAAATTAACTTTTAAGAAGGCACACCTATTAATTGAAATGCATTCCAGGTGAATACCTCATGAAGCTGGTTGAGAGAATGCCAAGAGTGTGCATAGCTGTCATCAAGGCAAAGGGTGTCTATTTGAAGAATCTCAAATATAAAATATATTTTGAATTGTTTAACACTTTTTTGGTTACTACATGATTCCATATGTGTTATTATATAGTTTTGATGTCTTCACTATTATTCTACAATGTAGAAAATAGTACAAATAAAGAAAAACCCTTGAATGAGTAGGTGTGTCGAAACTTTTGACTGGTAGTGTATATAAAGTGTAATATTGGGATGCAAACTCAAAATGGAATACATTTCAACTCTATATCTGACACAGTGTCTTATTTATTTTAAGCCCATAACCATGTGTGTGAGGTGTATACTTTTGTTTCAAAGTAGATTTGTTTAAGATTCCCAAGAAACACTCTGTGTGACCCTGATTTAGCCCACTGCAGTAAAAGTTTAAACCTCTTGAGATGGGAAAATGTGTTTTTATTAAGTTGAACATGTGCTCTTTATGAAAGAATGTTAAAATTAGGTGAAATCAAAAGTTATTTCCCCCCATTAAGTTACACATCTTAAAAGGCACCAAATTGGTGGAATGACCCAGCTAGTAGAAGTGCCTGAGGCTACAAATCCACACACTATAGGCCTAATGGGAATAGATAGAGCTATATACAGAGGGGTCCGAAATGATTGACACCCTTCAGAAAGATAAGCAATAATGACTGTATAAAATAAATAACTCAAACACTGAGCTATATTGTATGTAAAAAAAAAAAAAAAAAGAATTACTCAGAGAAAGAGAAAGAGATTTTGTTTAACAACTAATATATTTTTTCTCAAAAAGGTAGGGGTAAAACTGATTGACACCCCTAAAGATTCTTATAAATAAATTAGTCAAAGGTTGAGTATTTGGTCCCATATTCCTAGCACGCAGTAACTACATGAAGATTGTGACTACAAACTTGTTGGATGCATTTGTAGTTCATTTTGGTTGTGTTTCAGATAATTTTGTGCCCAAAAGAAATTAATGGTAAATTATGTATTGTGTCATTTTGGAGTCACTTTTATTATAAATAAGAATAGAATATGTTTCTATGATCATGGATAATCCTGAATGAATCGTGAAACATTTTGAGTGACAAAGTTACAGAGGGTCAAAGATCATACCCCCAAGACATGCTTACCTCTCACCATTACCAATAACAGAGGACGTTAAGCATGTCTTGGGGGTATGATCTTTGACCCTCTGTAACTTTCTCACTCATCATTATTCACGATTCATTCAGGATTATCCTTAATCATGGTACCATTCACATGAATGCAATCATTATTGCTCATCTTTATCAAGGGTGTCTATAATTTCGGACCCCACTGTAGCTAGCTACATGTACAGTATACCCCTCACTGTCAAAGTGAGGCATCATCAGTGAGAATCGTTTATATGTATCTAGATATGCACGGCTCAGCTGTTGTTGAACGGGCGCTGCAGGTAATGTAATGAAGGTCGATATGGTAGACATGCTTGGTTGGGTTTGATATTCTGACAGTGTGATTGCGATTGCTCTGATCTAGAATGGTACCGGGGCGGCAGGTAGCTTAGTGGTTAAGAGCGTTGTGCCAGTAACCGAAAGGTCGCTGGTTCTAATCCCAGAGCCGACTAGGTGAAAAATCTGTCGATGTGCCCTTGAGCAAGGCACTTAACCCTAATTGCTCCTGTAAGTCGCTCTGGATAAGAGCGTCTGCTAAATGACTAAAATGTAAATGTAAATGTAATCTAGGGTGCTGATTCCTGAGTGCATTCCTCACCTGATTGAACTGTCTGTGTGTGTTTGTGGACATGAGTGTGTGTGTGAGATAAAGCATGGATGAGTCTCTCTGTATCAGCCTGAGAGAGAAACGGCCACACATTTGCAATGTTTCTCAGGTGGTAAAAAGCTATTTTGGTGTGATTCGAAGTTGATTTCAGAATCTAAAATGACACCTATGTTATTTACCTGGTGTTTTATCTTTATTGCCCATGAATTAAAATGTGCAGCCAGATTCTCTGTTTGTGCCTTGGCTCCAACAATATGTACCTCTGTCTTTTCTTGATTTACCTGGAGGAAGTTGTGAGCCATCCAAGTATTTAAATCACTAATACAGTCTAAGAATTTATCCGTGGAGCTAAAATCCTCTGGTGACACAGAAATGTAACCTTGTGTATCGTCAGTTTAGCAGTGTGCTTTCTGATAACGCTGCCAAGGGGTAACATATTTAAACTGCAGTACTGGACCCAAACCTTGTGGAACGCCACATGTGATATGTATTTTCTCTGAGTTATGTTCACCAAGGGTTACAAAAAACCTTAGACCGGTTAAATAGACCCTAAACCAATTTAGAACTGGACTTGAGAGGCCAACCCACCTCTACAGTCTGTCCAGAAGGACATCATGGTCAACAGTGTTGAATGCAGCACTTAAATCGAAGAGTACAAGGACAGAGAGCTGTTTCCCGTCTGTGTGGCTCTAAGATCATTTGCCACTTTATCTAAGGCTGTCTCTGTGCTGTGGTGGGCACGAAAACCAGACTGGAATTTAAAAAAAATACAGTTGTCACTTAAAAAATAATTTAGCTGTTTGAAAAAAAGAATGGAAGGTTGGAGATTGGCAGAAAATTGCTAAGAGCTGAAGAATCTAGATGACTTTTCTTCAGAAGGGGTTTCACCATATCAGTTTTTAGTGCAGTGGGGAAAGTGCCTGTGCACAGGGAGTGATTAACAAAAGCTTGCACTTCTTCAGATATGTCATTAAAAACTGTTTTGAAGAAGGTGGTGGGGATAGGATCGAAAAGGCCGGTGGAAATTTAAGTTGTGATCTCACTTTCCAGAGCATGTCTGTGTCAACCAGGGAAAATAAATCCATAGTGCCTTTGCGTGGTAGGCTAGGGCACATATCATTAAACTTCTCATCAGGTCTTGCTTGACTCATACCCAGCCTAAAGTTTAAAAAAAAATCTTATCTCTGAAATATGCCGCAAACTCATCACATTTAGATGTGGAGGAAAGTTCACATAGGTTTGCAGGGTTAGGATTTATCAGGCCATCAATGGTCTAAAAGAGCACTCTCGAATTACTCAGATTATTAATAATCAAGTTACTAAAATGATCCCGTCTGGCATTTCTGAATTGCCTTGTTATATTTGCCAAGTTGCTCTCTCAGAATATCATAATGGACCTGCAACTTTGACTTTCTCCACTTCCGCAATGCCTTTATCCAGTTTCTCTTTAATTGATTAGTTTCCTCACTCATCCAAGGGGCTCTCCATTTGGATGTGCCCCTTTTCAACCTTACTGGAGCTATGGCAACAATGGTTGCCCTTAATTTTCTATTAACGTTATCAACTAAATTATCACAAGAAGAAGGCAGAATAGGTGATGGAGTATTTTTCATACACTCAATAGAAAGCCCCTTGGTAATAACCAGGTCCAGAGTATGGCCGCGATTATGGGTGAGCCCAGTAACATGTTGGATAAAGTCAATCGAGCTCAAAAGATTCATAAATTCAATGGCCTTGGAGTCAGTCTCTTGGTCAACATGAATATTACAATCACCCAACACAATGATTTTATCATAGTTCTCAAGGACAATAGACAATAGTTCAGGCAAATCAGTAAAGAAAGCGGGGCAGTGCTTTGGTGGCCTATACAAGGTTATGGCAAGCACTGGTGGCTGACATTTAAACAGTATAGCATGATGCTCAAAAGACCCAAAGTCAGCAAACGAAATGTCCTTTCAGCTGAGAGCATTAGTTAAAATAGAGGCTGTCCCCCCACCCTTTTTCCCTTTTCTGATAGAGTATGTTTAGTTCATTTCATTCCGATCTCCTTTGCATTATTGTAGCCATTTTCTGTAGCCTGTCAACTATGCGTCTGTCTATCCCTGTTCTCTCCTCTCCGCACAGGCTATACAAACACCTCACACCGCGTGGCTGCTGCCACTCTAACCTGGTAGTCCCTGCACGCACAACCCACGTGGAGTTCCAGGTCTGAGGCAGCCTCTGGAACTGCCGTTCTGCGGCCAACAAGGCATCTCAGCCTATGCTACCCTCCAGTCCCTCGACTTCTTGGTGCTGACGGAAACATGGATTACCACTGAAAACACTGCTACTCCTACTGCTCTCTCCTCATCTGACCATGTGTTCTCGCATACCCGAGAGCAGCTGGTCAGCGGGGTGGTGGCACAGGAATCCTCATCTCTCCCAAGTGGACATTCTCTCTTTCTCCCCTGACCCATCTGTCTATCTCCTCATTTGAATTCCTGGCTGTCACAGTCACTAGCCCATACAAGCTTAACATCCTTATCATTTATCGCCCTCCAGGTTCCCTTGGAGAGTTCATCAATGAGCTTGACGCCTTGATAAGTTCCTTTCCTGAGGATGGCTCACCCCTCACAGTTCTGGGTGACTTTAACCTCCCTACGTCTACCTTTGACTCATTTCTCTCTGCCTCCTTCTTTCCACTCCTCTCCTCTTTTGACCTCATCCTCTCACCGTCCCCCCCTACTCACAAGGCAGGCAATACACTTGACCTCATCTTTGCTAGATGCTGTTCTTCTACTAATCTCACTGCAACTCCCCTCCAAGTCTCCGACCACTACTTTGTATCCTTTTCTCTCTCGCTCTCCTCCAACACTACTCACTTTGCCCCTACTCAGATGGTAATGCACCATAGCAATCTTCGCTCTCTCTCTCCCGCTACTCTCTCCTCTTCCATCCTATCATCTCTTCCCTCTGCTCCATCCTTCTCCCTCCAATCTCCTGATTCTGCCTCCTCAACCCTCCTCTCCTCCCTTTCTGCATCCTCTGACTCTCTATGTCCCCTATCCTCCCGGCCGGCTCGGTCCTCCCCTCCTGCTCCGTGGCTTGACGACTCATTGCAAGCTCACAGAACAGGGCTCCGGGCAGCCGAGAAGAAATTGAGGAATACTAGACTCCCTGCGGACCTGGCATCTTTTCACCCCCTCCTCTCTACATTTTCCTCCTCTGTTTCTGCTGCTAAAGCCACTTTCTACCACTCTAAATTCCAAGCATCTGCCTCTAACCTTAGGAAGCTCTTTGCCACCTTCTCCTCCCTGCTGAATCATCCTCCCCCTCCCCCCTCCCTCTCTGTGGATGACTTCGTCAACCATTTTGAAAAGAAGGTTGACGACATCCGATCCTCGTTTGTTAAGTCAAATGACACCGCTGGTCCTGCTCACACTGCCCTACCCTGTGCTTTGACTTCTTTCTCCCCTCTCTCTCCAGATGAAATCTTGCGACGTGTGACGGCCGGCCGCCCAACAACCTGCCCGCTTGACCCTATCCCCTCCTCTCTTCTCCAGACCATTTCCGGAGACCTTCTCCCTTACCTCACCTCGCTCATCAACTCATCCTTGACCGCTGGTTATGTCCCTTCCGTCTTCAAGAGAGCGAGAGTTGCACCCCTTCTCAAAAAACCTACACTCGATCCCTCCGATGTCAACAACTACAGACCAGAATCCCTTCTTTCTTTTCTCTCCAAAACTCTTGAGCGTGCCGTCTTTAGCCAACTCTCTTGCTATCTCTCTCAGAATTACCTTCTTGATCCAAACCAGTCAGGTTTCAAGACTGGTCTTTCAACTGAGACTGCTCTTCTCTGTGTCACGGAGGCTCTCCACACTGCTAAAGCTAACTCTCTCTCCTCTGCTCTCGTCCTTCTAGACCTATCTGCTGCCTTTGATACTGTGAACCATCAGATCCTCCTCTCCACCCTCTCCGAGTTGGGCATCTCCGGCGCGGCTCACTCTTGGATTGCGTCCTACCTGACAGGTTGCTCCTACCAGGTGGCGTGGCGAGAATCTGTCTCCGCACCATGTGCTCTCACCACTGGTGTCCCCCAGGCCTCAGTTCTAGGCCCTCTCCTATTCTCGCTATACACCAAGTCACTTGGCTCTGTCATATCCTCACATGGCCTCTCCTATCATTGCTACGCAGACGACACACCATTAATTTTCTCTTTTCCCCCTTCTGATAACCAGGTGGCGAATCGCATCTCTGCATGTCTGGCAGACATATCAGTGTGGATGACGGATCACCACCTCAAGCTGAACCTCGGCAAGACGGAGCTGCTCTTCCTCCCGGGGAAGGACTGCCTGTTCCATGATCTCGCCATCACGGTTGACAACTCTGTTGTGTCCTCCTCCCAGAGTGCAAAGTGCCTTGGCGTGACCCTGGACAACACCCTGTCGTTCTCCGCTAACATCAAGGCGGTGACCCGATCCTGTAGGTTCATGCTCTACAACATTCGGAGAGTACGACCCTGCCTTACACAGGAAGCGGCACAGGTCCTAATCCAGGCACTTGTCATCTCCTGTCTGGATTACTGCAACTCGCTGTTGGCTGGGCTCCCTGCCTGTGCCATTAAACCCCTACAACTCATCCAGAATGCCGCAGCCCGTCTGGGGTTCAACCTTCCCAAGTTGTCTCATGTCACCCTGCTCCTCCGCACACTCCACTGGCTTCCAGTTGAAGCTCACATCTGCTACAAGACCATGGTGCTTGCCTACGGAGCTGTGAGGGGAATGACACCTCCGTACCTTCAGGTTCTGATCAGTCCCTACACCCAAACGAGGGCATTGCGTTCATCCACCTCTGGCCTGCTGGCCCCCCTACCTCTGCGGAAGCACAGTTCCCGCTCAGCCCAGTCAAAACTGTTCGCTGCTCTGGCACCCCAATGGTGGAACAAGCTCCCTCACGACGCCAGGACAGCGGAGTCACTCACCACCTTCCGGAGACACTTGAATCCCCACCTCTTTAAGGAATACCAGGGATAGGATAAAGTAATCCTTCTACCACCCCTTACCCCACCCCCCCAAAAAAAAAAAAAAAAAAACATATTGTAAAGTGGTTATCCCACTGGCTATAAGGTGAATGCACCTATTTGTAAGTCACTCTGGATAAGAGTGTCTGCTAAATGACGCAAATGTAAATGTAAGAAAAGCTGGTGGATCTCCAAGGCATTCCTAGTCGATCGCCAAACATTTCTGTTAAAAACCCAACGTTAAAGCCTTGTGTTCCAAAAAAAATATTTGTCTCGGGAGGTAGGTGTACCCGATTCAGCTGCCCTGCGAGCTGGGTATGCAAACTGTTGCCATTTTGAACCATTTCATGTATCTGAAGGTACAAATGCTGCCTTCCCAGTAGGCCCAGAGAGCAAATCAAGTGCACTATAGGCTTACCGCTGGCCAATCGGATGGCTCAGATGACAGTGTCTGCAGAAATGTAGCAGGCATAAAAGAAAGCTACAGCAAGGTTCATACTGTGAGATTTAAAAAAGTTTTAAATCATGACTAGAGAGAGACCGTCAACATATACAGCAAAGAGATGCTGTTTTTATGAGTGAATTCATGTTGAAGTTTTTGAACAGCACTGTCAACACTTTGCATTCAACACTTTTATAAGCCATAAAATGCGTGTTCTTCCTATTTCCATTTAGCACCACAACAAGCACTGCAGCAGTAATGAATGAGTTGGAAATTGTATCAACAGGCTTGCGTTGTTGTTATTATTAGCGGCTTGGGTCTTTTTTAATATTGAGGAATATTTTACTTTCTCTGTTCATAGGAGTAACAACATTAATTTGTGCATGAGGCAGAAATAATGCAGTGCGACTCGAGTTTCGCCATCAGCTGGAAGATGTGTCCCTTTTTGGTCAGTGTCAGTGGAAGAAAGGGAGCGCAGACACCGCCCAGTAAAATAGAAATAAAAAGGACATTATTTAAATGTATGCTCACGCAGCTGTCCTTCACAAGTAATACAACAACAGATCTATTACCGGTGTGATCATACAGCCTACCTCAAATTTTGGAATGTCATTTTTTTTATTGGCCCGAACAACATTGCATTGGCAGAGCAATTCATGCAAAGCCAATGTGCGGTGGTAATGTATTGGACCTATAGCTTACTGCATAAACCTCATTGCTACAGTGCTGTTTTTAATTGGTTAATGTTGCATAGGCTTACGTTTTTTAAGTCATGTTAAAAGAAAATCTGAGCGGTAGATCTCGGCTTGCATTTTGACTCAAAGTGATCTTGTCTCATAAAATTTCGGTGACCACTGTTCTAGAGTTTTCCCTGTTAACACTATCAACGTTTCCCTTTGCTGTGGCAATTGTGATTGAATCAATGCAATATTAGCCACTTTCAATGCAGCATACAAAATGAACTATGCAAGAGATTTTTTTGTAGGCAGAAAGCATCGGAGTAGGATTCTATTGCATTGACACGCACTACTCAGCCCATATTCTACTGTGTGGCATAAACAATCAGAGCTGCATTAGGCCTATATGCAAATAGACCATTGCCATATATGGATCTGTGCCATTTACTTTGAACTGGACTGTGTTTACAGCATGAGCGGTCGTGAGTAGAGGTACTTGTTTTGAGATCAAAACAAGAGCTGCATGTAGCCACGTGTGCACATTTTGTTCATATCCTTTGCTAGTTGCTTTGCTAGAGTTATTAGCCCAGTTTATAGATCATTTGTAGTCAGCAATAGGGGAGTGATTGATTCCTATAAGAACACAAAACGTATACATTTCCAGACATCTTTGAAAAGCGAGTCAGGTAAAGAGCTATTTTTTTTCTTAAAGGGGCAGTGTTGTATTTTCAGACAGGCTTGAATAAGCTAAGTAGCCAATAGGCAGAGGGTAGCATAATTCATCTGATTCTCTGTAATAATGGTATGGGAATAATAATGCATTTTATTTTGTAAAGTGGTTTCTTGCATCAAATAACACAACAACATTTTCAGTCACCTCCTTGTCTGATGGACAGGTGGATAAACAGGTTAATGTCAGGCCCTGCGTGTTTTTCAAAAGTCTCATGGAATGTAGGCCTACATTGAACACCACACATTGGCTGCTACTGTAGGCTGAATGATAGAACAGCTATTTCCATCTTAAAATGTTAAGGGATAAATTGTCTCCATTGTTTTTGATGGTAGGCCACTCTGGTAAGCCTACATTATGATCAAATAGCCACAGTAGCCTACATGGCCACTGTTAAAACTGTAACTTAAAGCGGGTACAGCCTCAGTGTTCTCAGTAAACGCGCATTGGAAGTTGCACAGAATTTTCACAACGTTCAAGTTTGCGCCGGAAATAAATTGAGGGAACATTGACGGCGACCCTGAAGCAATTAGGGTTGAGTGCCTTGCTCAAGGGCACATAAACAGATTTTTTCCACCTTGTCAGTTCATGGATTTTAATTAGATACCTTTTGGTTACTGGTCCAAAGTTCTAACCGCTAGGCTACTTGCCTCCCTGGTTTTCATTAGAATTTCATTAATAATAATCATATTCATAATAACAATAATTTATTAAGGTCGCTGGTTCTAATCCCCGAGCCGACTAGGTGAAAAATCTGTCGAAGTGCCCTTGAGCAAGGCACTTAACCCTAATTGCTCCTGTAAGTCGCTCTGGATAAGAGCGTCTGCTAAATGACAAAAAAAAACAAAAAACGCAATTATCACAACACATAGGTTGTAATGGGGGGGCTTCCCGATGATTCTACCCATGCACTGCTACTGGTTAGAGTCGTTCTTGAAGCAGATGGGCAGCCACGGTCATGAGATAACCTTATTACAACCTTCATTATTAAATATGTGTGCGTAATAATATTTCATATAATAATGTTATTGTGTGTGTGTGTGTTTGTGCACGCCGCTCATTGTAAGAATTGTAAATCCATTGTGAAAGGCTATAGAGTTTGCGTTAGGAATTATGTCCATATATTGGTATTTTAGTTGTAACTGTGGATGCTACATCTGTCTATGGTTGAGCTGAGTTGAGCAGTGTGTCATTTTGCCAGATGATATGAAATATGTCGCCATCAGAGGCTGTCGTTAGTGTCTCTTGGCTACATTGGTATTTACATTTGGTGAACATTTTTGGCAATTTCGGTTAATAGCCTATGTCACTCTGGCTGTTGGAGCTATCTGTTGTATGGTGAACCTGGGCTTCATCAAGGTTTATTTGTGAGTAAATCTGGCTTTGATAATAGCCAGTGTCTACCCAGCCACCGACCTCACCGCACGTCACCGCACTATGGATGCCACTTTATAGAGGTTTAAATATAGCACATTCAGGGTCTGGGTTTCAAAATAAGTGGGTATCTGGTAGGTTGGAGCTATTGATATTCAGTTAGTTTTCGGGGGTTAGTCAGTTGTATCGGGGGACCCCTCTATACCTGCCTCAGTATTCTAGGCTGCTGGTAGTCAGTATTGTATTGAAACCTTGCTAAATTAGGTGAGTGTGTGCACGGGCAAGTGTTTGTGTGTGTGTATGTGTGTGTGTGTGTGTGTGTGTGTGTGTGTGTGTGTGTGTGTGTGTGTGTGTGTGTGTGTGTGTGTGTGTGTGTGTGTGTGTGTGTGAGTGAGTGCATGCGTGTGTCACACAAGTTACACTGTGTGTGTGTGAGTCTGTCAGTCAAAGGAAGGGCTGTACACGGAATACCTGTCACAGGTGTTATGAGGCTGTCTCTGGGAGAGAACTGTGACATTGGAGCAGACAATCTCTCATTTATCCTCTCTGCCGTGCAGTGCAGTGGTGTGTTGTGCTAAGCTGAGCTGTCTGTGTGTCTGACGGTAACCTCATCACCACTGTACTGTCTCCTCTCTATTAGATTCACATGGTTAACTATGTGGCTGTTGCTCTGGGGCTGGTAACGCTGTCATAAATTTTATGGGGCTTTGATAGCAGTTTTAATCACACACTTTATTAACCCTGCTTGGTTTATTGGCATCTGCTCGCAGTTAGCTGATGATGGCTGTGTGTGTGTTTCCTTTAGCTCCCTGTACTATTATTGTTATTATTTTCCGTCTTCCTGTGTCTGTAGGGACGCCATCCCCTCTTCCTTAGTTCTGACAGAATTATGATGTCACAGACCCCATCTCCCTCCCAGAGTTGTTTCTCTTCCAGGAAGGAATTGTATTTTAGTATTCCAATATTATTTATTGATGACTAACCACCTGGAATTGCAGATATTGTATGTAAATATGTGCTATTGAATTGGTTACGTTTATTTATGATTTCTGTATACCGATAATTAAGGTTTGGAAAGAGAGGGACGATTTCCATAGACGCTGGCCAGGGTTGCATGTACAATATAAAAATGCATATAATTTCATGTTCAGTTCAAAACATATTTACTGGTGGGCAAAAATAAAATAAAAACATTTAGAAAAAAGGTATTGATCATTATGATCATATTACAGAGTTTAAAAAAAGTAATAATGCACTTACTATTTAAAGGAAATGAAACAAAAAGAAGTGAGCCAACCTCCCATCCCATTCCCCCAATTACAGCTGCAAGTCTCTTGGGGTATGTCTCTATAAGCTTGGCACATCTAGCCACTGGGATTTTTGCCCATTCTTCAAGGCAAAACTGCTCCAGCTCCTTCAAGTTGGATGGGTTCCGCTGGTGTACAGAAATCTTTAAGTCATACCACAGATTCTCAATTGGATTGAGGTCTGGGCTTTGACTATACCATTCCAAGACATTTAAATGTTTCCCCTTAAACCACTCAAGTGTTGCTTTAGCGGTATGCTTAGGGTCATTGTCCTGCTGGAAGGTGAACCTCCGTCCCAGTCTCAAATCTCTGGAAGACTAAAACACGTTTCCCTCAAGAATTTCCCTGTATTTAGTGCCATCCATCATTCCTTCAATTCTGACCAGTTTCCCAGTCCCTGCCGATGAAAAACATCCCCACAGCATGATGCTGCCACCACCATGCTTCACTGTGGGGATGGTGTTCTCGGGGTGATGGGAGGTGTTGGGTTTGCGCCAGACATAGCGTTTTCTTTGATGGCCAAAAAGCTCAATTTTAGTCTCATCTGACCAGAGTACCTTCTTCCATATGTTTGGGGAGTCTCCCACATGCCTTTTGGCGAACACCAAACATGTTAGCTTATTTTTTTCTTTAAGCAGTGGCATTTTTTCTGGCCACTCTTCCATAAAGCCCAGCTCTGTGGAGGGTACGGCTTAAAGTGGTCCTATAGACAGACACTACAATCTCCGCTGTGGAGCTTTGCAGCTCCTTCAGGGTTATCTTTGGTCTCTTTGTTGCCTCTCTGATTAATGCCCTCCTTGCCTGGTGAGTTTTGGTGTGCGGCCCTCTCTTGGTAGGTTTGTTGTGGTGCCATATTCTTTCCACTTTTTAATAATGGATTTAATGGTGCTCCGTGGGATGTTCAAAGTTTCAAATATTTTTTTATAACCCAACCCTGATCCATACCTCTCCACAACTTTGTCCCTGACCTGTTTGGAGAGCTCCTTGGTCTTCATGGGGTCGCTTGCTTGGTGGTGCCCCTTGCTTAGTGGTGTTGCAGACTCTGGGGCCTTTCAGAACAGGTGTATATATACTGAGATCATGTGACAGATCATGTGACACTTAAATAAAGTCCACCTGTGTGCAATCTAACAAATTATGTGACTTCTGAAGGTATTTGGTTGCACCAGATCTTATTTAGGGGCTTCATAGCAAAGGGGGTGAATACATTTGCACGCACAACTTTTCCGTTATTTATTTTTTCTCATTTTTTGAAACAAGTTATTTTTTTCATTTCACTTCACCAAGTTGGACTATGTTGTGTATGTCCATTACATGAAATCCAAATAAAAATCCATTTAAATTACAGGTTGTAATGCAACAGAAATAGGAAAAACGCCAAGGGGGATGAATACTTTTGCAAGGCACTGTATATTTTTGTTTTTATGTACAGTACCAGTCAAAAGTTTGGACACACCTACTCATTCAAACTTTTGACTGATAGTGTATGTGTTGGGCTTCATGGATTCTTTATTTGTTTGTGTTGGGCTTTAGCTGAGATTATTCTTTACAGAGTCAAGTGTATTTGTCCAGGCCTTAATTGTTCCTTGACTAGCACCATTCATTCTCACATTCGATAATTCTAATGTTATAACTTCTAATAGTAACTATATCCACTGGCGAACTCGGTTAGAGTGAGGTGATTGCTATGTAAGAGCCAACATATTTTTTTTTGCAGCGGTGCTGCCTGCCAGCAGTAATGGTCTCTGATTGTCTGAGAGATTCAAGGAGCTATCATCATTAAATAACGTAATAGATGCAAAGCATTGAGTATTCACATTAATGAACTCTAAATTAATTATATATCTTTGTCAAGAAGCATTTAACTGCAGGGCACTCCCACATCACAAAGAAATGTGCCTGATTTAGGGGACAGAGTGAACAGTTGGGAGTTAGGACCTATTACATCATAAAACTTTTCCTTGGTGTTAAATACTGTCTGTGAACAAACTTAAAACGTATACGTTGATGATTCAGATTACAGGATGCCAGGGTCATATTTTTCAATTTTCTGTTCCAGTTAAAGGGTTGTTCAGATTCACTTAGATCTGTGGACCATACTTTTTTAATGGCTAGCTCAGAATATGAGCTTTCCAAAAGTTTATATATTAAAGAGATCAGTCCTTTCGGGAGCACAGGTAATTTATTTATAAATCCCATCATTGGATGGTTCGGTAATTGGGTTTCCCAAGGGACTCCATAGTCCAGTATAGCTGACCTAAGTTGTAAATATAGAAAGTTACATTGTTTTTCAATTTTGCACCAAATAGAGATTGTGTGAGCAATAATAGGACCAAAGCGTAGTTTACATTGTTCAAGGGATATATCAGTGAAGACCACCTCTTCCAGGGCAATAGGAGACACCATACTTCTCGCTATACTCCGCCAGGGGGCGGAGGAATCGTGTCTAAACCAATTTAGGATGGGGCGAAATGCTCGTGCCTGGAAATACAATTTAAAGTTTGGTACGGATAGAATCCTTTATAATAGGAAAGCAAGTGGCTGTCAAGTCTCCCTGGTGCTGGGAAATTGCTCTATGTGTTTGTGTGTGTGTGTACAGGTTGGGGAACCTTCAGTTCATCTACGTCGGTCTGCCCTCTTCACTAGACCACGTCCATAAACTCATTGCTTCAGGATTCTGCAGTTTTTTTGTTTTCTGTCCACCAAAATGTTTGATTTTGCTGCGGCAATTTGACATTTTGCATGGAAATGTGTGATTATATTGTCAGATTTGTCATGGAATTTGTGCTGACAGGAGTAAAAGTTTGTTGATTTATTGCTTGATTTAACAACATTATGTAGTCAAAGTGAGGTGACAGGTTAAAATTGAGAGCCCTCTTTTTGTAGTGTGGTGATTGGACAGCTATATGCAGTAAAATTGTGATGATTTGACTGTTTTATGTGGTAATAGTGTGGTGATTGGTCAAATTTGCAAACCCTTGCATATTATGCAGGGAATTGCTGATTTTGCACAAAATAAATCTGATTGCAGAATCGCAAAATCCTGGAACTATTGCCTAATGACCAGTCAATCTCCCCTACCTGCGCCCTACCCACATCATTATCATGCTATGCTGTGGGGGTTGTAATAAATGCAAATCATTTCATTTTTTAAGTGACTGTGTGTTGAGGGTATAGCTGTTGGCAGTCATATCTCACTTAAACAGCTGGTCTGTTGATATGTACAGTTGTTGTTAGTCTGGAGTGTTCTACATTAGGTAGTTAAAGGTGCTTCACAGCTGTAGGTATAGCTATGCATTTATTACAGTGTTCATCTTTATATCTGCTTTTATAACAGCAACATATTACTGTTGACAATGTTGCAAAGATACTGTGCCCATAGCTGAGAATTAAAACAGAATGTAGCACACACGTACACATGCACGCACACACGCTCACACACACACACACACACACACACACACACACACACACACACACACACACACACACACACACACACAGACAAAGAGGTTGCACATTAGTCTTCATTAGAGCTCTGATTAGGAAATGAGCCCCTGAGCCGTAATTGGTATTGCTGATGTGGCTCTCAGATGTCTTCAGCACTCTCTCTTTCTCTCTCTTTCTTTCTCTCTCTTTGTCCATATCTTCCATTTGTATTCCAAAACCAACACAATGACAGTGAATGCTACTCTAGCAATTTCAGATATACTTTGGTTGGTGTTGTACAAATATGTACTGTACAGACCTTGTTGTATGAGCACAATCCTGAGCCATAAACAATAGCATTATGTTTACTCTTACCCACATCATAACCTTACACCAGCACTGAATATTGATGAAATGGTGAAATCCAAGAAAGCAGAGTGTGTACTAATTGTGTTTGTGTTGTTCTGGTTCATTGAGGTAGAAGTTGAGGGTCCATCTGTTTGGGTGTCTAGAGGGTTGCTCAACTTCTTCTGTCTCTCTGGCTATTTAATTTCCCAATGGCAAAACAGTGTGTTCCATGGTAACTACTGTAGAAGAGTCCACCATGCAGCCCAACGCTAACAG
Organism: Coregonus lavaretus; assembly: GCF_964263955.1. Lineage (NCBI taxonomy): Eukaryota > Metazoa > Chordata > Actinopteri > Salmoniformes > Salmonidae > Coregonus > Coregonus lavaretus. The sequence continues at coordinate 11,322,198 of NC_140019.1, forward strand.
GCTGTACATACAGCATCCTTCATTCACAATACTTCTAGACTCTCTCACTCTGTTTGTCACACTCTTTTACTTTTACTCTCTCGCTCCATTTCTCTCAATTTTTCTTGCAATTTATCTCTCACTTTCTCTTTTCACTCTCTTTCCTCTTCAGTCCCTACTCTCTCTCCTTCCCCTCCTCCCTCTGTTACCACAATCTTTCTCACATTCCCAGAAATGGATACAGAATGTAGCACACACACACACACACACACACAAGGTTGCACATTAGTCTTCATTAGAGCTCTGATTAGGAAATGAGCCCCTGAGATGTAATTGGTATTGCTGATGTGACTCTCAGATGTCTTCAGCACTCTCTTATTCTCTCTCTTTCTTTCTTTTGCTCTCTTTCTCATTCTTTCCCTCTCTTTCTTTCTCTCTCTTAATTTATCTCTTTGTCCATATCAACCATTTGTATTCCAAAACCAGCACAATGATAGTAAATGCTACTCTAGCAATTGCAGAAATACAGTGCATTCGGAAAGTATTCAGACTCCTTGACTTTTTCCACATTTTGTTACTTTACAGCTTTATTCTAAAATGGATGAAATAGTTTTTTCCCCTCATCAATCCAAACACAATACCCCATAATGACAAAGCAAAAATGGTTTTTTTGAAATTTGTGCAAATGTATATACAACAAAAACTGAAATATTACATTTACATAAGTAACTCAGTACTTTGGCAGTGATTACAGCCTTGAGTCTTCTTGGGTATGACCCTACAAGCTTGGCACACCTGTATTTGGGGAGTTTCTCCCATTCTTCTCTGTAAATCCTCTCAAGCTCTGTCAGGTTGGATGGGGAGCATTGCTGCACAGCTATTTTCAGGTCTCTCAAGAGATGTTCGATCAAGTTCAAGTCCGGGCTCTGGCTGGGCCACTCAAGGACATTCAGAGACTTGTCCACAAGCCACTCCTGTAATGTCTTGGCTGTGTGCTTAGGGTCGTTGCTCTGTTGGAAGGTGAACCTTCGCCCCAGTCTGAGGTCCTGAGCGCTCTGGAGCAGGTTTTCATCAAGGATCTCTCTGTACTTTGCTCTGTTCATCTTTCCCTCGATCCTGAATAGTCTCCCAGTCCCTGCCGCTGAAAAACATCTCCACAGCATGATGCTGCCACCACCATGATTCACCGTAGGGATGGTGCCAGGTTTCCTCCAGACGTGATGCTTGGCATTCAGGCCAAAGAGTTCAATCTTGGTTTCATCAGACCAGAGAATCTTGTTACTCAAAAGTCCTTTTAGGTGCCTTTTGGCAAACTCCAAGCGGGCTGTCATGTGCCTTTTACTGCAGAGTGGCTTCCGTCTGGCCACTCTACCATAAAAGCCTGATTGGTGGAGTGCTGCTGAGATGTTTGTCCCTCTGGAAGGTTCTCCCATCTCCACAGAGGAACTCTGGAGCTCTGTCAGAGTGACCATCGGGTTCTTGGTCACCTCCATGATCAAGGCCCTTCTCCCCCGATTGCTCAGTTTGGCCAGGCGGCTAGCTCTAGGAAGAGTCTTGGTGCTTCCAAACTTCAATGCTGCAGAAATGTTTTGGTACCCTTCCCCAGATCTGTGCCTCAATCCTGTCTCGGAGCTCTACGGACCTCATGGCTTGGTTTCTGCTATGACATGCACTGTCAACTGTGGGACCTTATATAGACAGGTGTGTGTCTTTCCAAATCATGTCCAATCAATTGAAATGACCACAAGTGGACTCCAATCAAATTGTAGAAACATTTCAAGGATGATCAATGGAAACAGGATGCACCTGAGCTCAATTTCGAATCTCATAGCAAAGGGTCTGAATACGTATGTAAAATAAGGTTTTTCTGTTTTTTTATTTTTAATAAATGTTCAAAAAATTAAAAAAAAACTGTTTTCGCTTTGTCATTATGGGGTATTGTGTGTATATTGATGAGGAAAAAAAGTAACTTAATAAATTTTAGAATAAGGCTGTAACATAACAAAATGTGGAAAAAGTCAAGGGGTCTGAAAACGTTCCGCATGCACTGTACTGAGTGTACAAAACATTAAGGACAGGGCTTCCCGAGTGGCGCAGTGGTCTAAGGCTCTGCATCGCAGTGCTAGAGGCATCACTACAAACCTGGGTTCGATCCCGGGCTGTGTCGCAGCCGGCCGCGACTGGGAGACCCATGAGGCGGCGACCGATTGGCCCAGCGTCGTCCGGGATAGGGGAGGGTTTGGCCGGCCGGGATGTCCTTGTCCCATCACGCTCTAGCGACTCCTTGTGGTGGGCCGGGGCGCATGCACGGTCGCCAGTTCTATGGTGTTTCCTCCGACACATTGGTGCGGCTGGCTTCCGGGTTAAGCGAGCAGTGTGTCAAGAAGCAGTGGGGCTTGGTGGGGTGGTGTTTCGGAGTACGCATGGCTTTCGACCTTCGCCTCTCCCGAGTCCGTACGGGAGTTGCAGCTATGGGACAAGACTGTAACTACCAATTGGATATCACGAAATTGGGGAGAAAAATATAATAATAATAAAAAACTAACATTAAGAACACCTTCCTAATATTGAGTTGCACACCCCCTTTTGCCCTCAGAATATCCTCAATTCGTCGGGTGCCGACAGTCTAAGTCATGGAAAGAGGAGGTGTCCTTAATGTTTTGTAAACTCAGTGTACTTTGGTTGGTGTTATACAAATATGTACTGTACAGACCTTGTTTTATGAGCACAATCTTGAGCCAAACATTGTAGACCAGCACTGAATATTGATGAGATGGCGAAGTCCAAGATAGCAGAGAGTCTCTCTTTCCTCCTCGTTCCCTACTCTCTCTCCTCCCCCTCCTCCCCCTATTTCCACCATCTCTCTTGTATTCCCAGAAATTGATCAAACCTCCTGTTAAAACTCCCAGCCTCAGCAGCAGTCCAGAACAACATCTGCCATAGTGTATTGATTGTGTTTACCTGAATGAGCATGGCTGTTCTCTCCACTACACTGCCCTCTCTGTGACCAGGGAAAGCCACTTCAGAACTGCCTGTACTGTAAAAGCTGAGTCTGACGTCATTCATATCAGCAGCTCTATATTCAGTCTTTTAATAATATATATAACAGCCCTCTTTATTGGAACAGTCCCTGCACCAATATCCCCATTCATATTTGATGAGTCTTCATGCTTTAATGATAAAGGTAATTTACACAACGCTCCGGTGTTAAACTAACAGAGACACGCTGTAGCCCGGGCGCTCACTAACACATTATTATCAGTGAATGGGACGTCAGCGACAGCGTGTAGATAAGGACTGTGTTTAGTATTAATGATGCACCGTTTTCTTTAAGACCATTGAGACTTGGGTTGTCGGTTGTTAAGTCGTCGTTCTGTTTTAAGGATGCCTGCAATGCTGCTTCTTGTTGTGATGTATTTTCTTGTGTTGTTGTGATGTCACCTCTATTTTATTATCGTGGTGCCATTTATCTCGTGTCGTTGTGATGCCATTTCTCTTGTTCTGTTGTGAGGTCACCTCTCTGGCGTTGTAGTGATGTCATTTCTCTTGTGTTGTTGTGATGTCATTTCTGTTGTGTTGTTGGGATGTAATTTCTCTTGTGTTGTTCAGTGGCGGTCAGTGCCGTTGATAATGAGGGTGGCCGATTCATTTTTCTCATGAGCATGGCTTTATTTCTATTACATCAATGCAGAACAACACATCAGCTGTATGTGACCAGGCGAAACAACCTTTCCAAGCCAAACCATGTCATAACTACAGCCTACAATGTTGTCCCCATATTAGCTAAAGTAACATCCTAGTCAACATAGCTAATAGAACTAATGAATTAGTAAACCCGCTACAATCATGCAGTAACGTTACAGTGTATAGTCAGTAAGCAGTTTAGCAGTTACATTAGCGGGCCCCGGTGGCAATAAATTAAGAAAACCAAAAGCTTACCTTGACTTGGAAGAGTTGGATAGTCATAGCCAGCTAGCTAACATAGCATCCCTCTATTTTAGCCGGGTGTTTGAGTAGGCTAAACTAGCCAGCTGCATTTGCTAGCTAAGGAAGTAAAACTGAAAGTGAAAAAAAATGATGAAATCTCTCTCTCTCTTGCTTCTCTTTCATTTTTGAAAAAAGTAATTTGTTGTAAACTGTTCAACTATTATCTTTCTCTCTATTTGAGTCAACTACTCACCACATGTTATGCACTGCAGAGCTAGCTAGCTGTAGCTTATGCTTTCAGTACAAGATTAATTCGCTGATCCTTTGATTGGGTGGACAATATGTCAGTTCATGCTACAAGAGCTCTGATAGGTTGGAGGACGTCCTCCGGAAGTTGTCATAATTACTGTGTAAGTCTATGGAAGGGGGTGAGAACCAAGAGCCTCCTAGGTTTTGTATTGAAGTCAATGTACCAAGAGGAGGACGGAAGCTAGCTGTCCTCCGGCTACACCATGGTGCTACCCTACAGAGTGCTGTTGGGGCTACTGTAGACCTTCATTGCAAAACAGTGTGTTTTAATCAATTATTTGGTGACGTGAATATATTCAGTATAGTTTTATCTAAAAAGGATAACTTCAAAAAAGATATACAATATTTAATTCACTGAGGAGGATGGTCCTCCCCTTCCTCCTCTGAGGAGCCTCCACTGGCGTTGTTGTGATGTTATTTCTCTTGTGTTGTGTTGTCATTTCTCTTGTGTTGTTGTGATGTCACTTCTCCTGTGTTGTGATGTCACTTCTCTTGCTTATATTTCCAATGGTGGAACACACAAACTAAAATATTTATACAGAGAGATTCAAGTTCTACATTCATGAGGATACTTAAAACCCTGCTGTATTAAAAGTCTTAGTTCAAATTGTTGTAGTTGAACTTTTTATTTTCTCAGAATGCGTGTAAAGAGTTTATGTATGAATTCAAATTGGTCCAAAAGGCCGGGTGAGGGGGGATGGAGAGGAGAGGAGATGGGGGACTTGAGGAGGAGGGATGTAAGAAGAGGTCTAGATTAGTAGTCGTCTCAGGGCTGTAATGAAAAATAATTACTGCTGTAAAGAAGGGAGGCCTGATGACATGAGGTTGTCAGTACATCTCTTACCCTCTGCTCTACTCGTCCCCTCGTCTTCACCCCTCCTTCTCTCCTTCTTTTATTAATGATCAGTTTGACTGACTCTCCCTCAGCTCTACAAGAGGGGAATTATAATAATGTATTCTAATGCCACTTCCCTCTAAATACTTAAGTGGCAGGTTAGTTGAACTTACACAGCAGGTTAGGAGAATTAACATACTGTAGCAGGTTAGGAAGATTTTTAGGAAAAGGGTTAGGGTTAGCTAAAATTATCTCCTAACCTGCTACGAAAAGTTACTTCCGTTAGTAGCTGTACTCCATCTAATCACAACCATACGAGACAGAGAAATTACATTAATATAATATAATAATATAATATAATTAATATAATGAGAAAGTCAATGCTGATGTACAGTTAATTGACTTCGATGTGCTTTCCTCTCTTCTTGAAAGCACTCTGAAGTCAACCTGTCTTTACGTCCACTTCTCGCACTCCTCTGCCTCAAATCCACACCATCAAAACCCCACTATCTCATGTCCATTTATACTTTATCTGATCAAGCATCGAGACAGAAATCAATTTTAAAGGGAGCCTTGCCCGGTGCTGTAGTTTAAACCAAGTCAGTAGATGAATAAGAGGCTTATCTTGGAGGAGGGTAAATGCAGCGGTCATTCCAGGCAATGGATGAATAGATAGTGTCTTAGCTGACTAAGGACTCAAAAGATGAGAATATACTCCTCAAAACAACCTTGGATCATATTAGTGGGTATTGTGTACTGTGTGTGTGCCTGGCATTGCAACGCAAGGTTGAGTGTGTAGGATCAGAGTTTTGGTTGAAAGGATACATGCAGGGATAGGTTTGGTGGATGGATTCGACTTTGATTGGATCATAACCCACCCAAAGCTCACATCTTCACATTGTGATTGTGGGGCACATTACAGAATATGTCTAAATTCATCCAATAGGGCCCCTTCCTTGCATATGTGCTCTAGTCATGTAATGGGGATGAGTGAGTGAGTGTTGGGGATGAGTGAGTGTTAGTTGGGAGTAGTGGGCTAGCTGGATATATGGATTATCTGTCTGTCCTTTACATTTTCTCATCAAGGACTTAAAAGGCCAAGATGTTTTTATCTCAATATCAAATCATTTCTGGGTAAATATTAAGTACCTTACTGTTATTTTAAATACACAAAAATAGCAATTTCTCAAGCAAGCATTTTGCTAGGAATGTCTGGGAGTGGTCTGAGTGAGGGGCCTAATTGGACGATGGATATGTAACCTGAAAACTGTTATTGGCAGAGAGGTTTGAAACTCTCTTTGTTATTGGTCTATTAATTTATACAGCCTGGTGATGTCGTCGCCGCCAGGCAGGCCAAAACTCCATCCCACCAAAACAGGCTGAAATTTCAGGCAGTCTTTTCAAACAACTCTTACACTAAAATGACATTATCACTTTCACAATTTCGCAGTAGTTATTCCAACCTCATAGTGTGGAAATATATATAAAACACAGGAAAATCACGTTTTTGACCACACTGGGCCTTTAATGATGGGAATTATGTTGTGTGTTTGTCTAGAATGTTGAACTATGAATTATGTCAATGGCAGAAGCATGTTTGAGCTTTACTTTAGAATACTTGTCCTACACACTTGAGTATATCAGGAGACTGTGTTCTTAAAAATGGTATAGGTTTGCATAATCCTTGAAGGCCTTGAATAGCCTCTGGTTCCTTGTGGAGCATTGCACCATGGGAGATTCTGTGGGGTGAAGGTCATGATGAAAGCTGCAGTTCTTTCCTTCTCTGTGCAGACAGCCCTTCATCCCAGCGAGACACCAAGCTTATAACTAAGCTGGGGGGAAAGAAGTTCGAGAAAAGTTTAATTTCCTGTCTTGTCAAAAGACAATGGCAGTTAATTAAACTGTACATCTTGTTTAACACATTAAATATTAATAACTCCATTTTAGAGAGAGGGGAAATCACTTTGGCATTTTGTTCCCTTCTCACTCCAGTGATTGAAAGTCTTAACAACAATCAATGAAGCCTTTCTTTCATCTTCTAGACTGAAGGCACCATCAATAGCCTTGAAATGAACACTGAGAAACACTTAGATCCTCTCTGGAGTTCATTCCCTAGAACGTGCCTTGATGAAATTAGAAGGATTTCCAAACTGCGTATGTAAACAGGTACGTGGGCAGCAACTCATTTGATCCTGGCTTCATCTTGAATTATTGAAAAGCTTGTACAATTAATAGCTAATCCTATTTGATGGGTTCATAATCATAATGCTGCTCCGTTCTGTATTTGAATATGCTAATCAAATTAATTTGCATCTATTATTCATGGATATGTAATTGAAACATCTCTGCTTTTCTTCCCACAGTGCCTCTGTGTTCTCCCCCCACAGCTCAAGAGGAAAATTACCACTGTAGATTTACTGTATTGGGAAAAGGGAGATGTATTTTGCAACTGATTTTGTTTAAAAAGCAAGATAGTGTGGGTTAAATTATGTTGTTGACTTGACATTTAATGATGTGTGTCTATTGACATATAATCTCGGTTAACCCAGAACTAAAGTCTTGCGTAATTGGTCATATGCTCGATTAATTCTGAGTCCATACATGTTAAGAGAAGCGATGAAGAGATGCTGGAACAAGGAGCGAAACCAGAATGAGAAGCTCTACTCTCTCTTTTTGCAAGTTACAGGCAAGTGTATGGGCCAAATGTCCCCTACTCCCAAAACACCTGCGAAATTGTCATTTGTCAAAATAACCAAGTGAGGAAAAACCCTAGCACCGGATCTATTGCTGCTCATTATCAATCGGTGCTCATAGTATAAAGACAGATCTATGGTACCATTTATGTTTAAGAGATAAATTGACATACAACATCTTTGTACATTGTGTGAATGATTGTGAGTGGGTGTTGTCAGGGATCGATTGCAAGTTTGCACAGTTCTCAGTACGTTTGTAGAGCTTCCAGCTATTTTATCTGTAACAATATTCGCAATTTAATGAAGGCCTTTAGTTTGTGTAGTGTGGTTCATCAGGCTGTGGCTGTGTGTGTCCTGCTGTTCGAATACAGACATGCACAATCTTTTTGCCTGTAAAAATATCACCAATAAGACCCTCCACAGAGTCAACCTTCACAGCTATTATCCACAGCCAATCAATTTAACATGTGTGTGTGTGGGTGTGTGAGCATGTCTGAGCGTGTGCATGAGAGCCCGTGTGTGTGCGTACCTGTGTGCCTCTCATTCTATCGATCTCTCTCTCTTTCCCGCTCTCCCTCCCCTCCTCCTCTCCCTCAGGTCTGTCCATGACAGTTTAACCCCTCCACTGAGTACCTGTGTGACAAAGATAAGGATGGTAATGTATCAAGAGGAGGACAGAGGTGTGATGAGCACCTGTGAGCTCATTAACCAATGACAGGCAAGGTCAGGGGTCAAAGGTGAACCATTGTGTCGCATCTTGCCAGGCCAGCTGTTAGTCTAGCCATGCAGACACACACACACACACACACACACTCCTCTGTTGAATGCTCTCCCATTCACCTTGTTATGTGAGGTGTGTTTGCATGAACGCTTTTAATTTCCTCCTCAGTGGCTTTAAACTTTTTATTTAATTTGGATGTTGATGGAAAAGAGTAGTACAGGCTGGGGCATTGCCATTACATGTCTAGTCATTCTTCCATTTATTAATGTTATTTTATTCCATAAGGCTCTTTTCAAGGTATTGATGTTGTTATATTATAATGTTTTCCCCTGGTACTTTTGTATGTGTTTTTCAACAGTGATGTTGTGGAGATATACGTCTCTGTTGTATTGACAGGGCTGAGGTATAGTCTCCCATCTGGATGGCTGAACTGACCACTGGAGGGTGTGTCTGTCTGTTGAATTTGTCAATCGCCTGTTTGAAGGACACCAAGAGTGACAAACAAGAACAAACGTTTTTTTTTCTCTACCTCTCTTTCTCCCTCTCTCTCAGTAACTTCATTCATCTGTCTCTCTCCCTTTTCACCTCACCCTTTCTCACTTTCTATCTTTCTCTGACTCTGTCCAACTGTACCTCCCCCTTTCTCTATCCCTCCCTCCCTCTTTCTCTTTCTGTCCCTGTCTCCTCCTCTCACAGGGGAGATGTTATTGAGAGCTAGTGATAAGAGGTTGTGGTGTATGTGTGTGTGTGTGTGTGTGCGCGCGCTGGCTCTCTGGCTCAGCCAGCGTGGCCAGTGCATGCTGGACAGAGAGAGATACGCCTTGTGAAGAGAGCTCCTCTCCAGATTCACTGCCCTCCTATGATCTCCCTCTGTGACGTCAGAATGGTAAAATTATTTGGCCTGGCAGAACCATCATTATTTGAGCAGAAACTTCAATATTCCCTCAACTGTTTCTGTTGTTTTCTTACTTTTTCCATTCCAGAGTTCACTTGAGTTCAGTTGCAGTAGAATGGAGCAATGTTTTATTATTCCGTACGTATGAGTCTCTGGATCTGAGATTAAATTCCTCTCTGCCTATTTCACACTGTTTTTGTGTACTTCACAACTCTGTTTAACAGCTCTCCGACAGCACACACTGCTCTCAAAACCTGACAAGGACCATCTTGGAGGAAATTGCCTTTTAAAAGTTTGTTGCGAGAGAGATACCAGAAAAGATGATGAGACAGGTTTTCGTAATTCATTGGCGAACAATCTTTTCCATCCGATAGTCAGCACAGTTTTCCCTTCCCCTGCTACCTAACGAAAATTAGATTGCTGGATGAAAATCAAAACAGAGCAAAGTGAATGACATGTAATTCCATTTGGGATTGCACCTGTCCACCTGCCTCACTCCAGAATGAAATATTTCATTACACTTTGCTTGTATAAAATCAGATCTGGGTGTTGGTCTTTTATCCCTCTATTTCTCATTTTTCTTTCTTTTTCTTTCTTTCTTTCTTTCTTTCTTTCTTTCTTTCTTTCTTTCTTTCTTTCTTTCAGCTGCAGATGTTGATGACATGGCTAGTCACCAATCTTGCCCCTTTCTACTCCCCTCTGTCTTTCAATAAGACCTGGGATATATATATACACACACACTGCAGACATTATTGATTTCAGTCCATTTAACATGTAGAAACGTTAACATCCGGTAAAAACAAAACATACATTTGAGTAACTATGAATTGCTCCATCTAAATGTAGATTCACAGGTCATTGAAATGAAGGGGATGATGTCTCTCACTGTTATGCATTGTAATTTCTCTACTCATTACCATTTTAGAGCTAACCACATCCCAGAGCAGGCAGCAGGCAGGTGTGTGTGTGTGTGTGTGTCCCCACAAAAATATTAAACAAACAAATGCTATTTCTAGGACATTTAGGGTTAAGGTTAGAATGAGTGTTAGGGTTAGAATTAGGTTTAGCGTTAGGAGATAGGGTTAGTTTTAGGGTTAGGATCTAGGGTTAGGTTTAAGGTTAGGTTTTGGGGTTAAGGTTAGGGTTAGGGTTAGGGAAAATAGGATTTTGAATGGGACTGAATTGTGTGTCCCCACAGGGTTAGTTATACAAGACTGTGTGTGTGTGTGTGTGCGCGTGTGTGTGGCGCTAGCTAGACAGACAAATACACACACACAATCCTCGTTAACGAGCAGACCACATGCTATTGCCAACCACAAGGGCGGCTGGGATCTCACAGCAAGAGCGCCAGAAACATAAACAATGTAATGCTCTAAGGCAGGCTATCTGTATTCTGTACTAAGTCATGTTCATTAACTGTAACACAGGTGCAGGTTATTTAGCTATTTGAACGAAAACAACAGATCATATACATAGGCCGACAGATTGCATGCCTGCATAGGACAAAGGCAAAGCAGCTAGCAAGGTACTGCTATGTGTCAGCTGTCATAGGCAGCCTAGCTGTATGGAGTAGAAGGTGCTTTTTGTATCCAAGTGTCTGGATAGCCGTGTCCTTTGAAATGTTTGAATCCTTGTTGACTGTAATATGATTTGTGGATTCAAATAAAGTATTTAAATGTGCGTGCGTGTGTGTCGATGTCCACGGGTTAGCATGGTATGCACGTTCTAATCGTAGACATGTTCTCAAAACTCCTTATAGAATGAAAGTGCTTTATATGCAAATTAGGATGATCGCTAGAACAGAACAGCTTTAAATGGAAACGATCATCACTGGAGCGTGAGCCCTGACGAGATAAATACGAATCAAAGGCTTCGCCTCAAAGTGTCGAGAGGGGTAGAGCGCCCAGTCACACACTAACATGTACTCTGTAGCTGAGCGAGAGGAAAGATGGAAGGAGAGGGGACGTTGTGGCTTGGTTTGAGGGAATTTGGGGAGTGGAACAGGGAGAGGGAGTGACTGTAAGGATTTGGGGTCAGACTGAGGGTGAGGTGAGGTCGAGGAAGGAGGTTGGGGTACGGTGAGTTTTGGGGATAGGTGAGGTTGAGGTTTGAGTTTGGTGAAGATGAGTTAGAGGTTAGGTTAGGTGTGGGGGTCAGGCTGAGTTGAGGCTGAGGGAGGTAGCGGATGTCACGGGGAGTTATTCACACAACACTGGATAAGGGATATCCCAGAGGGGCTTGAGTGATGGAGAAAACTGTACAAGGCAGCTGTGAACCCTAAAGTCAATCAGAGTAGTGTTATGGGGCAGAGAGGGGGGAATAGGACAGAGGAGTGATTTGGGGGCAGAGAGGGAAGAGTAGGACAGAGGAGTGATTTAGATGCAGAGATGGGTGAGAAGGACAGAGGAGTGATTTGGGGGCAGAGAGGGAGGAGGGGGGAGGAATGCAAGGTAGTGCTTTTGGGCAGAGAGCTAGGGAGGGATGCTTTGTCCTTGTATGTCCTTCAAGAGGCTATCAAAGAGATGAAAGGGAAGCTCTTTCTCTCTCTCAAGTCCACTCAACAAGAATAGAGAGAGATGAATTTAGATCAACAATGGTGCACTGGAACTGGCTGGCTGTGAGAGTAGATGACTGTTTGCTAGAAGATGGTAAAGGATTATGTTTTGAATAATATGCCGTGTGAGAGGATAGCTGTGTGTGTGTGTGTGTGTGTGTGTGTGTGTGCACATGTGCATGGGTTCATTAGAGAGACTACTATGGAGTATGCAATGAGACAGGATAAATGCTGTATTCAGAATGAACAGAGGATCAGAGAGCCTTAGACAATGACAATGATTTCCCATACAGCTGCCTGGATGATTGGGAGTGACCTGCAGAATCCAACATTGTGCGTGCTCCTTTTGCATTAGCTTACTGTGAATGTCTGTGTGCATGTGAGTGACTGAGGATAAAGCGTAAGGCACTTCTCTTCTGTAATTCTCAGAGCACAGTTTTGTAACTCAATAATCCTTCTGTCAGAAGCCATTCATCAAACCACACAGGGAACTATAGGTTTTAATTACCTCTCATCTCCTCCTCCGCTTCCCTGGCTGGGTCACTGCATGGATAAAATATGCATAAGGTGGATATTGATTACAATATCTGTGCATCATCATTACTCCATATTACAGTTCATTCGTTGAGGAGTGATGATATTGATTGGCTCAGCCAGCTGTCAGTCATCCATCAGGCTTTCATTGGTATTAGCATAATTCAATAAGGAAGTGAGTGATGCCTGATAATAAACACAGCAGCACTGTACCGATGATAGGGCTGTATTGTTTACAGGACAGTAATACAAGGAAGAAGGTAACAGAGATTTGCTGTGTACATCGTTTTGCATAAAGAACAGCATAATGCATTCATCAGTCTGTCTGGATAGATCTGAAACACACTCTAGCACTCACATTAATTTATTAATTTAGACTCTAAGGCTGCGTTTACACAGTGAAAGGTGTTTAGTTTCACTGTTATGGCTGACAGAAGTACAATAATCAAAGTTGGTCCATGACTGATACAGGTGTGCATAGGGACTGAGCTGAGATACCTTGACAATAGGAATTGTGTAAAGATGAAAGAAACATTTGGATCTTGGCTTGGATCTGACCATAATCTGCCATAAACCCTACGTTTCTCAGTGTGTCTCTGAGTTTGTATGTGGAATACTGATTTTAGTATGTACCTGGGCTTTGAAGTGAGGAAGAAGAGAGGATGGATATATTGTATGACTGAAGCAAAAGGAAGGAAGGGGTAGAGGTGTATGTGTGTGTGTGTAGAGTATCTGCCTGCAGGCAAAGGGATGAAGAACTGGAGGGTAGAGGTGTGTGTGTGTGTGTGTGTGTGTGTGTGTGTGTGTGTGTGTGTGTGTGTGTGTGTGTGTGTCTGCGCGTGTGCTTGCGAGTGAATGAGTGAGTGAGTGAGTGTGTGTGTTTGAATGAGTCCGATGCGTGTGTGTGTCTGTGTGTGTATGCGTGTAAGGGATGGTAGTTACCTAAAACAAACTATTAATTCCAAATATAACTTCCATTTGTGACACAATACAGCCCCAACATACATACCTTTGGAATTCCAAAACCAACCAACGCACTCAGACAGCACTTTACCTTTTCGATTGTGTGTGTGAATGCACGCATGGGAGCCTGCTCTGTGACATTGCTTCAGAATTGCTGAATTATGTCCCCAAGCAGTATATATATATATATATATATGCCATTTAGCAGACGCTTTTATCCAAAGCGACTTACAGTCATGCGTGCATACATTTTTGTGTATGGGTGGTCCCGGGGATTGAACCCACTACCTTGGCGTTACAAGCACCGTGCTCCACCAGCTGAGCTACAGAAGACCACAGTACTCACATCAGTGTCTTGTCCATATGGATGAGTTCACTACCCCTCTCTTATCCTCTCTCATTCTCTCTCATCCTCTCTCGCCAAGAGGCTCAAAGCCATGGACATGTGCGTTCCTACAGTGTGTGAGTGTGGTGTTAATGCTACTCCGGGCTCTATTTTTGGCATGCACTAAGGAGGCGCAAGTGTCAAACGCACGTTAGTTTGCAATTCCGTCATCTAAAAAAACTGCCACACTGGCAGTTTCCAGCCCTAATGCCAGGTTCAGCAATTTACCTGTCTAACATAATCTTGCTTGCACTGAGGTGGGATGGGTGGCAATATCTGAGGTGTGTCCTTAAAAAGAAGTGCAAAAGTGATCATTTCATGCAGCGCTAATACAGAGTTTTAAGACCCACAAAAAGCAGGTCTTAATGGTAATGCAGTTGATAATGGCATGGATTTGAGAGCAGAAGCATAGCCTATCCAGCTGTGACACACGGTGCCCATGGAAGAGAGATGTGCACATGTATTTAGAAACATAAAAAAACGATTGGTTTTGTTTAATTTGATTATAAACCAAGCATAGCCTACCCTACACTTTAATCAAGGCTGGTTCAGCGGCATCACTTAGGTGTGTCTTTTCATCCAAGGTCATTAGCCAAGTAGCCTATGAATAAATGGTTTTAAATGGTCTACTGAGAGTGCTTTGAAATATTTTGGAGGTTTTTGCCCTCATGCTTTTTCATGATTCACAATTCACATACCTGCATACTTCGTTTTGCTTGTTCAAGTAGGCTATCCATCCCCATTTTCAAAGAGCGCCCCTCGTCCGATTACCAAAGACACGTTCCTCCAGTCCAAACTATTCAGTCCTCCTATAATGCCATTTCAATGGCAGATTTCTTTTTGAGAATCTGCCTCTCACATAGGTAATGATACAATTGACAGGAGCCTAGTGTTTTGTATAGACGTGTGAATGTTATGCGTGAAGACATTTAGGCCTACGTGTGCACACAGTGCCGTGGAACTAGAGAAGCGATTTATGATATCATGCTTCTGACCCCATCCTATTTAGAAATATTGTTGTTTTAAAAAACTGCTTGTTTTCCATTCCAGCCATTACAATGACCCTGTCCTCCTATAGCTCCTCCCACCAGCCTGCTCTGGTAAAGGCTATATTTTGCTTATTGAGAACATGCCTCAGACATACAATATAATTGACGGGAGCCTAGTAATTATTATTTAGCAGAATTGCGATGTGTAAAGACATGCAGTGCTAGGCTCGTTGATGCCAATGTTGACTGCCAACACGCCAAACGTAGGCTATTGAGCAAACACTGGAGAAAAAAATATTGTTTTACTGTTGCTATTACTCGTTACTGTAGCCTATGCTATGTAATAAACTGTAGTATCAATACACAATGGACCAGGGCTAGAATATTGCCCCCAGCCGAATTGGAGTTGACGACAACGCAAAGACCATCAATAACTTACAGAACTTGAGACAAACGCATGCAGTATCAAGCCATGGACTGCGTTGATTGGCCAATGAGTGGCCAAGCCCTCGTCACACCTGCAACTTGTTTATTAATCAAAACACAGCCCTTTCGTGCCATCGCCAGCTATTCCGCTCATAATTCCGGCTGTGAAAATAGCAAAGATATTTCTGACACACCCCCAGCCCTATAGTACCGCCAGCTCTTAGATTTACCATTGCGTTAGGTTTGTCTTTCTCTCTGACCAACAACCTATCGTTATCTTTCTCTCTCCCTTGACCTTCATGCTGGACCTCCTTTTCTCTTTTCACCCTCTCACTCATCTCTCCCTGCCACTTACTTTACCCCACTTTGGTTAAAGGTCCAATGCAGCTGTTTTTGTCTTAATATCAAATCAATCATTTCTGGGTAACAATTAAAATTGTCAAAACAACACAAAGATAGCGTCTTAGCAAAGAGCTATTTCTCAAGCAAGAATTTTGCTAGGACTGTCTGGGAGTGGTCTAAGTAGGGAGGGGAAAACTATCAGTTATTGGCAGAGCGGTTTGGAACTCTCTTTCTTATTGGTCTATTAACTAATTTACCGCCTGTTGATGTCACCAGAAAGGCTAAAACTCGATCCCAATAAAACAGGCAGAAATTTCAGGCAGTCTTTTCAAACAGCTCTTACACTAATAGGGCAAGGGCATTTTCATCATTATCACAATTTCACAGTATTATTCCAAACTCATAGTGTGAAAATATAGATAAAATACAGGAAAATCACGTTTTTCACTGCACTAGGCCTTTAAACTTACTGATTCTCTCACTTCATGGTTGTCTTCTAACTCAGCATGAAGGCTATTTGTTCTCTCCATACTTAAGGAGGCTCGTGGTGAGAGGAAGGAAGGGTTGTTTGTTGCTTGGTAAACATCCTCTCTGCAGTGTCTGTAATGAGGTTGTTAGCGGTCCTTCCTCCTGCTAGCCAGGATTAGCCTGTTTTCTCAGTGTGTGTGTGTGTGTGTGTGTGTGTGTGTGTGTGTGTGCTAGTGAGGTCAGATGGGACCGCAGGGCTGTTGGCTTGTTTATTCTTACTGTGTGTGTGTGTGTGCACGCGTTTGCGCCAGTGTGCGTGTTTGTGTGTTCTTTTGTGGTCTGCAGTAGATGAGAGACCATGCATGTGTGAGGGTTGCCTTGTGGAAGAAGATGGCATGAGGACTCTAGGCTCTATTTTCGGCTGGCTTTAAGGCGGCGCTAGTGTCAAACGCGCGTTACATGCTGACCAGTCCGTGTGCGCCATCGTGCGCATGTTGATTTTGTCTACCAACATCAGACGCGATCAGGACACGCAGGTTGTAATATCAAAACAAACTCTGAACCAACTATATTAACTTCGGGACAGGTCGAAAACCATTAAACATGAATGGCAATTTAGCTAGCTAGCTTGCTGTTGCTATCTAATTTGTCCTGGGATATAAACATTGGGTTGTTATTTTACCTGAAATGCACAAGGTCCTCTACTCCAACAATTAATCCACAGATAAAAGTGTAAACCCAGTGAATTTCTAGTTCTCTCCTCCTTCAGGCCTCTTCTTCTTCTTCTTTGGACTTTATATGGCGGTTGGCAACTAACTTTAAGGTGCACCAACAACTGTACCACCAACAACTGGACTGGAGTGTGGACCTCCGTTCATCTTTCGATCACCCACGTGGATAAGAGCGTCTGCTAAATGACGTAAATGTAAATGTATATGCTCCTAAAAACCAATGAGGAGATGAGAGAGGCGGGACTTGCAGTGCTTCGAGCGTCACAAATAGAACCAAGTTCTATTTTAGCACCTGGCTACACAGACGCTTGTTGACGTGCGCAAGCAGTGTGGGCAGACCCGTCGCCAGACCTCAGTCTTAAGGGGGGCATATGAAATGCATGGGAGGGCAGGGCACAATTGTTATTAGCCTACAGTACATATATTTAATAATAAATTCCCTCAAGTGGGGGGGCACAAGCATTTTTGGGGGCGGGCCCGGCCCCCTATGGCCCGCCCATAGCGACGGGTGTGAGTGTGGGTGCAATGATTGAATATCATGTATGTGTACATTTATTTTGCAACGCTCGTGCACGCAACGCGGGCGGTCAGGTCCGCCTGTAAAGGCCAGGTTCGGCAAATTACCTGTCTTATATCAGCTCGCTTGCGCTCGGATGGGAAGGGCGGAAATATGGGGAGGGGCGGAAATACATGATCCAGGCAGTGCTGATAGGGATATTTAAGGCCAACCACAAGCTGGTTTTAGCGGTAACGCAGTTGGTTATGGCATGAATCTTGACAGGGGAAACGCAGCCTATCCAGCCGTGATGCACATTGCCCATATGCGCATGGAACAAGAGTAGCCTAATGTGCTTTAGGTTCCTTTATACTGTACTTCATATTTAGAAACATAAAGATATATTTTTTGCCCCATTTTGTTTTATTTGGTTAAAAACCAGGCCTCCACTTGTTTTGGTCCTGCCCAATACAATCAAGAAGTAGTCAGGATGGTGGATAAAGGGTTTGGGTCCCGAGACCTCTTGGAAATAAATCTTAATCACCAAAAATGTATTAAAATATAAAGTTTGAGAGGAGTAAAACAGTGAGATGATGTTCCCTTTTTATCTATGCATTGTAGGCAGGCCCACATTATTTTAGCCATGCAGGTCTCGTTTTGGACGTGCCTAAAACCCACTCCATGATGTAGGCTACGTGTCCATGCCCATCATGAAACGAGAGATGAGAACCTCGGTGAATACAGGTAACCCTCGTATTTAGAGGTTATCTGTAACCTGCAACAATTGCTTGTTTTTTCCATTTCATATGTTCAAAACCCAAGCCCTCCCTTAGGCCTACTATAATGAAGGCTGGTTCAAAAGCAATGTATTTTTTATCCTGGTGATTTTATGATATCAGTACATTTTACATGTATTTATTGTTGTTGTTATAATTGCTTGTTTTTCGTTTAATTTTATCACAGCCAATCTTATTAGAATGATTCACCTCCCTGGTTTTATGGGTACATCGTCTGTAGGGCACATGCAATGCAACTTCTGGAGATATGTGAATGTGATCTGATCTGTAACATGGTTACGATTATGTTCATATAACATAGGCATGTTTGGTAGCAGCATGAGTGCACATTCTCCCTTTCTTTTTATATTGGATCTTTGCTAATGTCAAAGTTTGGATGTGCGTAAAACCCTCCATAGTCTGCGTTGTTTTAATATTATATGCCCATGGGGAGAAATTATGGTGCCTGTAAGTGTGACATGGCTTTTTAAAACAAGTTGTTGTTTTCTTGTTTAGAATTTGATTAGAATGATTCTTTATCTTTTTAGGCCTTATCAATAATGTATTTAATCTTGCTTATTGACAATATTTGGCATGTCCATGCTCAGCCATAATGCAATTTACAGTAGCCCTAGCCCCTATATCAGTGTGAATGCTATTGAAGCCATGCAATTACTTAGAACAATGTGGACTGCAAATGGGTTCAAGTCAACTATTTAGCAAAGATAGGTCTACATTTTGTTATTTTGTTTCTGTAAGCCATTTTACAAACTATAGCGGACTAACATTGGAATTGGAGTTGATTCCGAGGCAATATATAAAAGACCGTAAATACACAACTTGAAGCAACCACATATTTCGCCATGGAGCACATTCTGATTGGCCAGTGAGGGGCCAAGCATCGACACACCCATAACTTGTTTATTCATCAAAACCCAGCCCTTTCGTGCCAACCTCAGCTAGTGCGCCGATAATTGTAACAGTGAAAATAGCAAAAATATTTCTGACACACCCCTGAACCTATAGCACTACCGCCTGCACTTAGATTTACCATTGCATTAGGTTTGTTAAAATAGAGCACTAAATGTTATCAGAGAGACTATGAGAGTAGTCAAATCAAATCAAATCACGTTTTATTGGTTGCATAGTTAGCAGGTGTTATGGCAGGTGCAGCTAAATGCTTATGTTCCTAGTTCCTATCAATCAACGCAGTAAATGTCAAACAAGCACACAATAATCCAAAAGAAAAACTATTTTAAAAAATGTAGTACAGCAGTAGATATATAAATATTATGCAAACATTATTAAAGTTTCCAGTGTTCAATTACTATCTACAGTACATAGGGCAGCAGTCGCAAAGGTGCAGGGTAAAGTACCCGGTGGTAGCCGGCTAGTGACAGTGCGTAAGGGGCAGAGTAGTGTACTGGGCGGAGGGCAGGGTACTGGGCGGAAGCTGGCTAGTGGTGACTGTTTAACAGTCTGATGGCCTAGGGATAGAAGCTGTTTATCAGTATCTCGGCCCCAGCTTTGATGCACCTGTACTGTCTCCGCCTTCTAGATGGTAGCGGGGTAAACAGGCCGTGCCACCTTAATGATCTTCTTGGGCTTCCTGTGACACCAGGTGCTGTAGATGTCCTGGAGGGCAGGCAGTGTGCCCCTGATGATGCGTTGGGCAGACCGCACCACCCTCTGGAGAGCCCTGCGGTTGTGGACGGTGCAATTGTCGTACCAGGCGGTGATACAACCCGACAGGATGCTCTCAATGGTGCATCTCTAGAAGTTTGTTAGGGTCTTAGGGGCCAAGCCACATTTCTTCAGGAGAGTGACATGAGAGTTCAGGCCTGTTTACTCTCTCTCAGTATGCTGTGTTGTAGCTAGCTGGGTAGGCTAATTGAGGCTCCTGAAAATATTTTTTCGCAAAGGGGGCATTGCGTTTTCAATATTGGTCAGGTATATCAGGAGATCATCTGCAAATAAGTTTAGTTTATATTCATGTTTACCAATACTGATACCTGTTTTGTTTGGGTCCTGTCTAATTCTTTCAGCAACCGGTTCAATTGCCAGTTCAAACAGGAGGGGGGAGAAGGGACATCCCTGTCTTGTGCCCCTTTCAAAATAAATTTCATCTGATAATGTATTATTTTTGTATATTTTTGTTTTAGGACATTTATACAGTTTTCTTTTTCAATTTAACATTTCAGCTGGAAAGTTGAAAGCTTCCAAAGTTTTGAGTAGAAAAGGTCATTCAAGATGGACGAAATAGTTTCGGCATCAACAGCCATTATTGATAAATCTATTTCTTATATTAAACTATTTTTTATAAACCCTGTTTGATTGAAATGTATCAAGTCTGGTAAGACTTTTGCCATTATATTGTTTATAAGCTTTGTTATTATTGTATTCTCACAATTTATTAAACTTATGGGTCTGTAATCAGCAGGGGACTATACAGATTTTCCTGGTTTTAATATAACTGAAATGACATGTGTGTTGTCATTTGTGTAAATAGGGGGGCTTCTTTGTCCAGAAATGTTGAATAGAATTCTATGGGAAAGCCATCCATTCCTGGTGCTTTTCTCCATGTGATTGTTTTAACAGTATCTAATATTTCTTCTTGGGTGATCTCTGTTTCTAGTGATTATTTTTTTGTCTGCTGTTAACTGCTTCTTAGTTGTTGAGTCTAAGAAGGTTATAGGATCTGTCCAACTGTTGATTAATTCTGATTTATTTACATTTTCATAGCATCTTTAAAGATTGTCATTAATCAGGTTTCTAATTACCGTATTTGTCTTTATCTTTTAAAATTATAACTGGTTTAGCATGTATTCATTTTGTGAGAGCTGCGACATATTTACCAGGTTTATTTGCCATTAAGTAGTATGCTTTATTTGAGTTTAACCTGTAGTTATTAGCTCTTTCAAAAGTAATAGATCGTATTCCTGTTTACATAATTTTTTTCTTCTTTACCTTGTAAAGATGTATGGGCTTTTTCTAAGATAGTGATTTATTTTTCTTATTCTTTAATTTTAATTTCTAAATCAGATTTAACTTTAGCAGAGTATCAGATTATCATTCCCCTAATGTATGCCTGAAAGGCATCCCAAATTCTATCAGGGGTCGGCTTTTCTCTGTCCTTTATGTCTAGATTTGTAAAGGTAAAGGTTTTTATTTTTTCGTTTACGTATTTAATACATTTCTGGTCCAGAAGATGCGCTCTGTTCATTCTCCAAATTCTGTTGTTAAGTTTATTTTCTATTGATGTAATTAGGCATGATACCAGAGAATGATCCGATATCACTATATCATGCATTTCTGAATCCAGTAAATTGTTGTGTGTTTTTGGAAATAAAAATGTTGTCAATTGTTGAATAGCTTTTCTTACTTTGAGAAGAAAAGGAATAGTCTTTGTAGTTGGAAAGCGAAATCTCCAGGTGTCCTGTAAATTATTTGTAGAGATTAAAATGTTCATCCTCTTTGGAGGCTCCCGATATGTGCCTTTTTTATTACTATGTCTGTCAATCTTACCAGATGTAAGATTTAGGTCACCTGCTAAATAATAGTTCCTGTCTGGATTTGATCTAATATAGTTTGAATTCAATCTAAAAGCACCAAATTTGCCACTGGTGGGATATGCAATGAAATCAATGTGTATTGTTCAGCATGTAAGTGTCACGACTTCGGCCGAGGCTGCCTCCCCTCCTTGTTCGGGCAGGCTTCGGCGTTCGTCATCACCGGAGTACTAACCACTGCCGCCCCAATCATCATCACAATTGTCTTGTCAATCACACACACCTGGTTCTAATCCCCTAATTAGTCCGTGTATAAGTGTTCCCTCTGCCCCCTTGTCCTTGTGGGTGATTGTTAATTGTGAGAGTATGTAGCTTGTTGGAGCTACACATAACATTGTGTTTCCAGGGTAGATTTTCCCCCTGTGCCTATGTATTATTGGATTCCGTTACAGTGTAATTGCCAGGGATGTTTGTTTCCCCTGTGCCTGTTTCGTTGATCGCTATTGGAGCGCATTTGTGTGTCAACAAAGGAATAAACTCTGTATTCGGTGATTACCCTCCTGCGCCTGACTCCTTTCACCACACTCACCACAGTAAGGTACAATTCAACATTAGAAAACAGCCTTCTTGGTCCATTTGCTGGGATATAAGGGAAAATTGTGTATTCTTATTTATCAGGATGCCTACACCTCTGCTGTTACTACAGTAGGCGGCAGCATCTCCAACCCAGCTCCTCTGAAAATGTTCAATTTATCATTTTTTTAACCCTTTAGACCCCAATAGAATTCTAGAATGCTGTTGTAGAATTCCCAAGATAAAGCTAATTTTCTCAAAAATGTCAAACAGACATAGCTCAAAAACAAAAACAAATGACAATTACAAGTTAACTTAGTTTTAAGGAGCACATCCTCTTCTTTAATATGACATGTCAATAGGAATAATTTTTGTCTTCCATTGTGTAAATACACCAGCTATCAAAAAACTATTAACACTCAACACAACAAAAAACCCTACAATATTTAAATTGTAGTAAATTTGACTAAATGACTCACTCAAAATGTACCAAGTATATTATACTTATAAATATTATTTACATATACATTTTTACAAAATAATCCAAAATGTGACCAGAGGACAATATTCAGTAGGCTATTTGATTGACAACGATTCTTACTTCTGTAACAATGTAAAAATGCAAACAAATCTTCAGAGATTATTTCAAAATAACATTTTGTACAGACTACGCCTGATACAAAATGTAGAAATAGTAGCCTACTTTGACAACAATTCAGTCAGTGAATTGGATGTGGTGGCGGACAGGTTGTTGTTAAACACCAGATCTGAGAAGAAAAAAAACAGACTCCTACCACTTTTAAAAACAACTCAAAAACCCCTGCCACTGTCATTTTAGGCCCAGGTTGTGTGGTGCAAGGGTGAATGGTGGGACTTGCGGCAGACTCACTCCATTGAAACGTAGGCTCCCCTCTCGGGTGTGCTCTCCCTCCTCCTCTCCCTCTGCTTCCTCCCCTCCCTCTGCTTCCTTCTATCCCTCTGCTTCCTCCTCTCCCTCGGCTTCCTCCTGTCCCTCTGCTTCCTCCTCTCCCTCTGCTTCCTCATCTCCATGTTCCTTTTCCTCTCTATGTTCCTCTCCCTCTACTCTCCTCTCCCTCCTCTTCACTCTCCTCTTCCTCTCTCCCTCTCCACTCTCCTCTCGCTCCACTACTCCCTTCTCCTCGCTCCACATCTCTATCCCTTCTATCATCTCTAACTCCTCTTCCTCCCTGCCTTCTGCTGCTGAGCCCTGACTCTCCACATCACTTCCCTCGCTTTCACTGACATAGAGGAACAGAGTAACAGAGTAACAGAGGGAGAGGGAAAGAGACAGAGAGAGGAGCGGAGCAACAAATAGAACACAATTGTGGTCAGGAACATCATCTTTCTCTCTCCCTCTCACACGGTCTCTCTCGTCATTCCTCTCTTTTTCTCAACCATACACATATTCTCTTCCTAATAATCACCTCTTAGGGGTTTCCATAATAAATTGTGTGATACAGTTACACGCCTCCCATTCCACACACACACACACACACACACACACACACACTCTATCCTGTCTGATGAATAATCAGACAGGATAGAGTACACAAAAATAAGTGAATTAATATGTTGTACCCATGGTCAGATGACTTCATAGACAGTAAGAAGTCAAAGTATGTGGCACAACGGTTTACAGATTCAACACTTCATCAACTATTGTTTATTTATTTAGGATGTTGAAAGTAAAAGATGACAAAGATGACACCGTGCAATTTAGCCAAACAGGTTTAGAATAATTATTCATCTATTTCGATGGGCATAGTTAGCTGGTTGTCTTTGTAGGGAGGGAGTGAGTCGATTAAGTGACAGTGTAGCATTGAAGCACAATTTTGCCTCCAACTCTCGTTTTCCTGCATGACAGACTAACTACAGAATTCGCCAATGTCAGCTGATTAGTTACGAAGCTGGGACAGTTTCCAAATTAATTTTATCGGTAGAAACAGGACAAAACAAGCAACTTGTTAGCTGGCAATTTAAAACAAATATCACTGCAACTCAATATCATATGAGCTCCACTGTGTGGGCATCTACCCTAACACGACAGCTAAGCTGTCAAATAATAGGAAAACAAGGCAATGTATAGCCTATGAATATCTGTACCTAGCAAACATGACAAACCATAACCTAAGCCCAACAGATAAACCCAAATTACCCTAATCTCCATTTCGGTGGCTAGTTAGCTGGTTGTCTGTATGGCTAGCTAGTGAAAGTGATAGGTGAGGTTGACGCTTCGCTAGAGCAGCCCAAATTTACGACCACACACAACTTTTCATGCCTGACAGACTAGCTAGCTAGCTATAGCAAGCAGCTTGGGCTGTTTCCATATGAATTATGAACAAGACAAAACAACCATCTAGTTAGGTGACCATACTTTATTCAGCTAAACACTGCAACTATTTCCATGAGACAGAGAGCAATCATTCAAGCTCCTGCTCCACCGCTGATGTGCTCGCCTGTACCAACCAAGTGGTCATGACAGGATTTGCTCATCTGAGAGCTATTCCCCAAGTTTCACAGCATCAAACGTATTTGATCCCCTGCTGATTTTGTACGTTTGCCCACTGACAAAGACATGATCAGTCTATAATTTTAATGGTAGGTTTATTTGAACAGTGAGAGACAGAATAGCAACAACAAAATCCAGAAAAACGGATGTCAAAAATGTTATAAATTGATTTGCATTTTAATGAGGGAAATAAGTATTTGACCCCTCTGCAAAACATGACTTAGTACTTGGTGGCAAAACCCTTGTTGGCAATCACAGAGGTCAGACGTTTCTTGTAGTTGGCCACCAGGTTTGCACACATCTAAGGAGGGATTTTGTTCCACTCCTCTTTGCAGATCTTCTCCAAGTCATTAACGTTTCGAGGCTGACGTTTGGCAACTCGAACCTTCAGCTCCCTCCACAGATTTTCTATGGGATTAAGGTCTGGAGACTGGCTAGGCCACTCCAGGACCTTAATGTGCTTCTTCTTGAGCCACTCCTTTGTTGCCTTGGCCGTGTGTTTTGGGTCATTGTCATGCTGGAATACCCATCCATGACCCATTTTCAATGCCCTGGCTGAGGGAAGGAGGTTCTCACACAAGATTTGATGGTACATGGCCCTGTCCATCGTCCCTTTGATGCAGTGAAGTTGTCCTGTCCCCTTAGCAGAAAAACACCCCCAAAGCATAATGTTTCCACCTCCATGTTTGACGGTGGGGATGGTGTTCTTGGGGTCATAGGCTGCATTCCTCCTCCTCCTTGATGCCAAAGAGCTCGATTTTGGTCTCATCTGACCACAACACTTTTACCCAGTTCTCCTCTGAATCATTCAGATGTTCATTGGCAAACTCCAGACGGCCCTGTATATGTTCTTTCTTGAGCAGTGGGACCTTGCAGGTGCTGCAGGATTTCAGTCCTTCACGGCGTAGTGTGTTACCAATTGTTTTCTTGGTGACTATGGTCCCAGCTGCCTTGAGATCATTGACAAGATTCTCCTATGTAGTTCTGGGCTGATTCCTCACTGTTCTCATGATCATTGCAACTCCTCGAGGTGAGATCTTGCATGGAGCCCCAGGCCGAGGGAGATTGACAGTTCTATTGTGTTTTTTTCCATTTGCGAATAATCGCACCAACTGTTGTCACCTTCTCACCACACTGCTTGGCGATGGTCTTGTAGCCCATTCCAGCCTTGTGTAAGTCTACAATCTTGTCCCTGACATCCTTGGAGAGCTCTTTGGTCTTGACCATGGTGGAGAGTTTGGAATCTGATTGATTGCTTCTGTGGACAGGTGTCTTTTATACAGGTAACAAGCTGAGATTAGGAGCACTCCCTTTAAGAGTGTGCTCCTAATCTCAGCTCATTACCTGTATAAAAGACACCTGGGAGCCAGAAATCTTTCTGATTGAGAGGGGGTCAAATACTTATTTCCCTCATTAAAATGCAAATCAATTTATAACATTTTTGACATGCGTTTTTCTGGATTTTTTGTTGTTGTTTTTCTGTCTCTCACTGTTCAAATAAACCTACCATTAGAATTATAGACTGATAATTTATTTGTCAGTGGGCAAACGTACAAAATCAGCAGGGGATCAAATACTTTTTTCCCTCACTGTATATCTGCTGTTTACTTTGCTATTTCACTCACCTCGACATCATCACTTTCAAAGTGCAAGGACGTGTCCGAATCTGTATCACCAACCAACATATATAGAGCCTCTTCCAGAGTGAAAGGTCGTGGCCGCTTCGGCGCCGTCATTTCGAGTAATTAAGTGATTTTTTATTTTAAAAGTCAAATGACAGCATACCCTTTTTCCGGTTTCTGGTTTATGACAACAGCCACGCGAACATGACAACAAGTTGTTAGCAAGTTCATTTTGCGATATTGACACAGATATTATTGTTAGAAAAACAAGGCCGTCCCCGGCTACTATAGTAATTTAAAGAAAGGCCGATGACGGCCGCTATGGGTTCTAAAGGGTAAAATTGCAAGAAACCACATCTGTTGACAATCTCTTCAAGTGTTCAAG
Source organism: Coregonus lavaretus (assembly GCF_964263955.1). NCBI lineage: Eukaryota > Metazoa > Chordata > Actinopteri > Salmoniformes > Salmonidae > Coregonus > Coregonus lavaretus. The sequence goes on from NC_140019.1 coordinate 11,348,840, forward strand.
AACCATTTGCTTTTTTTCCCATCATGGAGCCTGTGCACATTCCATGTGATGAGTTGGAATTTGTTAGTCTTTACTTGTATTTAGAATCAAAATTGACCTTATTGGTTCCGTCTATCATTGAAGAACCAAGTAAAATATTCGAGCAGACATGACATATGAAGGCGGTGGGCATTCCATAGAATGGGAGGATCATAGTATAAATGCATAGTTATTTTATACATTACATATATAGAGTGTGTGGGCATGTGGGCTGAGCAGACATTTAACAAAAAAAACACACAAAAAACAAAAACATAAAGCAAAGTATGTCTTTGCACTTGAGGCGCTATGCCTTTTTTAGGGCTTTTTAGCTCCGACTCCTCTCCTAATGTACCCCAAAAAAACAGTGGATACATTGTACATCCACTGTACATACATTTAAGAAAGAATGCCACTTAAGTACTGTGGTTAGTTTGTATTACCTTATTAATGAAATGAAAGTATAGTGGCTGGTGGGTCCTCCGAGAGACTGAAATGGTATGAGTGGAGCCCCCAAGCACAACTCAGAGAAGTATCTGATGCCCTCCCAGTCACCCCATCACAATACCCCTCTCCATTCTCACCAATAACCACCATTAAATCTTAGTTGTAATGAAAAACAAGGAATAGTAGCTACACAATTACAAGAACAACAACTCCATTTAGAGTATTAAGTAGCAGCCTACCTGTTGGCTATTGGTCGTTGTAGCCTATCCTTCCACTTAACTTTAAATTCCATAATTCCATTGATCTCCTAACTTGCTTGCCACGGCACACACAGAGCCAGAAGCTAGTGCTACTTTGATGACTTATAATTGGACGAAAAACAACAACAGGCTGCACTCGCCTCTCATGAAATTTCTGCGCAGCACCGTAACAGAGCTGCTGTGTATCCAAGGTTGGGGAGTAACGGATTACAAATTAACTGTAACTGGAATCCATTACGTTACCAGCAAAAATATTGTAATCAGACTACAGATACTTTTGATTACTTTTAAGTTCAGAAAGGATATTTGCGAGAAAAATATTTGACACCTTTCTGTTTTCTCAATGACATTCAAATTAGAATTGAAAAAGGCCCAAATGTAAGTTTGTTCCACCAGAGCGAGTCTGACCACAAGCCAGAGACAACTATCGTCCCCCACAGTGGACGCGTCATAATACCCATAAAACCTAGTGGTCAAACACAGAAATTGTTTTTGTGTTTGGTGTAGGCTTACCTTGGTTTGGTGTAGGCGTGACGTTTTAATAACTGTGTAATTCTTTCTCGGACAAGATGAGTTTGTCAATATATTTGCCTCCAAATTAGAAATGTTAATTAGAAACAGAGAAGACTACAAATTCCTGCAGGAAGATCGTGCACCTCATCTCTAACGGACACTGTCAGCTATCGTTCACCAGCGCGATCAGAGACCTGATGAATCCATGCGCTCTATTGAAATTAATTGAAAAAAGTGTTGAACTTCTTCTGTCCCCTTTCTCTGTCTTAGCTAGCCACTGACTACAATTTAGCTAGCTAGTTAGCAGAGCAGTAGATCAAACAATTATTTTGTATTACTTAACCTAGATACTTTTTTGTACAGTATGTTGACTTTGGTGTCTATTTCAGACCTTATGGCATTTGTCAAGGATGAGCATAAGAGCATTAAAAGGGAAGAAGTGCAGCTATAGTGGGGGGCAACTTACTGGTTAGGTCAGGGCCAGATAAAGTTTGTCCTGTGTTGGTGAGTGTAGCTATTAAGTTAAGTTTGAGCATCTTAGCAATACAACGTGTTCTATACAGCTGTCAACATTCTACAAGGAAAGAACCACTTAATTAATTCTATAATAATTAACCAGATTATCCCGGATACTAATAACTCAGTTCTAGAATGTTGTCATTGATGAGAATGAATCTGTTTTTACTTTGTTTAGACATCCAGCCTGTATTGTAGTTGCATGACCAGAGACAAATCTTCAAAAGCACAGTATTTATTTATTCAGAGTGTTACATGCATTCACACAGTCTTGATTTATAGTATCCTTCCCACTATATGATTGATATGTCAAGTTATCAATTAAAAGTTTATGGAAAAACTGCACTTGTCCTCATGTGAAAATTACAGTTTATTAAATATTTTACAGCTGTAATGTCATCAATCAAATCACATTTTATTTACAGTGCATTCGGAAAGTATTCAGACCCCTTCCATATTTCCACATTTTGTTACGTTACAGCCTTAAAAAAAAAAAAAAAAAAAAAAAAAAAACATCAATCTACACACAACACCCGATTATGACAAAACAAAAACAGGTTTTTAGAAATTCTTGCAAATCCATTAGAAATAAAAAACAGATATATAAATATTCAGACCCTTTACTCAGTACTTTGTTGAAGCACCTTTGGCAGAGATTACAGCCTCGAGTCTTCTTGGGTATGACGCTACAAGATTGGCACACCTGTATTTGGGGAGTTTCTCCCATTCTTCTCTGCAGATCCTCTCGAGCTCTATCAGATTGGATGGGGAGTGTCGCTGCACAGCTATTTTCAGGTCTCTCCAGAGATGTTCGATCCGGTTCAAATCCAGGCTCTGACTGGGCCCCTCAAGGACATTCAGAGACTTGTCCCGAAGCCACTCCTGCGTTGTCTTGGCTGTGTGCTTAGGGTCATTGTCCTGTTGGAAGGTGAACCTTCGCCCCAGTCTGAGGTCCTGAGCGCTCTGGAGCAGGTTTTCATCAAGGATCTCTCTGTACTCTGCTCTGTTCATCTTTCCCTCAACCCTGAAAAAATCCCCACAGCATGATCCTGCCACCACCATGGTTCACTGTAGGGATGGTGCCAGGTTTCCTCCAGACGTGACGCTTGGCATTCAGGCCAAAGAGTTTAATCTTGTTTCTCATGGTCTGAGAGTCCTTTAGGTGCCTTTTGGCAAACTCCAAGCGGGCTGTCATGTGTCTTTTACTGAGGAGTGGCTTCCGTCAGGCACTCTACCATAAAGGCCTGATTGGTGGAGTGCTGCAGAGATGGTTGTTCTTCTGGAAGGTTCTCCCATCTCCACAGAGGAACTCTGGAGCTCTGTCAGAGTGTCCATCGGGTTCTTGGTCACCTCCCTGACCAAGGCCCTTCTCCCCCGATTGCTCAGTTTGGCCGGGCGGCCAGCTTTAGGAAGAGTCTTGTTGACTCCAAACTTTTTCCATTAAAAAATTATGGAGGCCACTGTGTTCTTGGGGACCTTCAATACTGCAGAAATGTTTTGGTACCCTTCCCCAGTGCTGTGCATCGACACAATTCTGTCTTGGAGCTCTACGGACAATTCCTTTGACCTAATGGCTTGGATTTTGCTCTGACATGCACTGTCAGCTGTGGGACCTTATATAGACAGGTGGGTGCCTTTCCAAATCCTGTCCGATCAATTGAATGTACCACAGGTGGACTCCAATCAAGTTGTAGAAACATTTCAAGGATGATCAAATGAAACAGGATGCACCTGAACTCAATTTCGAGTCACATTAAAAAAAGGGTCTGAATACTTACAATTGAAGTCGGAATGTGATGAAATAAATAAAAGCTGAAATAAATCATTCTCTCTACTATTATTTCACATTCTTAAAATAAAGTGGTGATCCTAACTGACCTAAGACAGGCAACTTTTACTTGGATAAATGTCAGGAATTGTGAAGAACTGAGTTTAAATGTATTTGGCTAATGTGTATGTAAACTTCCGACTTCAACTGCATGTAAATAAGCTATTTATGTTTTTTATTATTAATACATTTGCAAAAAATGTCTAAAAACCTGTTTTTGTTTTCTTATTATGGGGTATGATGTGTAGATTGATGAGGGGAAAAAGAAATTAATAAATTTTAACGTAACAAAATGTGGAAAGATTTAAGGGCTCTGAATACTTTCCGAATGCACTGTCTTACAAATAATGCATTTCAAGGTGTTCAAAGTCATGCATTGAAAGGGACGTGACACTTAACATTCTTCATCTTGTCTGTAAAGTGGGGCACAGATAACAAAGAGGGCATCAAGGCATTCAAAAGACAGGGATGGATGTGCAGGAGTCAGGGCTTTGGTCACGGTGTCTGGGATCCTGGGTGCCTCACCGGATGGTCTGGTGGCACCACAGCAGTGGTGGAGGTCAAGTTTCCCTACAGTGCAAGGGACCTTACTATTGAAGAGGCAGTGAAGTCGAAGGATTTCTATATCAAGGAGGGAGGGTCTTATCGCCTCTGTGAAGATCATCCTTACTGGCACCAGGTCCAAGGTCAGCTCCACATCACTGGAAGGGACACCTGCTTCTTTGTTGTGTGGACCACCAAAGCCTCCATCACCATCCCCATCCAGCATGACGACCTCTAACTGACTCATATTGCTCCTCCTGTCAGTACCTGTTTTCAGGGAAGCCAATAGTCCAAAACATATTCCACATAGTTCATGCACACACACTTGGCTCCCAGAATTTTATAATACATACAAGTTTTGCTCAAAGCAGCCAACTAAAGTAATGTTGTTTCATTCAGTAGTACAACACAATTCACATTGCATTTTATCATGGGCACAGTGGGAATTTATATCTGTGATGTTTAAATTGTCTTACCCACGGAGTGAGAGAGAGTGAGAGAGAGAGAGTGAGAGAGAGTGCATCACTTCCAGCAGATCTCCTTGCTGAGGTTGGCGTTGATCATGCACTGCTTCTCGTTGGGTGAGCCTGATGTTCACGCACCATCTAAAACATGGGGAAAAGTGGATAGAAAGTCAACATTTCAATGCATCTACAAATTCTATGTTTTACACAATATTGTATATTATCATATTTGATGAGTTACTGACCTGTCCGTCCACTGACTCGATGTGCTGTAGTCTCCACAACTGGATGCTCACACTCAGATCACACTGGCACAGTCTGTCCATGCAACGGATGGTCTGATGTGGCCAGGGCAATAAATTGCAATGTCTGTACTGTGAGACGCCTAAGACAGCGCTACAGGGAGACAGGACGGATAGCTGATCGTCCTCGCAGTGGCAGACCACGTGCAATCCCATTGAGCACTTCTGGGACCTGTTGGATCGGAGGGTGAAGGCTAGGGCCATTCCCCCCAAAAATGTCTGAGAACTTGCAGGTGCCTTGGTGGAAGAGTGGAGTAACATCTCACACCAAGAACTGGCAAATCTGGTCCAGTTTTTGCTGAGTTTATATGGATGTATTTTACCCCAATAATGGTTGAATTGAAGAAGTGTAGGCTAAGTTGCTTATCAATCACTGTTTGTGCGTACCTTGGACAGCCAGTGAAAAATGCGCTCTTGCAACAGCTGCATAGTGCAGATCCCAGCCTATGGAATAGTACAAATGAAAATGTATGCACTCACTACTGTAAGTCTCGCTGGACAAGAGCGTCTGCTTAATGTAAAAAAAAAAAAAAAAGGGAGTTCCACCAAAAAAAAGAAAAAAGATTGCCTTTCGTGAACTACACTCGCACTTGACCCCTCCTACTAGCACTGACTTTGCTGATAGCTACTTTATTGAGGACTTAATATGACTGAGATGTGTGGTTGTCCCACCTAGCTACTGTATCTGAAGATGAATGCTCTGACTGTAAGTCGCTCTGGATAAGAGTGTCTGCTAAATGACTAAAATGTACATGGAACTGTTGTAAACTCCTCCGTGGTATTGTGCTACATACATACTGACAAAAACTAGTTTAATTTAAGAAGACCACGAGTAGGGCTTTTACTGCTCAATCTAATTCGTGCTGATTAAAACAAAAATGTCCAAAGGCCTAACAGACAAATGCTTAAACTTGGACACTTTTGATAGACTTAAACATCTGCAAATTATTGCGGTATCAAAGGGTCAAGCATAGATATCCTATTGAATTAATTAAAGTGGAACTGACAGCGTTTTAACTACTTTGCAGACATGAAACCAACAGCCAATCATAATATCAGTAAAAAAATATCAAATTCCCAGTTTATGCTACAAAACCAACTTTATAAGAGGTTTAAAAAATGGGCTCTATTTGACTCAAAATTCCATGACGTACAGTAAGGCATTGTTGGCAGAATAAATGGCTGCAGTTCAATGCATGATTAATTTAGCTAATACACCAATATATTTACTGGTAGTCCAACAAATATTGCTATCAGGTTGTAAATCACAGCTGGCCTGGTACATTGTTTCCTGCCTCCAGCCCTTCCAGATGCACTGTTTCAGTTTCAATGACATAATATTTTGGACAAAAACAGACAAATATAACTAAGGCTGTGAATGTCAATACAATCAAACTAGCAAGGGCAATGACCATAAGTCAGTCATAACGTGGCTAATAGGCTAGCTTATCTCTTTATGTAGCTATTTATTTCGCAAGCATAAAACACGGAGCCTAACAGCTAGCTGCTGGGAGGATGTCGTTGACATTGGACGAGTGGGTGTGGACAACTTTTCCCCACCGTATTGTTTTTCAGTGGCGACAGCTAAAGATGCAGGCATCTTATGACTAGGTGCCCTGGACGATTTTCACGGAAGAATACTGTACCTAGTTAGCTAGCTGAATAAACTAAGTTAGTCTATTCCTAGAAAACATTGAACCACTGTAGTTTACAACAATTATAGTTTCTGAGGTGGAAGTTGGGAGAGTTATATATGGGTGTTGTGGTGAGGGAGGCCCCGCTCTCTCCTTTCCCAGATGTTTAGTTCATTTCATTCCGATCTCCTTTGCATTATTGTAGCCATTTTCTGCAGCCTGTCAACTATGCCTCTGTCTATCCTTGTTCTCTCCTCTCCGCACAGGCTATACAAACGCCTCACACCGCGTGGCTGCTGCCTCTCTAACCTGGTGGTCCCTGCACGCACCACCCACGTGGAGTTCCAGGTCTCAGGCAGCCTCTGGAACTGCCGTTCTGCTGCCAACAAGACAGAGTTAATCTCAGCCTATGCTACCCTCCAGTCCCTCGACTTCTTGGCGCTGACGGAAACATGGATTACCACTGAAAACACTGCTACTCCTACTGCTCTCTCCTCGTCTGACCATGTGTTCTCGCATACCCCGAGAGCATCTGGTCAGCGGGGTGGTGGCACAGGACTCCTCATCTCTCCCAAGTGGACATTCTCAATTTTTCCCCTGACCCATCTGTCTATCTCCTCATTTGAATTCCATGCTGTCACAGTCACTAGCCCATTTAAGCTTAATATCCTTGTCATCTATCGCCCTCCAGGTTTCCTTGGAGAGTTCATCAATGAGCTTGATGCCTTGATAAGTTCCTTTCCTGAGGATGGCTCACCCCTCACAGTTCTGGGGGATTTCAACCTCCCTACGTCTACCTTTGACTCATTTCTCTCTGCCTCCTTCTTTCCACTCCTCTCCTCTTTTGACCTCACCCTCTCACCGTCCCCCCCTACTCACAAGGCAGGCAATACGCTTGACCTCATCTTTACTAGATGCTGTTCTTCTACTAATCTCACTGCAACTCCCCTCCATGTCTCCGACCACTACTTTGTATCCTTTTCTCTCTCGCTCTCCTCCAACACTACTCACTCTGCTCCTACTCAGATGGTAATGCGCCGTCGCAACCTTCGCTCTCTCTCTCCCGCTACTCTCTCCTCTTCCATCCTATCATCTCTTCCCTCTGCTCAATCCTTATCCCTCCAATCTCCTGATTCTGCCTCCTCAACCCTCCTCTCCTCCCTTTCTGCATCCTTTGACTCTCTATGTCCCCTATCCTCCCGGCCGGCTCGGTCCTCCCCTCCAGCTCCATGGCTTGATGACTCATTGCGAGCTCACAGAACAGGGCTCCGGGCAGCCGAGCGGAAATGGAGGAAAACTAGACTCCCTGCGGACCTGGCTTCCCTTCACTCCCTCCTCTCTACATTTTCTTCATCTGTTTCTGATGCTAAGGCCACTTTCTACTCTAAATTCCAAGCAACTGCCTCTAACCCTAGGAAGCTCTTTGCCACCTTCTCCTCCCTGCTGAATCCTCCTCCCCCCCCCCCCCTCCTCCCTCTCTGTGGATGACTTCGTCAACCATTTTGAAAAGAAGGTTGACGACGTCCGATCCTCGTTTGTTAAGTCAAATGACACTGCTGGTCCTGCTCACACTGCCCTACCCTATGCTTTGACTTCTTTCTCCCCTCTCTCTCCAGATAAAATCTTGCGACTTGTGACGGCCGGCCGCCCAACAACCTGCCCGCTTGACCCTATACCCTCCTCTCTTATCCAGACCATCTCCGGTGACCTTCTCCCTTACCTCACCTCGCTGATCAACTCATCCTTGACCGCTGGCTATGTCCCTTCCGTCTTCAAGAGAGCGAGAGTTGCACCCCTTCTCAAAAAATCAACACTCGATCCCTCTGATGTCAACAACTACAGACCAGTATCCCTTCTTTCTTTTCTCTCCAAAACTATTGAGTGTGCCGTCTTTAGCCAATTCTCTTGCTATCTCTCTCAGAATGACCTTCTTGATCCAAACCAGTCAGGTTTCAAGACTGGTCATTCAACTGAGACTGCTCTTCTCTGTGTCATGGAGGCTCTCCGCACTGCTAAAGCTAACTCTCTCTCCTCTGCTCTTGTCTATTTAGACCTGTCTGCTGCCTTTGATACTGTGAACCATCAGATCCTCCTCTCCACCCTCTCCGAAATGGGCATCTCCGGCGCGGCTCACTCTTGGATTGCGTCCTACCTGACCGGTCGCTCCTACCAAGTGGCGTGGCGAGAAGCTGTCTCCGCACCACGTGCTCTCACCACTGGTGTCCCCCAGGGCTCAGTTCTAGGCCCTCTCCTATTCTCGCTATACACCAAGTCACTTGGCTCTGTCATATCCTCACATGGCCTCTCCTATCATTGCTACGCAGACGACACACAACTAATCTTCTCCTTTCCCCCTTCAGATAACCAGGTGACGAATCGCATCTCTGCATGTCTGGCAGACATATCAGTATGGATGACGGATCACCACCTCAAGCTGAACCCTGGCAAGACGGAGCTGCTCTTCCTCCCGGGGAAGGACTGCCCGTTCCATGACCTCGCCATCACGGTTGACAACTCCGTTGTGTCCTCCTCCCAGAGTGCGAAGAGCCTTGGCGTGACCCTGGACAACACCCTGTCGTTATCCGCTAACATCAAGGTGGTGACCCGATCCTGTAGGTTCATGCTCTACAACATTCGGAGAGTACGACCCTGCCTTACACAGGAAGCGGCACAGGTCCTAATCCAGGCACTTGTCATCTCCCGTCTGGATTACTGCAACTCGCTGTTGGCTGGGCTCCCTGCCTGTGCCATTAAACCCCTACAACTCATCCAGAATGCCGCAGCCCGTCTGGTGTTCAACCTTCCCAAATTCTCTCACGTCACCCCGCTCCTCCGCACACTCCACTGGCTTCCAGTTGAAGCTCGCATCTGCTACAAGACCATGGTGCTTGCCTACGGAGCTGTGAGGGGAACGGCATCTTTGTACCTTCAGGCTCTGATCAGTCCCTACACCCAAACGAGGGCATTGCGTTCATCCACCTCTGGCCTGCTGGCTCCCCTACCTCTGCTGAAGTACAGTTCCCGCTCAGCCCAGTCAAAACTGTTCGCTACTCTGGCACCCCAATGGTGGAACAAGCTCCCTCACGACGCCAGGACAGCGGAGTCACTCACCACCCCCCCCCCCCCCCCCCCCCGGATAAGAGCGTCTGCTAAATGACGTAAATGTAAATGTAAATGTAAATGTGTCATTTGGTTAGCTAGCAATAAATGTGAAACACTTTGCTAGCTAGCTATGCTGAACTTGAACGACTGTTATCCACAGTTAGCATATCTCGTAGTTTTCAATCAAATGTATTTGGCATCGATCAAATGGGAGGACAGGCAGGCAAGTTTCTATTCAGTTGTCAAAACGTGGTTTGGGCAAGCTGCAGAAGGGTGAGCAGGCTACTATTCCCTATTGTTTATCAGTGTAATTTTGACAGCCAACTAAAAGCTAAAAAAGTTTGAGAGTGTTTATCTACCTTTCCCTCGTTATATTTTAGCTCATCTTGCTTTGGCTAACATTAGTTCTTGATCTTGTTGTTGTTTATTTGCATAGGCAACTGAGGGAGAGAGAGCCTATGGTTCATGGTTGTTTGATCAGTAGGACTGTAAAGTTACCAAATGTAAGTGGACTCCTGTGGTATTTATATATTTGCAGAAATCCATTCAGGTGTGTTTTGTGGCTTTTGGCAAATGCTTTCTAATGATCTAAAGTTGCGCTGTTGCTACTGCCTGTAAACACACAGTCCAGTTCAAAGTGAATGATGGCAGGCCCATGTGGCAAATGGCTTATTTGCATATAGGCCTACTATAGCTCTGATTGCCTATGGTGCACCGGTCTGTGTAGAGTCTGGTCCTGAGTTGCGTTCAATTTGCTTGAACGTTTGCTACGTTGCTGAATGTTTTTTGCTGAACGGCACGTTTCCCAAAAACGTTCTTGTATGTTCTTGAGCAGACTTTGAGGTATGTTTGCTCCCGTTTAGTGGGTATGGCGAGGTGTGGCTTGAAGCAATGAATGATGTATTTAAAAGGGCAGTGGCCATACTGACACCATTCCCCAACCCATAACCCAACCCCTCCCCGTTTTTCAACTGGTCGTTCAATACAGCACCGTTTCCGTTCAATTGAATGTTCCAGAATGGAAAAACCTACTGAACGCAGCCCTGGACAAGACTGACATGTTTTTATTAGGTTTTATTTACTGCAGTGTCTATCAATTGTCGAAACGTATGGCCGCTTTCCCACTCTATATTGCTATGGAATTTTAACAAATGACTTACTCTGCCTCATTTCCCCAAAAAAATTTGAAAGTATGAAAACGTGAAAATGATTGCATGTTGCTAAAACATTGTCAGTTCCACTTTAAGTATTCTAATTCTTAATTATATAGTGTCACCAACAAAAAACTTTAAACAATAGGCCTATAGCAAATGCAGCATATTGCATTCCTTTTTCACATCATGCAAATAGCACTTTTCGGTAATGCTCAAAGAACGCCATTACATGAGAGCAGCCTTTCTTTTTCAACCATGTTTTGAAGCAAAACATAAACAACAGAGTTGCTAATAAGTCCTTCGTTTTTGGGTTATGTTCAGGTAAAAGAATTAGACTAACCTATATTTCCAAGTCCATATTTCCATAATTTGTGTCTTCTTCTAATGCTTCTTAAGGGGAAAGTAATCAGTTTACGTTACTGAGTTTGGGTAATCCAAAAGTTACGTTACTGATTACAATTGTGGACAAGTAACTAGTGACTGTAATGGATTACATTTAGAAAGTAACCTACCCAACACTGTGTGTATCAGAGTTAGTGTGTGTGCTGTGTGGTGTCTGCATGGGTCAGGGAGACCTCTGTAAACTTGACTAATTGGTCTGTGTGTCTAATTAGGGACTCCACCTGCAGCTCTTCAGCCACCAGTCTTGCATGTCAAATATCCTGCCTTGGACCACCCACACATGCACGCGCACGCACGCACACACACACACTCACAACTACACACAGAAGCACACACACACACACAGATACACACACATGTGCACGTGCACGCACACACACACTGTTTAAACAAGACTGACTGTCTGTCCTCCCCCACATCACAATAATTAGGGTACTCACGAAAACCGTAATAAAACCTTAGTGTACAACTTCATTTATGGCTTAATTCGTTTATGTGGGAATGACGGGGGACATGTCTAGTCGCTATTTCAAGTAGACCTATACACAGCTGAGTTACAGTGAGGGAAAAAAGTATTTGATCCCCTGCTGATTTTGTACGTTTGCCCACTGACAAAGAAATGATCAGTCTATAATTTTAATGGTAGGTTTATTTGAACAGTGAGAGACAGAATAACAACAAAAACATCCAGAAAAACGCATGTCAAAAATGTTATAAATTGATTTGCATTTTAATGAGGGAAATAAGTATTTGACCCCCTCTCAATCAGAAAGACTTCTGGCTCCCAGGTGTATTTTATACAGGTAACGAGCTGAGTTTAGGAGCACACTCTTAAAGGGAGTGCTCCTAATCTCAGCTTGTTACCTGTATAAAAGACACCTGTCCACAGAAGCAATCAATCAATCAGATTCCAAACTCTCCACCATGGCCAAGACCAAAGAGCTCTCCAAGGATGTCAGGGACAAGATTGTAGACCTACACAAGGCTGGAATGGGTGTCACGATCGTTTATAGACGGGACGGACCAAGGCGCAGCGTGATATGCGTACATGTTTATTTTTCCGAATAAACACAATGACAAAACAACAAACGAAACGTGAAGTCCAAGGTACACAAAACAAACATACCTAACACGGAACAAGATCCCACAACCCACTAGTGCCAATAGGCTACCTAAGTATGGTCCCCAATCAGAGACAACGAACTACAGCTGCCTCTGATTGGGAACCACACCGGCCAACATAGATCTACACGATCTAGATCTAAACATAGAAAATGCAATATAGAACATACCACACAGAAAATACACACCCTGACTCAACAAATACGAGTCCCCAGAGTCAGGGCGTGACAGTACCCCCCCCCCCAAAGGTGCGGACTCCTACCGCGCAACCTAAACATAACAGGGTAGGGGCCGGGAGGGCCTTCCGCCTCGGCCTGGCTTGGTGCGGGGAGCAGGAACGGACCGGACCGGGCTGGCGACGCGCACCACTGGCTTGGTGAGGGGAGCAGGAATGGGCCGGACCGGGCTGGCGACGCGCACCACTGGCCTGGTGCGAGGGACAGGAACAGGCCGGACCGGGCTGGCAACGCGCACCACTGGCTTGGTGCGGGGAGCAGGAACGGACCGGACCGGGCTGGCGACGCGCACCACTGGCTTGGTGCGAGGGTCAGGAACAGGCCGGACCGGGCTGGCGACGCGCACCACTGGCTTGGTGCGAGGGACAGGAACAGGCCGGGCCGGGCTGGCGACGCGCACCACTGGTTTGGTGCGAAGGACAGGAACAGGCCGGACCGGGCTGGCGACGCGCACCACTGGCTTGGTGCGAGGGACAGGAACAGGCCGGACCGGGCTGGCGACGCGCACCACTGGCGACGCGCACCACTGGCTTGGTGCGGGGAGCAGGAACGGGCCGGACCGGGCTGGCGACGCGCACCACTGTCCTGGTGCGAGGAACAGGAACAGGCCGGACCGGGCTGGCGACGTGCACCACTGGCTTGGTGCGGGGAGCAGGAACGGACCGGACCGGGCTGGCGACGCGCACCACTGGCTTGGTGCGAGGGTCAGGAACAGGCCGGACCGGGCTGGCGACTGCACCACTGGCTTGGTGCGAGGGACAGGAACAGGCCGGGCCGGGCTGGCGACGCGCACCACTGGCTTGGTGCGAGGGACAGGAACAGGCCGGGCCGGGCTGGCGACGCGCACCACTGGTTTGGTGCGAGGGACAGGAACAGGCCGGACCGGGCTGGCGACGCGCACCACTGGCTTGGTGCGAGGGGCAGGAACAGGCCGGACCGGGCTGGCGACACGCACCACTGGCTTGGTGCGAGGGACAGGAACAGGCCGGACCGGGCTGGCGACACGCACCACTGGTTTGGTGCGTGGAGCAGGAACGGGCCGGACCGGATTGCGAAGGCGGACTGGAGGTCTGGAGCGGAGAGCTGGCACAACCCGTCCTGGCTGGCTGCCCACTCTCGCACTACACATGCGGGGCGCCGTCACAGGACGCACTGGGCTGTGCACGCGCACTGGCGATACAGCTCGTAGAACAGGCGCAGGATATGCGGGACCGAGGAGGCGTACTGGAGACCAGGAGCATTGAGCCGGCACACCCCGTCCTGGCTGAATGCCCATCTTCGCACGACACGTGCGTGGTGCTAGCACAGGACGTACAGGACTGTGCCGGAACACTGGCGACACAGTACGTAGCTCCGCATAACACGGAGCCTGCCCAGTCACACGCTTCCTCGCGTAAGTACGGGGAGTTGGCTCTGCTCTAACCCTAGGCTCCGCCAACCACCCTTTTAGCGCCCCCCAAAAAAATTATTGGGGCTGTCTCTCGGGCTTCTTCCTCGGCCGGCACCTTCTGCGTTGCCGCTGCCCCTCTCTATACCGCGCCTCCACGGTCTCCTCCCAAGGACGGCGATCCATCCCGGCCTGAATCTCCTCCCATGTCCAGGAACCCTTACCGTCCAGGATCTCCTCCCAGGTCCAGGATGTCTGCTCCTGGACACGCTGCTTGGTCCTCGTTTGGTGGGATCTTCTGTCACGATCGTTTATAGACGGGACGGACCAAGGTGCAGCATGATATGCGTACATGTTTATTTTTCCGAATAAACACAATGACAAAACAACAAATGAAACGTGAAGTCCAAGGTACACAAAACAAACATACCTAACACGGAACAAGATCCCACAACCCACTAGTGCCAATAGGCTACCTAAGTATGGTCCCCAATCAGAGACAACGAGCTACAGCTGCCTCTGACTGGGAACCACACCGGCCAACATAGATCTACACGATCTAGATCTAAACATAGAAAATGCAACATAGAACATACCACACAGAAAATACACACCCTAACTCAACAAATACGAGTCCCCAAAGTCATGGCGTGACAATGGGCTACAAGACCATCGCCAAGCAGCTTGGTGAGAAGGTGACAACAGTTGGTGCGATTATTCGCAAATGGAAAAAACACATAATAACTATCAATCTCCCTCGGCCTGGGGCTCCATGCAAGATCTCACCTCGTGGAGTTGCAATGATCATGAGAACGGTGAGGAATCAGCCCAGAACTACACGGGAGGATCTTGTCAATGATCTCAAGGCAGCTGGGACCATAGTCACCAAGAAAACAATTGGTAACACATTACGCCGTGAAGGACTGAAATCCTGCAGCGCCCGCAAGGTCCCCCTGCTCAAGAAAGCACATATACAGGGCCGTCTGAAGTTTGACAATGAACATCTGAATGATTCAGAGGAGAACTGGGTGAAAGTGTTGTGGTCAGATGAGACCAAAATCGAGCTCTTTGGCATCAACTCAACTCGCCGTGTTTGGAGGAGGAGGAATGCAGCCTATGACCCATTGTCATGCTGGAATACCCATCCACGACCCATTCTCAATGCCCTGGCTGAGGGAAGGAGGTTCTCACCCAAGATTTGACGGTACATGGCCCCATCCATAATGTTTCCACCTCCATGTTTGACGGTGGAAACATTATGCTTTGGGGGTGTTTTTCTGCTAAGGGGACAGGACAACTTCACCGCATCAAAGGGACGATGGACGGGGCCATGTACCGTCAAATCTTGGGTGAGAACCTCCTTCCCTCAGCCAGGGCATTGAGAATGGGTCGTGGATGGGTATTCCAGCATGACAATGACCCAAAACACACGGCCAAGGCAACAAAGGAGTGGCTCAAGAAGAAGCACATTAAGGTCCTGGAGTGGCCTAGCCAGTCTCCAGACCTTAATCCCATAACAAATCTGTGGAGGGAGCTGAAGGTTCGAGTTGCCAAACTTCAACCTCGAAACCTTAATGACTTGGAGAAGATCTGCAAAGAGGAGTGGAACAAAATCCCTCCTGAGATGTGTGCAAACCTGGTGGCCAACTACAAGAAATGTCTGACCTCTGTGATTGCCAACAAGGGTTTTGCCACCAAGTACTAAGTCATGTTTTGCAGAGGGGTCAAATACACTGTATTCCCAAACAGTTGTACTAGCTCATAAGTAATAAGGTCATAACAGTCAAATGTCGTTATGCAGTTGACCAAACTATAAAGTGTTGAGCTCTGTTGAGATTTATGCCACTTTAATTGAAGAGCGCTCAATATTTTATAGGTAATTTGTGTGGAACGCTCAAAAAGTTTAGGAAGTGTCATGACGTTATCGACGTCATGACGTTCTGGTGGGTGGGTCATCTCTCCCTCAGGAAAGCTGAGTCAGCCATCTTGAATTTGCCGAGATGCGGGGTTGTTTGGGCCGCCCGTGTGGATGTGGAACACAGTTTAATTTGTTTTAATTTGTTTGCAATGCGCACTTTTATGCTGCCCGCTTGAAACCACCACCACCACCTCCGTTTTTATCATTAGTCTTATTGCCCTCGTTTTCTTAAGCGCCATCTTATCATCACCTCTGATTTGGTAAGTAACTCTGTTTTTTTTTCATTTGTTTTTTTCAATTGAATTTCGATAGTCTTAAATGTGGAACTGGGAATACATTTGTACAATGTGCACAGTGAATATTTGTTGTAAATAGTGTAAAAATCCAAGTAGTTGTAACTTTAGAAGTTGTTAAATATGTGATAAATACGTTACGTTACTTCATCTTACAACGGTGTAACATTATCAGCAGGTTTCCTGGATGAACTACATTTCCCATAATGCATGTTTGCCCGGGACATTGACGGTGGAGGAAGGTCCATGAGTTTTCGCTGTTCGCCGGTAATGCAAGTGCGTACTGTGATTATACTTATTTCAATAAGTGTCTGCCTTACACAGTAAATATTTTACGTTATCGAGCTGTGTGTACGTGTGTGCTAGCGTGAAACGAACAATGCTAAACAACATAATGTGAGTGTGTTATCATTATGCTTACCAGGCCTGTGTATTTCTTCCTAGGCTCAAGTGTGTGGTTGTGAGATCATCTCGAAATCCTTTTAACAGTTCAGGTAGGATGTATTATGAAATAGTGTTACTAATGTAATACATTGCTAAAACCAAGTATAGAGTGTATTTGTTATAATTCATTGGTATTAGATTTAAAAGGTGATCGAATAGCTCCTGATTTGTAATGTCATTAATGCATTTCTTTTGAAGCAATGTTTTTTAAAAAATGTACAAGTGAATAGGTTGGTTTACTTTTAAGTTTAAATTTCCCACGTATCTCGTTAAAGTTTTGACCAATGAGCTAACTTGTTAAGTTGTGGCCAATGGGAGAGTGGACTGGTTGCCGGGAAAGAAAAGGGAGGGAAAAGTTGAAAGAAGGGAGAGTAGAGACGTTAGTGGGGTTGGTGAAGGAAAAACGACCAAAGGAAACGATAAAGAGAGAACAAAACCATACCTACAGAGTTTTTTTAAGGGAAATCCTGATTTTATTTCTATAAGAGAGTGTTTATTATTTAGTTAAGAAAGACCAAGTGGAGACTGAAGCTGCCGTCGCATTGTGGAGACATTCGCGACATTCGACATCCTAGAGGTTAGCCTAGCATCGTGCAAGACTTGGAGAGAATTGCTTGTGACGATCAGTTCGGGTTTCCAACAGATGTCTGTTGCTGCTACCGAGTACTGGCTGCATTGATAGCTGTGTTCGCGGTGGATCTTGTGAGGACACCTGCACGGAACTACTATATTTTGCTGAGGCATTATCTACAAGTAGTGAGTAACTACAAATGTGGGGTGGACTTCGGGACTTTATGTATGTCGTCATTTTTTTTATGAGCTCCAACGCGCGCCCAGGGTTTAAGCAAGCTTGCAAATAATTTGGACATGGGGTTGTGGAAAAATCATTGGGGTTTATAATTTGTATTTCTTTTGATGTGATACATTGAACATTTGATTAATATAGATCTTGAACCTTATGTCTGTTGTATTGGTGGAGTCATTTACTGTTTCAGTTTCATTTAATGCATGGGAAAGCATATCCTTACAACAATAACCAAGTCTATAATCATTCTATCTGAAGTTAATACCCTATTTGTCATTCACCCTAGCAAGTTTACAATAGGGATTCTTATTGGAGATGTCCTTCTCACCTAATATCCCATGCTGTTCAGATATTCTAAATAAGGTAATATCGTGAGAGTCAAATTCGAGCCTGGTGAGAGGGTTACACTAATAATTGGTTTTATTTTATGTGTTTCCACAGTCATTCTTTTGCTATTTCTCTAAATGTTTTTATCTCAACTGTGGGGTCAACAGTTGATCACTTGAACCCTTTATTAATACTTTGTTAAATACAAAGAACAACAACAGAAATAGCAGATCTATAAGCACACAACTTTGATGCTTTGCTTGTTAATAACTAACTTGCTTATCTTTTAACATTTTCATTTTTACTATAATTAGTGTACAATGAATGTTTTTGATATTTGTGTAATTATTATTGTAATGGATATTTTTTGTCCATGTAGGAACAACGTGATGTAAATATGAGACGGGCCCTCGTCCTTCGTGCACTTCCTGTGTACCTGCGTGAAGATGCCTCCCAAGTTTTTCAGGACCTGTAATGTAAGTGTACTGGCCTCACTATCAATCCCTTTGCTTAGCTATTCAGTCAGCTTAAACATGACATCACTCAAAGAACTCTAGGAGAACCAGAGGGGCATTCCAGAAAGCAGGTTATGTGAAAACCATCAGTAGCCAATTGTATTTTTTCCAACAACGTAATTTCAAAGTCCGTGTTTCTAGTTTGTCGCCGCATTGAGTATGAGATAAAATGTTTTTATATTTCATTTTCAGCCGATTTTAAATAAAACAAAATAGCCTAAAATAAAACATTGAACAACATTCAACCACTTCCTTAAAGGCTAATATAAAATAAAGTGATGTTAAATTCAAAATGAAAAGACGACTGCATCTGAAACTCTGTCAGTGATTTATATAACAGCCGCAGCCAGAAAATGTCTGCTTCCTGTTTTCTCCCGTTGCCATGGTGAATAACCGTATCGGAGCTCCATTGATGATGGCTTTTTACTAGTCGTCAGGCACAAGCTCAACTCCGAGTTAACGTACTCTGAGTCAACTTACCTAACTCAGATCAGCTGTTCTGTAACTGAAAACTCAGTTTCACTTCACGGGGTAAGTCAACTCTGAGTTCAGGGTTAGGCTCAGTTTGTTGAACCTCCTTTCTGGAATAGCCCCCAGAACCTGTTTATGAAGTTTCCTTGAGTTGTTATTCTGCAAACTGACATGTAGAAATTACATAAATGAAAAGGTAAGTATAAAGAATTCCACTAAACAAAAAGTATGCTTACAGGTAGGTGTGAAACTAACATAAAATAATAAGCATGTGTAAAGAAAATAGTTTAAACATGTAGCTTAGTTGCAGTCTAAGTGCAAAGTGACCGTAATGTCTAGACATCATTAGCATGATTTGTATCCTTGAGGGGCTGAACTCATTTTTGTATTATTTGTGTTTTATAGTCAGCAGATGGTCCAGACCTCACTGACACTCCGGTGGCTCTCCTGACAGTTGTCACTGATGATACTACTGATGCGGCCCTCTTCAGCCCTGAGAGCATCTGTATTGTCGTGGAAGATGAAATACTTGTGAGTGGTCCCACAAACCTGGCTGACTCATTTCTCCTGCTCTTTGGGTATGTCTATGCACTAGACCTACAGTACCCAAAGAATCTTGAGCTTACATTCACATTTATCCAAAAAGTTGTGATGTGTCTTGAGGACAACAAACCACTGAAAGGCCGTCTACTGACACTGAAGAATGATTTGTTCAATGAGTGAATCACTCAGAATGGACTATTTGTTGAGCTGAGTATTGAGGATGTTTTTAGTTTTTTTCCCCTCTTTACAAATGTAATAATTTGCCTCTTCTACCTCATGTTTAATATGTTACACTGTTTGCCTCTTCTACCTCAGATTTAATACATTGATTGTTAATAGATAAATATCACAACATTGACGTATTGCCAAGCCCAAGTTTTTGTACTGTACTTGTGGGAAACGACTGTTGAATTCATGCACTATACATGTTTAATGTTGTGTGACCTAATGCTTACCTTGATGTTGCCAGTTGAAGTACGGCACAGTAGAAACCAGTACTTTTATTTGAATGTTTTATTTTAAAAAAGTGAGTTGCAGCCTTCAAGGTACAGTAAGTGCCAAAACGTTTTAAATGGCTCCACATTCTAATAGTTGTCATTGCTGTTGAGGATGGATTATAATTAGAATCTTATTGAATTTTATCATGAAGCCTTTGAGTTTTTATCATAATGTTTACTGAATAGTGTGATATGGAGACCCAAAATACTGAATCTACCCTCTGTAGCAATGACCACTATCAGAATATGGAACTATTAACACTTAATGTACTTTAAAACACATTTTGTTTTTATGGAGTCATTTCCTTTTCCTTTTTTGTTTTAATTTATGACAAGCACTTTGTTTTGACTGAGCTCCTTTTGATTCGTGCCTTTTTAAAAGCACATTGTGTTGAATAAAAAAAAAAGTTAAATTGTCACTGTGGTGTCACTTTCATGTTTTCTAACATTATTCGCTGATTATAATTGTGTAATGGACCGACATCAGTATTTCAGTTTAGAATTAATTTTGTTTGCATGTCCCACATTATGAGTTGAAGAATATTGAAAATGTTGAGTGTATTTCACACATTATATGAGTTGAAGAATATTTAATATTTTGAGTGTATTTCCCACATTTATGAGTTGAAGAATATTTAATATTTTGAGTGTATTTCCCACATTATATGAGTTGAAAAATATTGAAAATTTTGAGTGAATTACTCCCTAATTATAAGTTGAGGAATATCAATATTTATAAGATAACATTGAGATAATTTAAGGCAACTGTAAATATAATTTTTATTTTATGTAAACTTAAAACATTTAAAAACATCACTAAAATATTTTTGTGTAATCTGTTACAAAATAATTTTTGAGTTATGTGAACTTATTAGGGTTTACAGTGTACTTATTTCCCTCATTAAAATGCAAATCAATTCATAACATTTTTGACATGCGTTTTTCTGGATTTTTTTGTTGTTATTCTGTCTCTCACTGTTCAAATAAACCTACCATTAAAATTATAGACTGATCATGTCTTTGGCAGTGGGCAAACGTACAAAATCAGCAGGGGATCAAATACCATTTTCCCTCACTGTACGTCTACCGGTAGATAAGACAGCCACAACAGCAGGTGCGTTTATTGAATAACACGTGATACAACCCCTCTTTACAAAATACATTTCAAGTAGGTCTTCACAATGGGGCGACCCCGACCCCGTTCACAGGAGCTTCCTATAATGAAAGAAGGGAATCTCTTTTCATAGCAAACAGACGATGAAAGACAAGGCGACCGTTTCATTCTTTATTAGGCTGGTAGTTTTTTACAGCCAGTCCGTTGGTCCTGTCAGTTCTTAACTGGCCAAGATCTTATTTCAAAACCACTAAGGATTTAATAATGTAAATCAGAGCTTCACATAACCAAAGATACCTTACCCAAAGGTAGGCCTATAGACAGCCAGTTGTCCAATTAGAATTGCATTCTGCGTGCTTCACCTTTAAATTAACTCCTATAGGACTATGCTCTAATTCAGTCTAAATGTAATTAGGAATATAGAATATAGGCTAAACTGTTGAATTTGGTCTGTTTATAGTGAAGTTGTATGCTTTTCAGTTTTATTAATTCAACCTAAGCACTAACGACTTCATCAATCTGAGCGCTTCATTATTTTCCAAGCGAGCATGTTAAATAGGATAGTTGCGTGCGCAGTGTGTGTGTGTGTGTGTGTGCGTGTGTGACAGAGAGAGAGAGAGAGAGAGAGAGAGAGAGAGAGAGAGAGAGAGAGAGAGAGAGAGAGAGAGAGAGAGTTGCTGCTCGAAACACTGGTGCCATCCGTCCCGACCCGTGCTGGAGAAAAATAGAAAATTGTGCCTTCAACTTGTTGCACCTGCCCTGACGTGACATTTATGTGTTCTTTATCTCAGATGTAGTATTTTGTCACTATAGCTAAATATTAAACTTATGCTGCTCACGATTTCCACCGATGTCTGACGAAGGAAGCGACAGCGCCGAGCTAGCAGAGCTCCGGTGCTCTCCCTCCCAATCTCCACCTGGTCCCGCCGGAACCCCTTCTCCTCCACTGCCGCCAGACCTTTCCTCCAGTCACCCGGTTCTTCGAGACCCAGCCCCGTTTCCCCAGGACTGCCTCCGCCCGTCTCCAGAGCGCTGCAAACCCGGGGACTCCCCGCGCTGTACCCTGCCAAAGTTCACCCAGCGCCTGACGAAGACGGGCTCTCAGTTCCGCCAGAGACAGAATGCGCGCTTAGCAGCTGCGGAGGACAACGGGCGCGATGCCCCCTTTCCAAAGCGCAGAGGAGACGGAGACACCACCTCCGCATCGTTTCAGGACCACGGACAGCAACTCCCCCGCGGACAAGACCAAAAGGATTACCACTGCACTAATCAGCTCCTAGAGCCCCAGCGAGACAGCAGTGAGACCCAGCCACCGTGAGTCCACCCTTGTATTAATTATGACAAGGTTAGGCTATACCTTATTCAAATATGAGGAAACACAATTAGTTGAGTAAAATGAATAATGTGGCCTGTGTAGCCTATAGGCTACCCAAAATATTAAGCCTATACAATGAATGAGTGGATACAGTTGTGCCATATTGTTTGATTGCTTAAATATTGGGGTGTGCAGACATCATATTCTACTGAAGAGATACATCCCACATTGCGCATGTACTGTATGGGGTTATGGGGTTTCCCCCTGGACCTCAACATGTACAGTGACCATATGGTTGATGTTGTCAGATAATAGCTTCATACTCTAGTTCACTGTCTTTAACTGTGCATTTTTTCTGTAACTCTATTAGGCTACTTTTAGTTGAGTGTGTCTCCTTTTTGAAGTAGGGTGATTCCATCCCCATTTAACGGAATTCCTTTCGTGTTACTCCAAACCCTTAATAAATAAATAATAAATAAATAAGTAAAACCCATCAGTCAGATCCAGCTAAACATGCACACCCTAATTCGGGCCCTTGACACAGCTGGGCGGGTAACGGATTCTACCATAACAGAGTGTTTGTGCTGCTTGTTCTTGATTTGAGAGAGTCTTGATTGATACCGGAGAAACCGATATGTTATAGGCTGGCCGCGAGAGTAACGGTGCTGAGTCAATACTCTGTATGCAAATGGTCAGTTTGACGAATTAGCCTATTGGACAGACGTTGACATGTGAGGTCATCCACTGTATTACCCAGGTAGAAAGGCTGCCACATCAAAGTATAACATCTAGTCTCTAGACAGTGTTCCAAGCCAGTGGTATTACAGTTGAAAATATAATAGGAGATAACCCAATCGGCCTGCAGTGTGTTTGTGTTTGATCTCTCCGGTCTCTATCTGCTCTTTGATACAGTAGCATTACCCTTGAAAGCCTTGTCTGTGAGGAGAAGAAGCAAGCATGATAGGCATGTCTAAAGTTACTTTTAAATTCAGAAAGGAAGTTTGCGGGAAAAAAAGCATTATGACACCATTCTGTTTTCTCAATGACATTCAACCGATAATTCAAAATATAGGTACAAGTTTAAGTTTGTTCTACCCGAGTGAGTCTGACCACAAGTCAGAGCCTACTATGATGACACACCAAATGCATTTGATGGATCCTTTTTGTCTTCTTCTAATGCCTCTTAAAGGAAAATTCCACCACTTTATAAGCAGTTATTATGCTGTTAGTATTTATGCACTACTGTAAGATTAGGTTGATGTTTTATCGTTTTTGTTAGTCATACTGTCATTTAGAAGCTTCTGTATTGTCCTGGTCTACACTACGATTCCCAGGGTGCATTTCATCTACCATGACGCAATGCACCGCCTAGTTAGCCTGCAGTTAGCTTAGCGAGCTGACTATCAAGCCCGGACGAAGCTTAGTCTAAATACACTGAACAAAAATATAAACACAACATGTAAAGTGTTGGTTCCCATGTTTCAGCTTATTTTCCTCAAAATAATGTCTCTCAAATTTTGTGCACAAATGTGTTTACATCCCTGTTAGTGAGCATTTATCATTTGCCAAGATAATCCATCCACCTGACAGGTGTGGCATATCAAGAAGCTGATTAAACAGCATTATCGTTACACAGGTGCACCTTGTGCTGGGGACAATGAAAGGCCACTCTAAAATGTGCAGTTTTGTCACACAACACAATGCCACAGATGTCTCAAGTTGAGGGAGAGTGCAATTGCCATGCTGACAGCAGGAATGTCCACCAGAGCTGTTGCCAGAAAATTGAATGTTAATTTCTCTACCATAAGCCACCTTCAACGTCGTTTTTGAGAATTTGCCAGTGCGTCCAACCGGCCTCACAACCGCACACCACGTGTAAGCACGCCAGCCCAGGACCTCCACATCCGGCTTCTTCGCCAGCAGGTTCATCTGAGGCCATCCAGCTGATGAAACTGTGGGTTTGCACAACCGAAGAATTTCTGCATAAACTGTCAGAAACCATCTCAGGGAAGCTCACCTGCATGCTCGTCGTCCTCACCAGGATCTTGACCTGACTGCAGTTTGGCATCGTAACCGACTTAAGTGGGCAAATGCTCACCTTCGATGGCCACTGGCACGCTGGAGAAGTGTGCTCTTCACGGATGAATCCCGGTTTCAACTGTGAACAGAGTGACCCATGGTGGCGGTGGAGTTATGGTATGGGCAGGCATAAGCTACGGACAATGAACACAATTGCATTTTATTGATGGCAATTTGAATGCACAGCGATATCGTGACGAGACCCTGAGGCCCATTGTCGTGCCATTCATCCGCCGCCCTCACCTCATGTTTCAGTATGATAATGCACGGCCGCATGTCACAAGGATCTGTACACAATTCCTGGAAGCTGAAAATGTCCCAGTTCTTCCATGGCCTGCATAATCACCAGACATGTCACTCATTGAGCATGTTTGGGATGCTCTGGGTCTACGTGGACGACAGTATCCAGCAACATCGCACAGCCATTGAAGAGGAGTGGGACAACATTCCACAGGCCACAATCAACAGCCTCATCAACTCTATGCGAAGGAGATATGTCGCACTGCATGAGGCAAATGGTGGTCACCAGACACTGACTGGTTTTCTGATCCACGCCTCTAAGTAATAAAGGTATATGTGGCCAACAAATGTACATCACTATTCCCAGTCATGTGAAATCCATAGATTAGGGCATAACACATTTATTTTAATTAACATATTTCCTTATATGAACTGTAACTCAGTAAAACCTTTGAAATTGTTGCATGTTGCGTTTATATTTTTATTCATGTCATAAGTTATGAGTGCATTTCACATTACTTTTGGGTTGTAAATGTATTATAATGATTGCATGCTACAATAACAGCCGAGTTTCATCTTAGCAACTGTCTTAAACAACAATCCAAATAACATGTCATAAGTTATGTTCATGTCATTGTCACAAATCAACTGCAATACACACAAAAAAAAAATATGAATTTAGATGCTTACTAGCTACGATAACCATAACACAGAATTACTGTATTTAGTTAGCATGCTAGCTAGCTCAACTGCTACATCCAAAATAATAGTGTTTACAACAATTACAGCTGAGTTTCATTTTAGAGACTGTCTTAAATAACAGTCCAAACAATGTGTAGGCCTGCTAGAAGAACACAACATTTATTATGAAATGTACAGGCAAATCATTAAAGAATCCTAGTCTCTCAGCCTTTATCTTTGGTGCTAACGTTAGCAATGCTAGCTAGCTAAGTAGCTAAACCTGCTGCATATGAAATAAAGTGTTTTCAACAATAACAGACAAATACAGCCTCAGCGACTGTCCAAGCAACCACCCAACAACACTGGAGGCCTATTGGAACTAATAAAACGTTTACAAGTAATTCCATATGAAAATATATGCTATTTGGTGCTTGAACAACAGAAAAATAAGGTTTTTGAGCGTCTATTTAAAATATTTACAGATGTTATTAGACAAAGACAACCAGAGCAACATATAACAGGGAGTTCCAATATGATCAGAAAACTACAGAAGGGGTTATATAGATCACTGAAAATGACTGTCCATCATTTCTTTATTAGTCATCTCAGGGATCCGACTTGAAAATGTTACAGGGAAGCACTGGAAATCCCCAAAAGTCCCCACTAGGATAGTAAAACAAGGAAAATCCTCTGTACTGGACATTTCCAATGTCCCGACAAGGACAGAGGCTATTTTAATCTTAGGGGTTAGGTTTAGGGTTACAATATGGGTTAGGGTTAGGGTTAGAATTAGGGTTAGAGGTTAAGGGTTAAGAGTTAGGGTTAGGGGTTAGGGAAAATAGGATTTTGAATGGAAATCAATTTTAGGTGTGTGTGTGTGTTTGTGGGACTATAAAGTCTCAGTGGGGCTGCTGGATGTGGCGTTAATGATTTCTCTGTTCCACCCTGAGCTTTGGGACATAACAAGCATGAAAACACACACAGTGTTTACTGATCTAAGTGGCTCTCACAGCCCATCAGCCATGGTAGCTGCTGGCAGTTTAATTATTCTGCCCCAAAATCAAAATAGGTGTGTGTGTGTGTGTGTGTGTGTGTGTGTGTGTGTGTGTGTGAGAGAGAGAGAACCACCACAGCAGAGTGGACTAGGAATACTTTTTTTTTTTAAACAATCAGGGCATCTCCCATCGACCTTCTTCAGAGCTTTCTCATTCACTCCCTCTGCAACGAGCTCTCACAGTCTCACTGCAGAATCAATGGTTGACTTTAGGCATTTAAGGTTTAGGATAGGGTTAAAACGAAAACAATTAATTGGTTAAGGGTAGACATTAATTCTGAATGGTTAAGGTAAGAGTAAAGTTTTGGGATAGGGTTAAAACAATTTTTTTTTAAACCAAGTACCAAGCACTGGGATTAAACACGCGACCCTCTGAGCCGGAGCTCGCGGTTTACGTCCATCCTCCATCCCCGTCCACAACACCCTAGCAAACCCCAAGCCTACTTGTTGGTAATAATGCTCACCGTTGCCCCTAGTGTTCGGTTTTGAAGTAATACCTGACGTCCTGCTTACCTGGACGGACGTCGACTGAGCAGGGGCAGTGTTAGCCATATAATTAGAATGGAGCATTGATTTGAATGAGAATGTCAGTTCTATCAATTATAATTATATAGTGTTTGCATTGTTGATATTGTTCTGAAGCTCACTAGGATTGTGTATTATCATAAGGGCTTTTGCTCGGTTTTCTCTTTTGGCTCTATTCCACTGATTTCCAGCCTACCACACACAGCTCTGATCGACTGTAAATTTAAGTCAACACCCATAACCTGTGTGCTTTGTACCATATAATCACACACAAACACAATAAACAGGCACAAACACAGACCATTGTTAATTTCATCAACAAAAACAGAGACTCTAATATTCGTCAAAAACCTATTTTTCAGTTGCAATTTACAAGACTAAATAGACCCTAAACGAAAATTATTTTTTATTTCAATTGACTAAAACAAGACTAAATTATCTCTGTGACTAAAATCTGAGTACTAACTGGACAGTTGATTGAAAGCTTTTCAGTGATAAGTACAATTAGCGGCACAGATGTGCAGTGCAGTTCTGTTCAGCAGCGTGAAGGGCGCGCCACACCTGGCAAACACAACCAGCGCAGGAGCTGCAGGCGAGCAAGCGATGAGTGTGAGCAGACCGGCAGACAGGCTCCGCTTCTGTTCCGGCTCCGCCTCCGATTATACACACCATAGCTAACCAGTCACCCCCAGCGTATTAATCATATACTGTCTGTCTGGTTAAGAAATACAAGCTGCTTTAGGAACATTTAAAACAATAGCAGCATTAAGTTTAATAGTAAAACAACAGTCTAGCTAGGTTTTTCTCTCCCTTGAGCATAGAAACGTTTTCGAATCTGTAGTCTCACTCAACCCTCGCACTTTCCCCACTACATTTCATAGCCAGGTCCTGTAGCCAACGTACTAAGCTAGTCTCCCTCTTTTCCTACGAGAAAATGGCTTGATTATAGCCATTACAGTTGAAAAGATATTACCCATAATACCTGCTAATACTACATTTTTTTGGCGGGTCCCATTTTACATTCATAAAGAATATCGAGGGCCGTTCTAAAACTAGGCTACTTGCGGACCGGACCGTTAACAATTTGTTAAGGCTACACCTTGTTCAGTCATGTTGCCTCATCAGCTAGCTATCTCTGCTGTTGGGAAGATAATTGGATGTTATGCAGAAAAACATGTTGGTAGGACAAGGTTATGTATGTTTGTGCACATGGAAGTCAGTGATTTATGTTTACTTAACATTTTCATACAGGGTCCCGTGTAGCTCAGTTGGTAGAGCATGGCACTTGCAACGCCAGGGTTGTGGGTTCGTTTCCCACGGGGGGCCAGTATGAAAATGTATGCACTCACTAACTGTAAGTCGCTCTGGATAAGAGCATCTGCTAAATGACTAAAATGTAAATGTATAGGTTAATGATGCAGTAGAAATGTGATGTAACTAAAATGTCCCAAAACTAAATCATTATTCAAATGACAAAACTGTGACTAAGACTTAATGATATTTTAGTCAAAATGACTAAGATTAGACAACATTTAATTTTAAAAAGAGTGCCAAAACACTTACACACAGACACACACAAACACATAGCTTTGCATGAGTGAGCACTCTTCATCTTCTCAGTCCCACATCCTTTGATGCCCCTGGGGAACGTTCCCTGCGTGAATAGGTTCTCATTTTCACCTGTTCCCCAGTTCTCCCTACACTCCTCCGTTTGATCCTGTGATGGTATCACGTTTCAGGAGAAGACCCAGATGCAGACAGTGTCGAAGTAACAAAATGTATTACAAAAACAGGGGGCAGGCAAATTACAGGTCAAGGGCAGGCAGAGGTCAGTAATCTTGATCAGTCCAAAAGGTACAGAACGGCAGGCAGTCTCAGGGTCAGGCAGGCTGAGGTCAATAATCCAGGGTGGTGTGACAAGGTACAGAATGGCAGGCAGCCTCAGGGCAGGCAGAATGGTCAAAACTGGGAAAACTAGAAAACAGGAACTTGAAAAAGACAGGCGCATGTGACAAATACTGAGTATACGAAGAGGCAGGACGCAGACGCAGGAATTAACAAGGTAAAGGTTTACTTAACAATAAGAAAGAGAATAACAAAGAGTGAGTAAACGACACGACGCTAACAATTACACACAACAATGAACGAACAGTCCAGGGCTATATAGTGGTGGTGATGAGATGATGAGATGATGAGATGCAGACGCGATCACCAGGCTGGAATACGGGAACCTCACTGCGGTGGCGGTCAGCTAGGTCCTTCTGCCGACGAATGGCCTCTGGAGAGGGACATGGGCGGCGTCCCAGACCTGTCCGGCCCTGTGGAACCACTAGTCGACAGCGGGCGCATCGGTCTGGCTGGGTGTCCAATGGGCCAGGGCCGGCTGGTACCCCAGGACGCATTGGAAGGGAGTGAGCCCCGTGAAGGAGTGAACAAGGGAGTTCTGGGCATATTCTGCCAAGGGAAGAAACCTCGCCCACTCACCCTGCCGTTCCTGACAGTGGCAACAAAGAAACCTCTCCAGCTCCTGGTTCATGCACTCCACCTGCCCATTTGACTGAGGCCTATACCCGGAAGTGAGGCTGGCCATGACCCCGATCTTCTCCAGGAAAGCTTTCCACACTCGGGAGGTGAATTGGGGGCCACGGTCCAAGACGATGTCCTCCGGAAGTCCATAGTGCCGGAATACTTGTTGGAACAGGACCTCAGTGACCTGGAGAGCAGAAGGAAGACCAGTTAGTGGCAGAAAACGGCATGATTTTGAGAACCGATCTATGACCACCATGACTGTGATGAAGCCGTCAGAACGTGGGAGGTCGGTGACAAAGTCTATGGACAGGTGTGACCAAGGTCGCTGAGGCACTGGTAGAGGAACTAGTTTGCCTGCCGGGGCGTTCCGAGGTGTCTTCGTTTGGGCACATATAGAACAGGAGTTGACATAGCGAAAGACATCAGAAGGTGGGCCACAGTATTTTTGTGCAAGAGAATGCAGGGTGCGCGTAATACCGGAGTGCCCTGCCGTAAGGGTGGTGTGCGCCCAGATTAGCAGGCAGTCACGGACACTGGTGGGTACATACACGCACCCCAGAGGGGCGTTGGCAGGCGCTGGGTCCTCCTGAGCCGCCAGGCGGATGTCTTTGTCCACATCCCAAACGACAGGTGCAACGATGAGATACGGGGGCAGGATAGGACCCCCCAGATCTTTCCTCTCTCCGGTATGGTGCATCCTGGAGAGTGCATCACATTCTGGGATCCTGGGTGGTAGGACAGAATTAATTGAAAGCGAGTAAGAAATTGGGCCCCCCTGTCTTGACAAGAGTTCATCCGTTTCACTGCCCGTATGTGCTCCAAATTCTGGTGGTCAGTAAGAATCCGGAATGGATGGACTGCACCCTCCAGCCAGTGTCTCCATTCCTCCAGAGCGAGGACCTCCGCCAACAGCTCCATGTCTCCAACTCCATAGTTCCTCTCTGCTGGGGTAAGCTTTTTAGAGAAAAAGGCACAGGGATACATGTTCTCTGGCTTACCGTACCGCTGGGAGAGGACCGCACCCACGCCCTCCTCCGATGCGTCCACCTCCAGGATGAAAGGACAAGATGGATCTGCGTGTTTTAGGATGGGCGCTGTGGTGAACCTCTCCTTCAGCCTCTTGAAGGCAGCGTCAGCCTCAGGGTTCCAGGCCAGCTTCTGAGGCCCACCCTTAAGGAGAGAGGTGAGCGGGGTGGCTATGGAGCTGAAAGACCTGATGAAACGCCGGTAGAAATTGGCAAAGCCCAGGAAGCTCTGTAGGCCCTTGATGGTGGTGGGGACTGGCCATGACCTGACGACGTCCGTCTTCGCTCTTTCCATGAACACCCCCTGAGGACTGATCCTGTATCCCAGGAAGGAGATGGCATGTTGGTGGATTTCACATTTCTCCCCCTTCACCAACAAGCTGTGTTCGCGGAGGCAGAGTAGGACAGCTCTGATGTCCCTGACGTGCTCCTCGAACGTAGCTAAGTAGATCAGGATATCGTTGATGTACACCACCACCTGTCTACTCAGCATGTCTCAGAACACGTCATTGACGAAGGACTGGAACACAGAAGGTGCATTGGCGAGGCTGTAGGGCATGACGCAGTATTCATAGTGGCCTGAGGTAGTGCTGAATG
This sequence comes from Coregonus lavaretus, assembly GCF_964263955.1. NCBI lineage: Eukaryota > Metazoa > Chordata > Actinopteri > Salmoniformes > Salmonidae > Coregonus > Coregonus lavaretus. The sequence continues at coordinate 11,379,740 of NC_140019.1, forward strand.
CCGTCTTCCACTCGTCTCCTTCCCGGATTCGGATCAGGTTGTAGGCACTCCTCATGTCCAACTTGGTAATGTACCGGGCACCTCGTAGCTGCTCGATGGCCGACGGAACCAGAGGGAGGGGGTACTGGTACTTGGTGGTGACTACATTCAGCCCACTGTAATCAATGCAAGGCCTCAGTCCTCCGTCTTTTTTGACCACGAAGAAGAAGTTGACGGAGGCAGGAGAGGTAGAGCGTCTGATGAACCTGTTTCAGGGTCTCCGCCACATACTTCTCCATGGCCTCAGTCTCCACCATGGAAAGGGGGTAAACGCGACTCTTCGGGGGTGTTGTCCCTCCAGCAGGTCAATGGCGCACTCCCGGGGCCTGTGTGAGGAGGGAGACATGTAGCCTTTGATGAAGAGAAGACATCGGAGAGATCTGCATACTCACGTGGAATGTTGGGCTGGAGGGCGGACTCCGGACTCTCCACTGACGTGGAACAACAAACCAACAGCAGGCAGGCAGGTCTTCCTCTTGGTGATCCAATTGATGGTGGCCTTGTGTCGTCTGAACCAGGGCAATCCCAAGACGATCCGGTGAAGGGGTGACGTGACGATGTGGAATGACAGCTCCTCGTGGTGCTCCGGTAGTGTGGGAATGGTGATGGTGATGGAGAAAGTGACATGCATAATGGTGCCTGATCCAAGTGGTTTATTGTCCAGCGAGGTGACGTGTAGCGGAGAAGGCAGTGGCACGGTGGGCAACCCACATTCAGAGACCAGCTCCCTATCTATAAGGTTCCCCACTGATCCGGAATCTATCATTGCAGTGGAAATGGAAGAGAAGGAATAACCAGTCACCGTTATGGGAACTAAAAACAATGGTTTTTTGATAGGACAACACTCACGGAGCGGCTATGGGAGTCATACTGCCTAGATTGGGAGCCGCCAGGAGATCTGTGGTCCGTGGTGGTGTAGGGGGTGCTGCCCACCTCCGTGGGTGAGGACTCGGAGGCAGGGTGGCTTCCGTAGCTCAGATGGGGTGAGTGTCGAGGCTCCGGGAGATGTTGGGAACGCCGTCTGTCTCTCAACATGTCGTCAAGACGGATGGACATGGCAATGAGGGTATCAAGGTCTATCTCGTCGTCCCGACATGCGAGTTCCATCTTGATGTCCTCCCGTAAGCCTCTCCTGAAGGCTGTGTGCAGAACACGCTCATTCCAGCCGGAAGACGCCGCCACCGTGCGAAAGCTCAGAGCGTACTCGGACGCGGGCCCCTCTCCCTGTTGTAGCTGGATGAGACGCTCACCCCCGTCCTTTCCCTCCATGGGATGATCAAACACCGCCCTGAACCGAGCGAGGAAGGTGGAGTAGGGAAGCACCACGGCCTCACCTCCTTCCCAGACTGCCGTGGCCCAATCCAGCGCCTTTCCTTTAAGTTACGAAATCCCCAGCGCTATCCTGGCTTGGTCAGATGGATATTCCCCAGGCTGACGCGCCAGATAAAGTGAAACCTGTAGCAGGAAGCCGCTACATTTAGTAGTTTTACCGTCATTGCGCTCCGGTAGGGCGAGGGTTTCCTCAGAAGTGGGTGATAGCACGGGAACAGGTGGATTGGGTGCACTCGCCGCTCCCTGTGGTGGAACCGGAGCACAGGGCAGATTATGCAGAGTTTGGAGCACTTCCTGCATGGCAGCGTTCAACTGGGAAAGCTGCTGCTGGTGCTGGTCGAGGCACTGGGAAACTCCTGCTGCATCCATTTTCGTGAGTGGTGTGTAATTCTGTGACGAATACTGAGTATACGAAGAGGCAGGATGCAGACGCAGGAATTAACAAGGTAAAGGTTTACTTAACAATAAGAACGAGAATAACAAGGAGCGTGTAAACGACACAACGCTAACAATTACACACAACAATGAACTAACAGTCCAGGGCTATATAGTGGTGGTGATGAGATGATGAGGTGCAGGTGCGCTGGAGGTGATTAGGGTGCGTTGGGTTTCCATTCCTGTGTTTGCCGAGGTGGTGCGCTCAGACCGGTGGCTCAGAAGACCGGCGAATCAGAGCGCCGGTGGGGAGCAACGGGAGGAGACGTGACAGCGCAAGGGGAAAACCGCTGGTAGGCTTGATGAAACAAAATGAACTGGCAACAGACAAACAGAGAACACAGGTATGAATACATTGGGGATAATGGGGAAGATGGGCGACACCTGGAGGGGGGTGGAGACAATCACAAAGACAGGTGAAACAGATCAGGGTGTGACAGATGGCTTTGTTTAGCCCCTAAGAATCTAAGCCTGTAGATGGCGATATATACTTAGCTAACATATGGAATTGTTTTAATATGGCCATAAGATGGACCATTTTGCTGTTTGATTTAGAGTTTTAGGACCCCTGTAGGTAACCCAAAAAATAAACAATAAATTATCTGATGAAACATTGAATTTGTCCTTACTGTTATTAGCCCCATAGAAACGCATTGAATAATACATTCATACATGGCAAAAAAAGATAGTCCAAAAATAAATCAAAAGGAAGTATGGTTTGAGGTGTCTGAAATGCATCTGAGAGATATAGGAAAGCATCATGGTTCCAAACCCTGGTTCCAAAAAAGCCCATTGAAGTCTATACATTTTCATACATTCTTGTTCGTGAGAGTCTTGACTTTCCATAGTGGGATCATATTAGTTTGTAGCTCAAACCATTCAGACTTTCCAAACGTTTTTGTGAGAAAACCGGTTTTCAGGATTACTCCCGGTCTGACAGACAGTGCTGTACCTCAGCCGCCTTCCACCACAGATGCGGAAGGCCGATATTGGCGGATGCAGTGGATTGAGAGGCAGCCCTTGAAAAAAACAGGAAGTCTCTAGCTTAATCAGACGGATTTCGATTAATAAAACTGCAATTAAAATAAGAATAAAATGGTTATTCCGCGCGGATGCAGACATCTAACTCTTAGGGTTAGTGGACTGTGTTTTGTAACCACCTCTATTTCTCAAACAAAGTTTTAAATCCTAGGACAAAATGCTAAAAGAGTAAGCCTGTTACCCTAGTTGTTGATAGCATATTGTATGTAGTTGTTGTACATTTCATCCTGTTCACTGCAAAAACTTTACCACCTCTACTCCCTCCTATCACTCTCTTTCCCTTGCTCCATCAGCCTCCCTCTCTCTGGCTCCTTACCCCTACCTCTTTTCTACATCTCTTATTGTTTCTCTTTTCCATTCATTTGAAAATGAATGTGTCTGTAGATTTTCATCCCGACAGAGAGTAGTTGAGTACTGAGTGTTGTGCTTCAGCTTTAGGGTGGGAATTGCCCCTGCTCTTTGTGTCTAAAATGTGAATTGAGGCACTGAACAGTGTGTTTTTGAGGTAACCACAGCGATAATGGAGGTTTTGTCCGAGGGGCCTGCCGCACACAGTATTGATTAAAGAGATTTAGATTGACCCAGTCAGTTCCTCTGGGAGGCTAACATTGTGTCAGTTTACAGCTCAGGGCAGATACACAGTTATGGAAAAAACATTAACTGGTGGTGCAAAAGACAGTTAGTTGGCATACAGTATTTGGGATTGTGTGATTCAGTGCAGCATTATTTGAGTGTGTGTGTGTGTGTGTCATTTTACAGTGGTTTAACCCTTGCTTAACCTTTTCTCTCTCCCTGTCTCCCTCCCTCTCCCCCCTCTTCTAGAGTGGAAGCCATGCACCGGAGACACACCACGCTGCGGGAGAAGGGGCGTCGTCAGGCTGTGCGAGGCCCAGCCTACATGTTTAATGAGCGCGGCTCGGCCCTGACGCCCGAGGAAGAAGGTTTCCTTGATGCTGCCGAGTACGGCAACATCCCCGTGGTCCGCAAGATGCTGGAGGAGTCCAAGACCCTGAATTTCAACTGTGTGGACTACATGGGCCAGAATGCATTGCAGCTGGCAGTTGGAAATGAACACCTGGAAGTGACTGAGCTGTTGCTAAAGATGGATGGGCTAGCCAGAGTGGGCGACGGGCTCTTATTGGCTATCTCTAAAGGGTATGTGCGTATCGTGGAAGCCATATTGGGGAACCCGGCGTTCAGCCAAGGGCTGCGGCTCACCCAGAGTCCCCTCGAACAGGAGCTACGGGATGACGATTTCTACGCTTACGATGAAGACGGTACACGCTTTTCCCATGACGTCACCCCTGTCATCCTAGCAGCACACTGTCAGGAATATGAGATTGTACATATCCTGCTCACCAAGGGGGCTCGCATCGAGAGGCCTCATGACTACTTCTGTAAGTGCAATGAGTGTGCAGAGAAGCAGAAGAGAGACTCATTCAGCCACTCCCGCTCCAGGATGAATGCTTATAAAGGGTTGGCCAGTGCTGCCTACCTGTCCCTGAGCAGTGAAGACCCTGTCCTCATCGCCCTGGAGCTCAGCAACGAACTGGCCAGACTGGCTAACATAGAGACTGAGTTTAAGGTGAGTTTAACTGTCCAGACTGGCTAACATAGAGACTGAGTTTAAGGTCAGTTTAACTGTCCAGACTGGCTAACATACAGGTAAGTGCCAAAATAAAGGAAACACAAACATAAAGTGTCTTAATAGTGTGTTGGGCCACCACGAGCCAGAACAGCTTCAATGCACCTTAGCATACATTCTACAAGTGTCTGGAACTCTATTGGAGGGATGTGACACCATTCTTCTATGAGAAATTGCATCAAATGGTGTTTTGTTGATGGTGGTGGAAAACGCTGTCTCAGATTACGCTCCAGAATCTCCCCATAAGTGTTCATTTGGGTTGAAATCTGGTGACTGAGAGGGCCATGGCATGTGGTTTACATCGTTTTCATGCTCATCATACCATTCAGTGATCACTCGTGCTCTGTGGATGGCGGCATTGTCTTCCTATGGAGTCATAGCCGTGGTAGCCAAAATAATGGCCTGCCCAACATTTTTATACATGACTCAAAGCATGATGGGATGTTAATTGCTTAATTAACTCAGAAATCACACCTGTGTAGAAGAACCTGCTTTCAATACACTTTGTATCCCTAATTTACTCAAGTGTTTTCATTATTTTGGCAGTTACCTATATATACTGAATTTAAGGTGAGCTTAACTGGCCAGACTGGTTAACATAGAGACTGAGTTTAAGGTGAGTTTAACTAGCCAGACTGGCTAACATAGAGACTGAGTTGAAGGTGAGTTTAACTAGCCAGACTGGCTAACATAGAGACTGAGTTGAAGGTGAGTTTAACTAGCCAGACTGGCTAACATAGAGACTGAGTTTAAGGTGAGTTTAACTAGCCAGACTGGCTAACATAGAGACTGAGTTTAAGGTGAGAGATGATGGAGCACATAACATAGACAGAGCACACACACACACACACACACACACCGAGACCGAGAGAGAGAGACCGAGAAAGAGAGAGAGACCGAGAAAGAGAGAGAGACAGAGAAAGAGAGAGAGACAGAGAAAGAGAGAGAGACAGAGAGAAAGAGAGAGAGAGACAGAGAGAAAGAGAGTGAGAGACAGAGAGAAAGAGAGAGAGAGACAGAGAGAAAGAGAGTGAGAGACAGAGAGAAAGAGAGAGAGAGAAAGCATGCAGAATTAGGCCAATTCCCTCTTCTGATTAATATCCAAAAAATAGCCACCAAATTGTATGATCATTTAAAAACAAGTTACCCCCACTCCTACCATTACAAAGCCCTCAAATGCCAAAAGGTGACCATAGAAAAGAGTCCCCTGAGGTCCTGAGGCTCAGTTCACTAACCACTACCAACCCAACAAAGCCTCAGGAGAGAGAGAGAGAGAGAGAGAGAGAGAGAGAGAGAGAGAGAGAGAGAGAGAGAGAGAGAGAGAGAGAGAGAGAGAGAGAGAGAGAGAGAGAGAGAGAGAGAGAGAGAGAGAGAGAGAGAGAGAGAGAGAGAGAGAGAGAGAGAGAGAGAGAGAGAGAGAGAGAGAGCGAGAGAGAGAGAGAGACAGAGAGATTTTTTTGCCAGTGAGGATTTGCTGCTCCTTCATCTGCTATAATGTTTGATCTGTCTCTGCTAGGAGTCTTAGCAGCTTTGGGTCAGGACTGAGGCTGCTCTCTCTACTTTGCTGCCTCACTAGTCCTACACGTGTGCACACGCACACACACAAACAAACATAAACACACAGTCTAACAATCATAAGCTATACACTCATACTACTGAATATACACACATACACTAATACACACGTTAACGTGTTAACGGCACACAACTGGGTCTGTGTGTTGAAAATAGAAGTTTCATGCTGCTGTGTGGGATAGACAGCAACAACGACAGGAACAAGATTGAAGCCCGGGAGCTCTGGGAAGGAAGGGAGGCAGAGGGGAACATTTGGGCATTTATGGGGCAAAGGAAAAGTGAGTAGAAGGGTGTAGTCCAGAAGGGTGCGTGGGTATTTGCTATGACGGCAGCTGTGTCTGCTCAGGTGTCTGTCTGTCTGTCTGTCTGTCTGTCTGTCTGTCTGTCTGTCTGTCTGTCTGTCTGTCTGCTTCCTAGATGTGGAAATGAGAAGTAGTGACCGGGGGGGCTTAGTTCTATTACCCTCCATCTCTTTCATTACACACTCATTATCACCTTCCATGTCTCTCTCCTCTAACTCTCCCTCTCTCTCCCCCTCCCTTGCACTCTCTCCCTCTCTCTATCTCTAACTCTCCCTCTCTCTCCCCCTCCCTCACTCTCTCCCTCTCTCTATCTCTAGCTCGCCCTCTCGCTCCCCCTCCCTCGCTCTCTCCCTCTCTCTATCTTTAACTATCCCTCTCTCTCCCCCTCCCTCACTCTCTCCCTCTCTCTCCTCTAACTCTCCCTCTCTCTCCCCCTCCCTCGCTCTCTCCCTCTCTCTATCTCTAACTCGCCCTCTCTCCCTCAAACTCTCCCTCTCCCTCTAACTCTAACTTTCACTCTCCTTCTACTTCTCCCTCTCGCTTACTCTCTCCCTCCCTTTTCATCTCTTCCCTCTCTCTCCCTCTCCCCCCTCTCTCTGAGGTAAGAATAAATATGTTCTGACTGGTTCAGACGCAGTCGGTACTCGAACACTCTTTCCTAATGTTGTCCACTGATCTTTAAGGAAGGAAAGGACTGATCCCATAGGAGAAAGTCCCTGTGGGCATTATCAGTGTTGTTGTTGCCACCAGTGATTTTAATGCAGTTGCCCTCTGCAATGTTTACATGGTTAAGTGCAGGATTAGACCTGTTGCCCAGGGTGATGTTGACACGGTGGCACATGTAGTATTGTACCAGTGGGTTAAAGTGATGTGGACAGCACACAGTGTGCTCTTAATGTTAGGCGGTGACATATACTCAGAGTGCACAAAACATTAAGAACACCATTACTTTCCATGACATAGACTGACCAGGTGAATCCAGGTGAAAGTTATGGTCCCTTATAGATGTCACTTGTTAAATCCACTTCAATCAGTGTAGTTGAAGGGGAGGAGACAGGTTAAAGAAGCATTTTAAAGGTTTGAGACAATTGAAACATGGATTGTGTGTGTGTGCCATTCAGAGGGTGAATGGGCAAGACAAA
>NC_140019.1:11392250-11398512 GCF_964263955.1 Coregonus lavaretus
GAGAGGGAGTGTAAATAAAGAGATGAGAGAGGGAAAAAGATGAAGGGATGAGAGAGACAAGGAGAGGAGGAATGTGGTGTCAGAGCTGAAAGCTATGTGAAATTGTTTCCAGAGCTGCACCTTACCCATTGGGCACACACTGGTTGAATCGACATTGTTTTCACATCAATTCAATGAAATTACATTGAACCAACGTGGATTAGACATTGACTTGATGTCTGTGCCCGGAGGGGAGCTTCCAACAACTTGCCTAATCAAGTCATTATACAATCACTTGCTGCACAGGAACATTCTACCACTCTCCTCTCTCTCTTTAACCCATTTTCTTTCTCACATCTCCTCTTCTCTATCCTCCTCTCCTTCAATCTCTCCTTATCTCTCCCCTTTTTCTCTGCCTCTTTCTAATTCACTGTATTCTTGCCCCCCCTCCCTCCCTTCCTCTCTCTCCCTCTCTCTCTCTCTCTGAACTATGGATGCAAGGATTGACCATCCATGGTATCAAAATGATAGTTTTTACCATATTTTCAGGCTATGTAGTGTTTGTTTACATTTTCTTTGTTTACAAACATTGGAGTAAAACAAGCATATATTTTGGGTTCTGACAGGGTACGAAGAGGGAGCTAATACTAATGTGCTTGGTATGAAGTGGTGACTATGTAGCAGAGGAAGCCCGTCGGGGACATCTTATAACTGCAAGGGCTGAGGGAAACTTTCCCGGAAAGCATGTTATCACTGAGCTGTTCTCAGCTATGCATATACAATTACACTTCAGTCTCTGTCGACATTTGGCTCTACAAAACACTTTGACTGGTCCAGGGGGGATGGGTTGGCAGATTTGGTATGTTCTTGTGCAAATACATGACAGACAATGAAGGATTCCTGGTTGTGTGTTACACGTGCACTTGTCTGTTGTTTGTTACTGAGTGATAATGTGTGTGTAACCGCATCTGAGGGGCCTCAGGCACTGGCCTGAAGAGCTATAGTGGAGCAGAGATGGAGGAGGGAGTATGGAAGGATTGGAGAAGATGGAAGGGGTGAATGGATGAAGGATGTATAGAAAAGGAAGAATGAGAAAGGAAGAGATGCAGGGAGAGAAATTAAGGTTTGAGAGAGGGAGAAGGAGTGTGAATAAAGAGATGAGAGAGGGAGAAGGAGTGTGAATAAAAAGATGAGAGAGGGAGAAGAAGTGTGAATAAAGAGATGAGAGGGTAAAGGAGTGTGAATAAAGAGATGAGGGAGTGTGAATAAAGAGATGAGAGAGGGTGAAGGAGTGTATTCTTGCCCTCTCTCTCCCTCTCTCTCTCTCTCTCTCTCTCTCTCTCTCTCTGTCACGATAATTTTGTTATCTCAATGGTTGAAGTCAAACACTTCTTAAATCTTTGAATAATTCCCAAAGGTTGTAAATCTCTAGTTTAAATAAATTAAACAAAGACCCAATTCTGCAATGGTCAGCCTGTTTATTCATGAGAACGCTCTGCAACAAAATGGTCGTACAATATTTTTATACACACACGTCAGAGGAAAAACCCCACCAGGCATGTAGCGTTGGACCCATACCTCACCATCTGCTGGGTCACTGCTTTCTCCAGAGACCTGAACACAAGACCTCTCACACACGGGATTAGGCAACATTCACATAACACCAGCATGAACATTCCAGCCAAATAAAGTTGCAACAATAGCTTTCCATTTTCCAAACATGTTATCAAACCAACCGGTTAGTGAGTTATCAATACCGGAGTTCTCAGCCAGTTCGTTCGCCAGCGTGGTGAGTCCCTGAAGAGCCTTGGTCACTGACCCATCAGGTGCTGTATTATAGGGGATGAAAGTACAGCACATAGATCCAAACAAAACACAAACCCCGCCCCTCTCAGCCGAAAGCATATCTAAAGCTATCCTATTCTGCCATGCCATTAAGCTAGTTGTTGCTGTCTGCTCAGCCAATCCCTTTATCGCGTGTGGTTAATAAATCTCTGCTGGTTGTAGTAAATATAATTTAAAAGACTTGACTCAAACCCAGGCGCGATCTGATTCCTAGCTTTGAATTCTTCTGGAACCCCTCAAGGTACTCCTATCCCATCGATATATATCCTCTCATCAAAGGATCCCGGAAGGAGGTCTCGCTTTTTACGCGACTACCCATCAGTCTCTGACATGTTAGATCGTTTTATGAGGGTGAAAGATGGGGTACGAGGTAGGGCATCTTAGCTCTTGCTCCCACACAGAGAATGTCATGACCAAAGACACCATGACTAATCTCTCCTCTTTGGACTGGAACCTGTGCATACAGGTTCCAGTCCAATTCGCATGTAGTCTGGGCCACAGTCTGTCACCACCACACAACCACCTGATGTCAGCGCTGGCCTGGTTTTGATCCCTAAAATCCTCTGGCTGCAACAAAGAGGAGAGATTAGTCATGGTGTCTTTGGTCATGACATTCTCTGTGTGGGAGCAAGAGCTAAGATGCCCTACCTCGTACCCCATCTTGTCCATCCTAGGAAAGCAATAATACACATCCACTGATACTTCAAAAGGGGGTAATTTAGGTCTAGGAGACTTTGATACTGGGGGATACAGATAGTGCAAGTTAACACAAGACTCATTCACCACATTCCCAAGTGGTTTGAACAATTTAACCATGCAGGATAAACCTGACAGAGTGTTAAAGCCCGTCAAAGGAAACGGAGTAGTGGTTAACCCAGGTTTAGCTGTTCCACAGGCGTAACGGTCCTCCTTGGACATAGTTCTTGCCGTATACTGCCAACCATAGATTCGGGTCCTTATAACCAGTCTCCACCTCTAATACCTCCTCAGGTCTATAGTTTGCACTATCTTCACCACGGCCCCAGTCTCACTCCCTCCCTCAGAAATGTTTACTCTATAGGGTGCCCCAGTTGAAGAGGATATTCATCTGTCGGGACTGTGTATGGAGATTCACATATCCCCCCCTCTCGGTATGAGCAACTACATGGTCCCAGGATGTACATGGTGACATACATACTGTAGACTGTAGGGGATTTCCCTCAAGCCTGGCAAAAAAGAAAAAATACTCCCCCTCAGAACACATCGGATAACTCCACGTTTCATTAAATTCACTAAACCTATAAATAACAAACCCATAACCACTTTCCGGTAATCTACTGATTTAAACGATTTATTCACTCTATGTGATTAAAATGACAAATAAATCCCCCTACTATCACAATGGTTTGTCCTCTTACCATCTGATACGAAATGACGTTCCTTAATGGAAACCCTAAATTGGCTTTGTACAATATTATAACTCACGTCTTTAACCACATTACTTCTGGTCAGTTTATTCAGAAAACCCATATTAATTATGTCTCACCCATGACGTATGTCTACGTTTGGGTGAGCAAGTTAATATATAATTATTATTCCAATTATTATTTTAGAAAATCTCTAGCCTCTCATTCAACACAAATCCCCTTCATCAAATATACTCCCAACAGAACTGACAAAAAACACACAGACTGTGATTTCCAGGACACTGCCCCTTTGTTCTGGCCTCCTATCTCCCCGAGAGTTGGCACTCCCTTCATGTCTCTCTTACTCCTCTTTTCTCTCCCATTCTGCTCTTGGTAAACTGCATACCTTTTAACCTCAATCAGTGTTTCTGTGCCCCAGCCATTCAGGGTATTTTTTATTGTTTGAGAAATTTCAGGCCTCATTCTGCTTAAAAATGTTATTTTTAATTGTTAACTGCTACCTGTTTGCACTCATGGATTTTAGAAAAATCAGCATGTCTCTGAGATTGTTACATAGTTGATTAAGTTTGTCTCGATACTCTCCGTCTACGGCCCACTGTAAAATAACTCTGTCCCCCCTTCCTGGGGTCCAGTCTCCCTTCACAGTTGCCCAATCCTTTCCTACCACTATCTGCAATCTCAATGGTTGTGGCCTGTTCTCTTACAGTATTTGCACGGCGCCTCACACTATTTGGCAAAATACCCTTCCTGGCTACAGTTAAAGCACTTATTCTGCTCATGATGGATTGCATATATTTTAACCTCAGCTAGTGGTGCCGTTCCCCACCCTATCAAAGTATTTTTAATGGTCCTGCTTATCTCTGGTCTCATTCCACTGAGGAACGCTATTTTTAATTGCTGATGGTAGGACGTATCATTCCCCTGTCTCTGGTCTGGCTCGGGTATGCCACTGTTTGCGTTGAACACATCCTTAAGCCTCTATAAGTATTGGCTAACAGTCTCACTATCCTCTTGTTTACACTCATGTACTTTAGAGAATTCTGCATGATGATGGTAATGTTCCCTGAGGCTATTACACAATTCAGTTATTTTCCCAACATACTCTCCGTGATCGGCCCATGGCAAAAGTGCCCTCTGGGCATCCCCTGGAACCCACTGGCCTCTAACGGCAGCCCAATCCTTTTTTGGGGTGGGTCATTCCTTCTACCGCTCGGGCCACGTCCCTCTGTGTCCATGGCCTGTATACATCTAAGGTTGCTGGGGCCCCTTCATTCCCTGCCAATGGATTAGGTAAGGCTATCATTGGGTACTGGCCCCCTCCTACTCTCTCATCTCCTGACTCATACTGACTCCCTCCTGAGCTCAGCTCCTAACTGGACTTTTGTTGTGGGGTTCAAGTCTCCTCAGGGACCTGGGTCTTTCACCCTTCGGTCCCTTGACCCCCCTATTGTACCCTAGTACTGTAGTTACTTTTTCAGCCTTCTCTTTCCGTCTCTCTCTCTCTCTCTCTCTCTCTCTCTCTCTCTCTCTCTCTCTCTAATTTCTGCAATTCCAATTAGGTTTGCTGCTGTTGTTCCAAAAGTTTCTTAAGAACCTCAACTGTACCTTCTTCCTTTTCTTTATCCTCACCTACTCCCTGTCCTCCCTCAGCTTCCCCTTGGTTCTGGTAAGGGGGTGGAGGCTCCAAAGCAGCAGCCTGCTGTGACACCCTTCCCCTCACCACCACTGCTTCATCGTCTGGATTTTCCCTCCAGGCCTGATCTGCCAAGGAGGGGTATAATCTGGATCCAGACCGTTCTATAGGGGGAGCTGTGGGTTCTGTCTTAGACCTTCATTTCCTACTTACTGCTTCTTTCTCTTTAACTTCCTTTTTCTGTCTCTCATCCTCCTCTCTCTTTCGAGACTCCGAGAGCCACACCCTGGCCGTATCTAGCCCTTCCACTCGCTCTCTCTCTGCTCTGCCTTTACACACCTTGTGCATCTGTTTTACCATGGATTCGAGTTTATCTGCGTCCAGACGTCCCTCAAAACCATACCTCTCCCTCCACCTGGTCACATAATGGAGGTTCCTTCTATCCCTGGACTCCATAAATCTTGTAATAATTCACTCAATAATTATTCTCCTTTGGACTTATTATTAGGTGCGACTTTTGAGCAAATGTTATGATCAACTTTTGTAATTAACCATTTAAATTATTCAACCCGTAACCCAAAGTGTTTTAAGACCCCAGTTTCATGAAACGGATGGACAACCATTCTTTCTCACGCGACCTATTTTAGTCCCTTCCTTGAAACAATTAATTATCGCAACTTTCAATGGATCATTAGGTCTCACACGTACACAACCTTATATGATTATTAGTTAACACTATTGGTAACCCGGAGTTTGTAAGGCTCCAGTTTTCACTGAAATGGCAGTTGTTTATGACTTTTGACTTGTTTAATGTATCTATCTCACACGATAATAGTTATTTCCCTCCTTGATATTTATTGACGGTCCTGGACCGTCTCATTATCACCTCTCCCTCCCCGTTTTTTATTTATCTAGAATACTGCCGCATTGGGTTTTCTCTAGATAAACGTCTAAAAACGCTGAAGTTTACGTCCTTCCTGTGTACTCTTGACAATCCTAGATTGAACGCAACACAAGGTCGTTTATTTTTGGTAATGGCCTCAACTACCTGGAGTCATGCTAGGACCCCCATCCCATTTTTGATCTTACACACACACACACACACACATACACACATGTTCTTATCATAGCCTACTCCTTGCTCGGGCAGGCTGCATTTTTTCTCTATCGCTGTTCTCACAATATCCTGCAAGCCTTTCACTCCCCTTCCCTGTGTGTTTTTGGAACCAGTCTCCTGTTATTGGTTTCAATCATTTTGCACTTCTGCTTGCCTAATTACAAGACACAAATACTCTGTTGCTGGGCAAATATGCATCTTATATAAACACATTTGATTAACTCTCTAAGTTCTACTAGTCATACATTATTAGTTTAACTGAGGGTGTGACATTTTAGTAAT
>NC_140019.1:11398712-11626590 GCF_964263955.1 Coregonus lavaretus
AACACATTATAAAACATATCCATTCATACTTAAACATGATTTATACATTTATCATTTACCATCCTCCCTGGCCCTTGAGATTATGTGCATGTGGCCATGTGTCAGGTCATAAGGTCATAAGCACAAAGAAATGATAACACTAGTTCCATTGTTACTCCAATCTCCACACAGCCACCACGAGGAGTTGTATCTCCATCACATGTCATTGACATGCCCAGACCATCTGCAGGGAGTTTATGATAAACACATAAATGTCTCTGCTCTGTAGTAACCCTTCAACTGGTTCTCAATCCATAAACATTTTAAGGCATATAGGTGCTTAATTCTACAACATATGTACTTGAAAATCATCCAGATAATTCCCCCCTCTGGGACTTTTAAGTCCCAACCAATAAAACAAAATATAACATAAAATGAGTGTAAGCATGTGCATATACTTATTCTTAGCCTTGCCATCTGTGGTTACATTTTATAAGAATATATATTCAGACCAATGTATCTTCCTCATAACGAGATTTACCACAGATCAGTACTCCAATGCATTGTCCAAATTACTATAAATTTAGTAGTGTATAATACCTCCTTAATCAACATACTACCTCAACTAACACTCCCTTCCTCTACCGGCACTCAATCTTCTGGCGTCTTCATTATGTTCTTCAGATAGCTTCATAGTTCATCTTGGATTGCCCATAGCAATGTCCCGATTCCAATGTCACACCTGAACCGCCACACCTCCACTATCATCCTGTTTTGTCCATGTGCAAACCAGTATATTGCTTTGATTTGATGCTGGATTCAGGTCTCCTGGCAGAAGTGGTTCAGACAGGAACGTCTTCAACGCCTTTGTTGTTCCTCTTCAGCCGAGTAGAGGATTTTTGGTTTTTTATTGAGGTTTACACCGTTCTGGGCCAAATGATCTCTGCAATGCATTACGACACCATCCGTAGTAACCTCAGGAAAGGACAGATCATAACAGTTCAGTTGAGTTAATTTCCAATCCAAAACATCCCTATTAACATTGTCTACATGACAAATCATTATGTTTCACATTCTCCCTTGAATTCTCCCAAATTATATAACCCAATTGTTTTATTGTAACATTCCTATATTTTTGCTCATACTCTATTTGACATTACCCTGGTGTTTCCCTTTCCTTGTTCCTATTCTAACAATTGCTTACACTTCTCTCCTCATCCTGGTTGATCATAAAATTGTTTATATCTAGGATTTCCTAAATATTACAAACATTCTGCTGGCCAATATGGTCTTTCCGAGTTCCTTATATGACAAAAGTTGTAGTTGAATCATAACACAGTCCTAGTAACTGCGAAGATTTTTAACTACTGTTAATTCTTTAAACGGAGATGTGGTGCATATTAGACTATTTTCTTTATTTAATTGTAATATAATATATTGTACTCATCTATATCAATCATTTTTTAACGGCTCCTTCAATTCCCTTTCTTCTGTATTTGGTATAGCTCTAACATATACAGGGTTTAATGCACTTTCCCAAGGAATAACTACTCCAATAACACTTCCCCCTGGAAATCTAACACCAAATACTACATCAAATTATTTATCTAAGTCTTGGACTGTTCTCCTTATGTCTATGATTCACCTGTCTCTTTCTTTCATTATCTTAAGGTCACACTACCCCATGTGACTTCCCCATACTCTTTGTGCTGGTTTCTCACACACCAATAATATTTTAACCCTTGTATTCTAATAGTGATCCCTTCTGTGTCTTTTCCTTCTGCTCTTTATTATTATCAGTACTCCATTCCCCTTATTCTCAGGTAACTAGTCAAGTGTAGAGAAATCAATGATAAGGATATCTGTTGCGTCTTGGAGGTCTGGAATCTCTCGGTGGTCTGGAATCTCTCGGCGGTCTGGAAGGTCTTGGAAGTCTCTGTGGTATCCTAGTCATCAGTTCCCTCACTCTGGTACAATGGTTTAGATGACACCCGATCACGCTCCCCTCTATCCGTACCGCTGTTGGTGTATCTGGGACGATGATGTATGGTCACCTTTAGCTGTTAACCTTCTCCCATCGCTAGGGTCTCCAGATCAGCCAGAGTCCCTCTCAATCTATCGACATCGGTCTGCGATGAGTGTCCTTCTATCAGCCTACCCATAGGGAAGCTCAGAGTTACTGCTGCAAAGACACAAGCACAGACACACACAAAAGACAACAATGCTACCCAATGGCTGAGGTTGGAACACTCCTATAGTGGGAAACATGGATCTAAGTATCTGTCTCCACCACTTTTACCATCATTAAGGTAGCCAACAACACCTGGTACAGGCCCCTCCACATAGGGTCTTTCCAGCTCTTTCTTCTGTAGTCTTTTGCCATCACATAGTCTCCAGGGCACAGAAAATACTCAAATTCTCCTACTCAGTTGGGCAGTGTTATCTTCAACCATGAAAAGACAATCTTAAGAACATTGTTAGGTTAGGTGAGACACAGTATGCTACTTATGTCCTCTCATCCGTCAAGAGAAGCCTTGAAATTATGAAGCACACCTGCTTCCAGCTTGTTGTAGTCCACTTATTTCATGCCTCCTATCACAAAAACAAAAAAGATTTAACCTAACCCATAACACATTATTACTACTGCTCATATCCTTAATACACCTTGCATATTTCCCCACAAAACCATTATAAAACATTAAAACCTATGTAAGCCCAACTTCCCCCCTTGGACACATGCATCACATCGTGATTCATGTGTTCAAAAAACAAAACAACAACAACATTGCCTATTAAACCAAAAATAATAACTAAACTGAAAATGACAACCCTTGAGCATATCTTTACTTAACTGTATCCCATAACACTATTCAAAGAATACCTCTCTTTCAGGACTAACTCTCTCACTTCATCCTTGTCCTGTTTGGACTAATTTATATATAGGATTTTTTCCAAATTATAAACTTCTTCACAATTATCCTTATTATATCTAACCCCCTAATTCAGCATGCCTCTAGAATTCATAGTGCGGGTGATCAGGTCACACTATAAAGCCAGGATAGATTTCAGAGGTCATTGAAATCATTCAATGAATTGTTTCATCCAATAGTATACTACTCATTAATAACCATCAAAACATTTCATAAATGTTCTATCCCGAGTGTACAGTACAGTAAGTCCTTAGTACAGCTCTTTTCAAAATAAATCACACATATTTACTTATCCCTCAGTAAATAAAACCCAAATTACATGCGTATGCCCCTTTAAGATATTTCACTTCCATCCTGTCAAAAAACCCAAAATAGAAATAAAAATCCTATACAACTAACATTTCATACTAAGTAGTTTGTTTGTGGTTATTCGAACACCATATAGTAAAACAATAAACAAACAAAAATGGCCAGGCCTTATTTATTTTGGTAGCTCCCTATGACAACCTAAAACTAAAACTACTTAATTTTACTAACTAGTTCCACCCTAGCCTACAGACTTTTTAAACCTCCCAATAAAGAAATCCCCATGTTCCTGGAAGAGAAAGTATACATGTCGTTAACATATAATCAACAATCCAAAGATAGTAATTACACACAAAACATCATACATATATCCCCAGTCCTATCTTCATCAACAATCATTAACCCCAGCATCGATTTAAAATTGTTTGATACGTCATGTCCTACTTTACCCCTAACATAATATTATAGGAGACTCCCATCAATCCTTAAAAGAAAACTCCCACTTAGAAGACACTAGATAATAACAAGTTTTATTATGTTAACTACACCTTCCACTATAAACCTATAACCCCTTTTTAGTAATTTAAACGTCGCAAACTGTTGCATTTATGTTTTTTTTTTTAAATATAAATTTATTTCATAATCCAAAACCCATAAAAAGATGTCTACTTAATCCATCAAGCCAACAGCAACAACTACCTCCCAAGGTTCAACGTACTATAAACAAATGATCGTTATCTGAAGTAATAAAACATCATCATAACTCACTGCTGTTTAAACAAACTATATAATGTCATAATAAAATGATCAATTATCAAATATCGTTCCTTATTCAACTATCGAGACATGTTCTTCATTAGTTAATCGTCTCCACAAAGCAATACTACCTAATAACATATTCTCATTCTCCAAAGTACAAATAATTACTCCTATTAAACAATCCCATTCAACATCAAGTCAACCTGTCTCATCTCCCAATTAACTTATTTTTTAAACCCTCTACAATATCTATCATACTCTACCGCTAATTTCCCTCATAATGGTACCTCAACAGATGACAAATTATTTTATATTTATAGTAAAAACCAATAAACATCCAATTCACCAATATGCAATTTCAATTACTATGTTATCCTATCCGACATGGATCGGTAGGACAACATCTTTCCTATAATGTTATCAATGAAACCAGTAATTCACATCAATAACATCAATGTAAAAGATTTGCTTTCTGTCCCCTACTGGATTCGAACCAGGGACCCTCTGCACACATCGACAACATTCACCATCGAAGCACCGTTACCCGTCGCTCCACCAATGCCACACAAAGCATCTACTTCCAGTTCATAGAGCAAGTGACGTCACCCAACGAAAACCGCACTAGCTCTTACCGCTAACTAGCTAGCAATTTCCTGCCGATAATAATAATAATAATAATAATATGCCATTTAGCAGACGCTTTTATCCAAAGCGACTTACAGTCATACAAAATTTGCGATCCTTGTACACCTAACTTAACCCATAATGTCCCTTATAGCGTTCTCACGTTTCAGCAAGCCCCAATGTTTAACACCCACAGACAAAAATGGAAATTCTTCCATTTTTACTAGCAGACCTAATAAAACACTTTCAAACAGCGTTCTGCATTTACCTCTATCATAGGGTTTAAAACCGAACTTAACAACATTAACCATCCTAAATTGCCATATTAACGTCATGTTTGGTTCAGTTGATCTATTACCATATAAGACATTCACTTCTCCATGCGTAGTAAACTATATCCTATTTCTCCTGTAATCAACTAAAATCATAGCCACGCAATTAAACCATCACTCCGCCATTATCAGAATGAATGAGATCTATTAATCTATTCTTTCTAAGTAAGCTACAAGTAACATCAAACACTTGCTGTAGTTTACCATCATATATTGAAATCATCCATTTATCACAATCCAATGTATCTATAGACATATTTCACCATTGTCACTCGTTTAACCTTATTCAATGACTAAAAATTACCACCACATACTCTCCTCTCCATACCCGTTAACATTTTAGCAGATGCTCTTATTCCAAGCGACGCACAATTAGTGAGCTCATACATTTTTATAAGTAAACTAGCCCCCCTTGGGAATCGAACACTCAACCCTGGCGTTGCAAGCACCGTGCTCTACCAACTGAGCTACAGAGGACCACAGATGAGCGTATAGTGCCTTTTTCTGATAATGTTATAATTGTAGCCTATTGCATTACTTTAGTTTAAAATATAAGTTTGTTTATTCAACAAATCTAGAACACACTATAAATTGATGCTATTCCCTCAGCTTAAAAGCCAAAGCTCCTTGCATCCCCTGGTTTACGCAACGAAAATACATTATCATTCTACAATTCACCAAATATTCGCATACACCACTGGTGACGCAAACCATAGAATAAAGTAATAACAATTAGAATTTTGTCAAATAAATGTTTTCCATCCAACTATTCAAACTTGCTTTAAATAACTCTTTCAGCTCAATACAGTCAAGCAAGTACAACTCTATTTTACCCGGAAACTAATTCATGGCATTAGTAAAGTCTATTCACATCCCAACAATAACTAATAATATATGTATATTCATATTATTAAAATACCTTACTTTCATTCCAGTCTACCTAAACAATTCAAATTATGGCCAAATCTCTTATCCAAATTGCCAGTCCGCTATTCAAATGTAACTGTCCTTTCTGATTTAGACTATAGACACTCCTCCTTCTTTCCCGTTGAACAAGTGAGTCCTTCAGTCTGAAAAGACGCAGGCTGCTAAATCGTCCAGTCTTATCCTGACTGTTCCTTCAATCTAAACAACCCACAACTATAGTTAAACTATACTTAGAAAACCTAGACTCTGTTCAGCGATGCAGAATCTATGCTTTATTGAAATGACAAGTTAATCCTCCTTTATTCCAATGATAATGGTCAGTAGTTTTAGTATCTGGCACATACCACACTTTATCAGAAAATAGCTTTGAAGGACACAGATCTCACACGCTCAACGTAATCAACTTAACAGTCAACGAGTCAAACCCCACATTCATTGATTTGGCACCAGATCTAACGACCTAACCAAATGAATTATATTTTCCCCTAATATACTAAAACCCCTTGACTATATCACCTCTGCTTCTGAAATAATAGATAGTTTATTATAATACTTAATTCTACCACATGCCCTATGTACTTTCTCCCATTTCCACGTACGTCTACGTGTTTGGGCAAGTCAACACCTACAATTTTATCCAATCCCTCGTATTAAATCACACTCACATAAAATTCATTATATTCCAATATATTCATATCTACCAAACCATTCATGTTTCTAATTATTCTTTATTGCCACAAATCAGTTAATCACCATCTAGTCTCAGCGGAACAAACAACAAATTACCCAAATCCTTTCCCTCAGTCATAGAATCCTCCTAGAATCATATATGCTGGTCACTATTCCCTGATCTTACAAAATTATATGACAGGCATTGTTGTACGAAACTCCAAGATATAATTTACAAGAAAAGCTTATTATTCCAACGTATATATAATTATCAAACACACCTCTATATCTCATCATTCAAACTTCAGAGTGCGACTAATTTACATCATTATACCACTCTTATTCCATATTTATACAATGTTGTTCTTAAATGCCCTTAATTACTTTGTATAACCTACAGGAATATTTTATTCTATCAAAGGGCCAAATTTGGAATGTTAACCCTATCCTAGTTATTATTTTACTGTAGTCAATTTATCATAATACTGCATCACCTCTAAAGTTTCTAAATATAATGTCAGAAACATACCCTAAAAGATTTATCAAAATACAATGCATAGACGTCATATGACCACACCGGTACACGTGACCTGTTCCTCCAACAGGATTTATTCTACCCCTCCTGGTAACGTGAATTTTCTACACTCAGTTGGTCAATGAATATCCACGCACCATTTAGTCTTCTCTTTCCTAATGTGAGATTGGGCACACCCTTACTCCATCAGACAGAAGCTTCAAACAACCTCAAATATATTTCCTTTCCTTACAGAAAGGCTATTTACTTGCAGGATTTCTTATTATTCTCACTCACACAGATGAGCAGCCACTTGTGCCCAAATGAATCAGACAGTTGAATGACTCACAGCCGCCCAAGCAACCCATTCCCCATATGAGATGAGCAGACCTACTCTATATATAACACTTTATCAAAATTTTGAAGCCCTTGTAGCTATTTAACCCGTTCACCTACTCAGGATGACCGGTGTTACTCCAATTTATGGTGTCACCTACGCCGGATGACCTAACTTTTTTACCTGATCGACCCTACCTAATTTTTGCATCACCACAACACAGGATGATTACCTACCTGCCCGTTCAGACCTCTGGAATTTTAGCTCTCCAAAGCGGTATCCACAGGATTTATATTTATTTAGCCCCCTAGGTGTTACACTTCCTCAACACACCTGGATTTCTACTACGCTTTCCTAAGCGACCTGTAAATTCTGCCCTATTTCTTCTGTTACACTTCCTCAACACAGAAAAAGGAGTGGTATTACACAGGATTTCTGCCTACCTAAGCAGTCCTCAAGACGATTCACTTCCTCTACACGTCTAAAGCGGTATCTGTAGGACTTAACATGTTATTGTCTGATCGCTCAACCAGATGGACAACCACCCGTGCCGAAATGACTCAGACAAAGCGACCAGCAAGATGAATCTAATGAATCAAATGAATCAAATGAATCAAATGAATCAAATGAATCAAATGAATCAAATGAATCAAATAAATTGAACAGACGGTTCAGAGAAACAACAGCGACATGTATTCTTAAATTCAAAAGCCCTAGTCTCTAATTTTCTGGTTCTTAAATTTTGGAGAGACCTTACTTGGTTTTTCTGCAGCTGATGCCGTGCCCCGGATCGGACCACACAAACGTTACACTATATAAGTAAGAACTTGGCTTACCTGTTAAAAGCGGCCGCTTTTGTTTGTATGGTCCGTCCAAGCCGTTTCATAACTGCAGATGTACACCGTCTCTGGCCCTATTGTCAACTCCTGGCAAAGGCTCGCCAATTATGTCGTAGAAATATTTACTAATATATAATCAACTCAAAATATCTCTCAAGACACCGGAGCTTGTGAATTCAAGAATTAGACTTTATTGCAAAACAAAGCCGGCCTTGCTCCATGGAACAACAACTGCTTGTCCTGAACCGGAGTGCTCCTTTTTATACAGACACATGCATACAACTGATGGTTTTCTCCTCCCATGTGAATCAATAACTTCTTTCATTATCACATGTTGGCTGCTCACGAGGGCTACTTGCGCTTCTTCTAAGTGGGGCCACTGTATCTTATTAGTGGCATGACTAAAAAATTATGTACATACGTACGTTAAAGAACAATCACACTCTGTATTGACTATATTCACTATCCAGTCATGCATCTGGAGTACAAAGTATCAATCATGTCATTCTGTTTCACCATTATCATTTCATAACACATTATAAAACATATCCATTCATACTTAAACATGATTTATACATTTATCATTTACCATCCTCCTGGCCCTTGAGACTATGTGCATGTGGCCATGTGTCAGGTCATAAGGTCATAAGCACAAAAGAAATGATACCACTAGTTCCATTGTTACTCCAATCTCCACACAGCACTCCAGAGGGTTGTATCTCCATCACATGTCATTGACATGCCCAGACCATCTGCAGGGAGTTTATTGATAAACATCATAAATGTCTCTGCTCTGTAGTAACCCTTCAACTGGTTCTCAATCCATAAACATTTAAGGCATATAGGTGCTTAATTCTACAATCATATGTACTTGAACATCATCCATACTCTCTCTCTCTCTCTCTCTCTCTCTCTCTTCTCTCTCTCTCTCTCTCTCTCTCTCTCTCTCTCTCTCTCTCTCCTCTCTCTCTCTCTCTCTCTCTCTCTCTCTCTCTCTCTCTCTCTCTCTCTCTCTCTCTCTCTCTCTCTTCTCTCTCTCTCTCTCTCTCTCTCTCTCTCTCTCTCTCTCTCTCTCTCTCTCTCTCTCTCTCTCTCTCTCTTCTCTCTCTCTCTCTCTCCATAGAATGACTACAGGAAGTTGTCCATGCAGTGTAAGGACTTTGTAGTGGGAGTTTTGGACCAGTGCAGAGACACAGAGGAAGTGGAGGCCATCTTGAATGGAGACGTGGACAATGCCCCGCCCAGTGACAACAACCGCCCTGCCTCGAACGCGTCAAACTGGCCATCACATACGACGTCAAGAAGGTGAGACACCCCAACCAGGACCGCAACATGACCGCATTACTTGACACTGCTGTAAATGACCAAGTATATACAGTATGTCATGTTTTTATGTTTAGTTTACATGGCATAATTTCTATCTGATAGCATTGATTGTTCATGTAGCATTTGACCACATTTGTGTATTTGTTAACAGGTGTATTCGGAGTGGGA
The DNA here is from genome assembly GCF_964263955.1 of Coregonus lavaretus. Lineage (NCBI taxonomy): Eukaryota > Metazoa > Chordata > Actinopteri > Salmoniformes > Salmonidae > Coregonus > Coregonus lavaretus. Next base: position 11,408,423 of record NC_140019.1, read on the forward strand.
AATGTTGATTTATGTTCAAGCCTAGAACATCTCACAGGGAAAAACATTCAAATCAAATCAAATCAAATTGTATTGGTCACATGCGCCGAATACAACAGGTGCAGACATTACAGTGAAATGCTTACTTACCCCTTAACCAACAGTGCATTTATAAAAATAAAACAACAACAAAAAAAGTGTTGAGAGAAAAAAGAGCAGAAGTAAAATAATGTGACAGTAGGGAGGCTATATATACAGGGGGGTACCGTTGCAGAGTCAATGTGCGGGGGCACCGGCTAGTTGAGGTAGTTGAGGTAATATGTACATGTGGGTAGAGTTAAAGTGACTATGCATAAATAATTAACAGAGTAGCAGCAGCGTAAAAAGGATGGGGTGGGGGGGCAGTGCAAATAGTCCGGGTAGCCATGATTAGCTGTTCAGGAGTCTTATGGCTTGGGGGTAGAAGCTGTTGAGAAGTCTTTTGGACCTAGACTTGGCACTCCGGTACCGCTTGCCGTGCGGTAGCAGAGAGAACAGTCTATGACTAGGGTGGCTGGAGTCTTTGACAATTTTGAGGGCCTTCCTCTGACACCGCCTGGTATAGAGGTCCTGGATGGCAGGAAGCTTGGCCCCAGTGATGTACTGGGCCGTACGCACTACCCTCTGTAGTGCCTTGCGGTCGGAGGCCAAGCAGTTGCCATACCAGGCGGTGATGCAACCAGTCAGGATGCTCTCGATGGCTCTCGATGGATCAGTGACGTAGTATTGTAGTAGTGATGCAGTACACACATGTCTGTCTGTCTGTGTGTGTGTGTGTGTGTGTGTGTGTGTGTGTGTGTGTGTGTGTCCCGAGGCCTGGTAGCATTTGTAAATATCAGACAAGCCTCTGTGTCAGAATGCTAATCCCTTTCATACCAGAGGTGTTTCAGCTAAATGTCAAACCAAGTCCGATCTCCCTACATCACCCGGGACTCACAGAGACACACACACACACAGACACACAGGCACACACACTCATACACACACATTTCAACAAAAAAGGTAAATACGTTTCTCTGACATTATGGTCGAACATCCTGTATGGAAACATTGTGACACATAGTACCATAAGGCTCATACTACCTCAGATATCATCTAAGGCAGCGGTTCACAACTCCGGTCCTCGAGTACCCCCAACAACACACAAAAAACACCTGGTTCTCAAACCTCTCCTCATGGACCCCAGCCGTTCCATGTATTTGATCTATTCCAGCGCTAACACACCTGATTCAACGTGTCAACTAATCATCAAGCCTTTGACTAGGTGAATCAGGTGAGCTATTTCAGTGCTACACCTAAATTGTGAAACGTCCATCCTGTGTGTAAGCTTCCAGGGAAACAGTAAAGTGTAGTGCCTGGGGTGTTTTCCCAAAGCAGGGAGCGTGACCACAGCTGGGTGTGTTAATCAACCTGCCAGATGAGGGGGAGGACAGGTTGCCAGGACAACCAGGTGGCCTTGAATGCTATAGGCAGGCAGGCACCCACTCACGCACACGTGCACACACACTCACACACACACACACACAAACACACACACAGCATGGGCACTCTCAGACAGACTTGGACATATTGACATACAAACTGGTGACAGGGTTCCCATGATGGGTCATTGAAGATGATTGCAATCACCAAGGGGATGGAGGAATGATGGACACTGTCTCATTTTAATTGTTCGTTTCTGGGTTGAAGTCATAGTGTGTGTGTGTATGTGTGTGTGTGCATGTGTGTGTGTGCTGTGGTTAGTCACAAATGATCCTTGAATGTCAGTAGATGGCCTCGGCTGATTGAGTGATTAACCTGTTGAGGGAACACACACACACACACACACACACACACACAGTGGAAATCTCTCGCTCTCTCTCAAGTCGCTCTGGATAAGAGCGTCTGCTAAATGACTAAAATGTAAATGTAAATGTAAATTCAATTCAAAGGACTTTATTGGCATGGGAAAGATATGTTTACATTGCCAAAGCAAGTGAAATAGATAATAAACAAAAGTGAAATTAACAATAAAAACTGAACAGTAAACATTACACTCACAAAAGTTTCAAAGGAATAGAGACCTTTCAAATGTCATATTATGGCTATATACAGTGTTGTAACAATGTGTAAATAGTTAAAGTACAATTGGGAAAATAAATGAACATAAACATGGTTGCCCTTTTCTTATGGCAACAGGTCACAAATCTTGCTGCTGTGATCTCTCTCTCTCTCCCTCTCTCTCTGTGTGTAGTTTGTGGCGCACCCTAACTGCCAGCAGCAGCTGCTAACTATCTGGTATGAGAACCTGTCAGGTCTGAGGCAGCAGTCCATTGGGGTCAAGTGTTGGACCGTGGTAGGGGTCACCGTGGGACTGCCCTTCCTGGCTATCGCCTACTGGATCATGCCCTGCAGCAAGGTAATGCAAGTATGCACTGCAGGTACACACACACACACATGCGCGCCACACGTACGTACACACACACACATGCACACACACACTAGAGATCCTCTAAGGGATCATAATGTGGTTAGGTTGTCCGCATTCTGAATTAATGCCTAAACTTAACCGTCGAAATTTGACGAAGGGGGATTAGATTAAGTGGGGAGGGAGGGGAATGGTGACAGAAATTGAAGGAGCGTGGAGAAGGATGGATACGAGGGAGAGAGAAGGAATGGACAGAGAGAGACGGGAGAGAGAGAGAGAGAGAGAGAGAGAGAGAGAGAGAGAGAGAGAGAGAGAGAGAGAGAGAGAGAGAGAGAGAGAGAGAGAGAGAGAGAGAGAGAGAGAGAGGGAGAGAGAGAGAGAGAGAGAGAGAGAGAGAGAGAGAGAGAGAGAGAGAGAGACATGGGGAGACTGGGGTAGTCGGACAGAGAGACAGACAGACAGAGGGATGGAGGGAATGGGAGGGGCGGGGTGGGGGTCTCAGCTGATGATGTGTGTCATCATGGTGTGTGGGTTTAATAGGACAATAACAGGGGAAATACAGCAGGGTATCTCTCTCCCCACCTGAAACTACTGAGAAAAACAGTGAAAAAATCCCAAATGGCACCCTATTCACTATAGAGTGCACTACATTTCACCAGAGCCATGTGAGCCCTGGTCAGAAGTAGTGAACTACATTATATAGGGAATAGGGTGCATTTTGGGACGTAGCCAGTCCAAAAAATCAGATAGGAAAAACACACACACCTGTTTGATTAGGTTTAGATGGCGGTGTGTGTGTTGTGAACAACACCCTTGATCTATCAGTTGGTTGATATCGGACTGATTTTAATGACCAGTATTGGCTAATGGCCTTTAATAAAAACAGAGGGACACATATAAGCAGACACACACACACACACACACACACACACACAGCACAATGGATGTGATTGCTGTGTGTTGTTAAATGAACAACCTGGCCAATACTGTTTCACCCCCCTCCTTCTCAGCCTTCCTGCATATTGTTGCTGGTATTTGTGTCAATGGGTGTACTTATGTGAATGTTCACATTCACAAATACATGTGTTTTGAGTGCATACTGAATGTACATTTTCAGTGTGTCGATCTGCCTGTGTTTGTTAAGGCGTGTCTCCTCCCTATCTCTCCCATCCTGTTGAGACATAGCTGGATTCTCCAGGGTTAGTATTGAATAATGGAACACACAACAAGGCAGTGTGAAATTCACATCTCTCTCTCTTATTTCTCTCTGTCTTATTTACTGAGTCTCTCCTCACTGCTTCTGATGTAGGGGAGATAAATAATAAGGGTGAAACTGACACTGAATGATCTTCACACACAGTAACACACTTTAATGTCTGGACATGGGTCCCTGAAGTGTCAATAAAACATTTTTTATGTTGTCTACACTCCAATGGCAAAAATGTTCAGATTCAAAGTCTGACTGAACTGATCCCTGGAAGAACCTGGTTAGTTTTTTTGCCTCAGGTTCCAGATCATAGTTTAGACCAGTTCCGTGTTTCCCAGTTCCGTCTAGTTTATTCCTCCTCCTGACAGTGATACTGTTTACTTTAACTGACTTTATAGGGGAAATGTATTTGCAATATCATGTAAACATTTAACATGGTACTACATTTACATTTGAGTCATTTAGCATATGCTCTTATCCAGAGCAATCATCTTAAGTTAGCTAGGTAAGACAACCACATATCACATTCATAATAAGTCAAACCTTTTCCTCAGTAAAACAGCTATCACCTAAGGCGCAAGTAACCAGTAGGGTGTTTTTTGTCTTTGTCCAGCTGGGTCAGATACTGAGAAGTCCCTTCATGAAGTTTGTGGCCCACGCCGTTTCCTTCACCATCTTCCTGGGCCTGCTGGTCATCAACGCCTCTGACCGCTTCGAGGGGGTCAAGAATCTGCCCAACGAGACCATCACTGACCACCCTCGCCAGGTGTTCCGGGTCAAGACGACTCAGTTCTCCTGGACCGAGATGCTCATCATGAAATGGGTGCTGGGTGAGCAGAAGAGAGGGAGAAGGGGAGGGAGGAGGGAGGGAGAGGGGAGGAATAGAAAGACAGATGAATGGAGAGAGAGAGGGGGGGGAGGGAGAGAGGGAGAGAGGGAGAAAGAGGGAGAAATAAGGACAGGGGGGCATAAGATCAACCACTAAAAAAACATCAGCTGGTTTCTCCGTCTCCTCACACTTTCTCTCTCTCACTTCTTAACATAGCAATATCATTTGTTTGTGTGTTTCCAGCAGGGATGGGGAGTAACTGATTGCCTGTAATCAGTTACTGATGACAAAAAAACTGTAACTGTAATCAGTTACGTTACCAGCAAAAACATCGCAATCAGATTACAGATACTTTTGAAAAACTAGATGATTACTTCCTGAATTACTTTTAAATCCAGAAAGGATGTTTGCGAAAAAATACATTATGACACCTTTCTGTTTTCTCAATGACATTCAACCTAGAATTCAAAATATTGTTCCTCCTGAGTGAGTCTGACCAGAAGTCAGAGCCCACTATGATGACACACCAAATGCAGTATATGGATAAGTTTTATCTTCTTCTAATGCCTCTTAAGGGGAAAGTAATCCAAAAGTAGGTAATCAGATTATATTACTGAGTTTGGGTCAACCAAAAGTTACATTACTGATAACAATTTTGGACAGGTAACTATACTGAACAAAATATAAACGCAACATGTAACAATTTCTAAGATTTTAGTGAGTTACAGTTAATGGAAGGAGATCAGTCAATTGAAATCAATTAATTAGGCCCTAATCTATGGATTTCACATGACTGGGCAGGGGCACAGCCATGGGTGGGCCTGGGAGGGCATAGGCCCACCCACTTACATTTACATTACATTTTAGTCATTTAGCAGACGCTCTTATCCAGAGCGACTTACAGTTAGTGAATACATTTTTTTTTTATACTGGCCCCCCGTGGGAATCGAACCCACAACCCTGGCGTTGCAAACGCCATGCTCTATCAACTGAGCTACATCCCTGCCGGCCATTCCCTCCCCTACCCTGGACAAATTGTGCGCCACCCATGAGTCTCCCGGTCGCGGCCGGCTGCGACAGAGCCTGGATTCGAACCAGGATCTCTAGTGGCATAGTTAGCACTGCGATGCAGTGCCTTAGACCACTGCGCCACTCAGGAGTATAAGGTCCACCCACTGGGGAGCCAGGCCCAGCCAATCAAAATTAGTTTTTCCACACAAAAAGGCTTTATTGTAGACAGAAATACTCCTCAGCACCCCGCCTCCCCCTCCTCAGACGATCCCACAGGTTAAGAAGCCGGATGTGGAGGTCCTCGGCTGGCGTGGTTACACATGATCTGCGGTTGTGAGGCCGGTTGGATGTACTGCCAAATTCTCTAAAATGACGTTGGAGGCGAAGTTGGAGAAATTAACATTAAACTCTCTGGTGGACATTCCTGCAGTCAGCATGCCAATTGCATGCTCCCTCAAAACTTGAGACATCTGTGGAATTGTGTGAAAAAACTGCACATTTTAGAGTGGCCTTTTATTTCCCCCACACAAGGTGCCCCTGTGTAATGATCAGGCTGTTTAATCAGCTTCTTGATATGCCACACCTGTCAGGTGGATGGATTATCTTGGCAAAGGAGAAATGCTTGCTAACAGGGATGTAAACAAATTTGAGCACAAAATTTGAGAGAAATAAGCTTTTTGTGCGTATGGAACATTTCTGGGATATTTTATTTCAGCACATGAAAAATGGGACCAACAGTTTACATGTTGCTTTTATATTTTTGTTCAGTAGTAACTGTAACAGATTACATTTAGAAAGTAACCTACCCAACCCTGGTTTCTAGTAATGGCAGCACTCTCTTCCCACCAAGAGTAGTTCTGTCCTTGAGCTGTTCTTGCTTATTAATGTTCTGTATTATGTAATGTTTTTATGTGGATCCCAGGAAGAGTAGCTGCTGCTTTGCAACAGCTAATGGGGATCCAAATACAATAACTTGATAACAAAAGCAATTTCAGCCAGAGTGTGTGTGAGCTGTTTAGTGTGTGTGTGAGTGTGAGTGTGTGAGGTGTGTATGGGGCCATCTGAGGGAGAGAGGGGTCATTTTAATTATGTGTGCATTCTTTGTGGCACAGCGATGATAATGATTAGAGAAGCTTTTCAATAATTTTCTCCCTGTTTTGGCTGCAGAGATACACAGATGTGTCTGTGTTGGTGTGATACCGTAGTGATGTTGATGTATTTGTTGGGCTCTGAATGTAGTTTCAATACGACTGTGTACCTACCAGATATTATCTCAGGGAAGTATGTGTTATTTTAATGTGTGCTCTCTCTCTCTCTCTCTCTCTCTCTCTATCTCTCTCTCTCTCTCTCTCTCTCTCTCTCAGGTATGATCTGGTCGGAGGTCAAGGAGATCTGGGTGGACGGTCCTAGAGAGTACATGATGCACCTGTGGAACGTGTTAGACTTCGGCATGTTGTCTATCTTTGTGGCTTCGTTCACCGCTCGGTTCATGGCGTTCCTCAAGGCCTCCAAGGCCCAGCTGTACGTAGACCAGTTTGTCACCAACGAAGACATCTGCAACGCATCACTACCTACAGAGGTAGCCTACTACACCTATGGTGCGTGGACATATACAGTTGGCATTCTCATTTTCTACCCTTCTACGAGGGTCTACATCAGGGTTCTTCAATTCCGGTCCTGGAGGGCCGAAACACCTCTGTTTTTCATCCTCTCCTTCTAATCAGGGGCTAATTCAGTCCTGGGACACCAGGTGAGTGCAATTAACTACCAGGTAGAAATAAAAAACAGAAGTGTTTCGGCCCTCCAGGACCGGAATTGAAGAACCCTGGTCTACATTAACCACTGTGGACCAGTGCCCTACCCTTCCCAGTGCACTGCTCGCGCTCCCTAATCACTGCTGTCATCTTGTGGTGTAAGGCTGTTATGACATGGCTGTTTACAGTAAGCTAAAGTCTGCATACGCATGCACATGATGGCCTCCCCACTGTTTACACATCAGTACTTTGAAACAGCCAACACACACAATGAAGCATTCGGTCACACACCCCAAAGCTGTGGTAATTGTCTGTGCGTGTCTGTGTGTTCCTCTCTGCTCCTCTCTTTTCCATGCTGTCCAGGGGTGTTCTGCTGTTCCCCTGGGGGGTTTTGGTTCTTTGAAGTAAGGAAGCCGTTTTTCCAAAGAAAGTGTTATAAAAAAATAAAAAATAAAAAGGGGGTAGATCAACTTTAATATTGAAGATAGATTGTGGCTTCCATCAATGTAATTGTCTGCATCATTTCCAATCTCCCATATATATATATTTTTGGTAATATATACAGTATATATAAAATATATTTTCCTTTATTGTTTTCCCCTAACCCTACCACCCCTCCCCTAATTGGAGTAAACTAATGGACAACAACACTTAGGCTTCTACTTCCAGCTTGTACATAATATATACATTTTACAGACACAGTATATTTTGCAATAGTTATCTTTTGTTTGTTTTTAGTCCCATCCTTCAGCTACCCTCGACTCCTCCCATCTATCTCTGAACACCATCCAGTTTTGATTACTAAGTGTTACACCTGGCCTTTGTATTGCACTATGCTGACACTCCAAGTTGTCCAATATTTCTTCGTAGTCCAAAACATATTGCTATCAGGTTGTAAATCACAGCTGGCCTGATACATTGTTTGCTGCCTCGATTCGGAATGCACTGTTTTAGTTTCAATGGCTCAATATTTTGGACAAAAACGGCCGAATGTAACTAAGGCTGGGAATGTCAATACAATCCAACTAGCAAGGGCAATGATCACAAGTCAGTCATAACGTGGCTAATAGGCTAGCTTATATATTTATGTAGCAAACTAAAAACATGGAGCCTAACGTTAGCTAGCTAGCTGCTAGGAGGATGTCATGTAATTGGAGGAGTGGGTGAGTGACTGACTGTTTTTCCCTTCATTTTTCGGTGGCTACACAGCTAGAGATGCAGGTGTCGTTTGGTTAGCTAGAAAGAAATGTGAATTGCTTTGCTAACCAGCTTTGCTAGGGCAAGTAAAATGGTCAGAGTGAGGTGTTCTCTTTATCCAGTTAGCTTGGGTGTTTGGTTGGGACAAGCGTGCATTGGCCGTAAAGCTGCAGAAGGACGAGCAGGCGACTTACTATTCCCCATCGTTTATCAGTGCAATTTTTGATGACCAACTAGCTGAAAAAGTTTGAGAGGGTTTATTTAATGATCCTTCATTAGATTTTAGCTCATCTTGGTCTGGCTAGCATTAGTTGTTGATCTTGTTGTTGTTGATGTGCATATAGGGAAAGATAGCCTACCTTTTTATGGTTGTTTGATCAATAGGACTGTAAAGTTCCCAAATGTAAGAGAACACCCGTGGTATTTAAATATTTTCAGAAATCCACTCAGGTGTATTTTGTGGCTTTTGCCGAATGCATTCTATTGATCTAAAGTTGCACTGTTGCAACTACCTGTAAACACACAGTTCAGTTCAAAGTGAATGATGGCAGGCCCGTGTGGCAAATGGCTTGTTTGCATAAAGGCCTATTGTAGTTCTGATTGGCTATGGCGCACCTGTCTGAGTCTGGTCCTGGACAGATGTTTTTATTAGGTTTTATTTACTGCAGTGTCTATTAATTGTCCAAACGCACGGCCGCTTTCCCTCTCTATATTGCTATAGAATTTTCACAAATGCCTTACTCTATGTCATTCTCAAACATTCTAAGAATTTATAAAAAAGTGAACATGACCATATCTAAGTGCTCACTTGTCAGAATATGTAAAAAGTGTAATATTCTTCCTGGGGGTGTATATGAACAGATTTCATGTTGCTAAAATGCTGTCAGTCCCTCTTTAAGGTTAGGCATTAACTCAGAATGGTTAAGGTAAGAGTTAAAGTTTGGGATAGGCTTAAAATAAACATCTCAAAAACAACATTCTATCGCTGGATTTGAACTTGCAACCTTTGGAATCAGATGCTTACAATCATCTGCCATCTCTGCCCCCACAACATCCTGGCAAAACCGAAGCCTACTTGAAGGTAACAGCGCTCACTGTTGCCCCTTGTATCTGGTGACCTGTCTGCTTTCTTTTTTGGCTACTTCTCTCTCTTCCACACACTCTTCTATTTTTCATATTCTCTCCCTACGGTTTGTCTCTGTGTTCCTATCCCTATGTTTCTCATGCATATCCTGCTCTACGTCTTCCTCTCTCACTCTCTTTTTCTAACTGTCCCACCCCTTTCTCTCTCTCTTTTCCAACTCCCTCCCTCTCTACATATCGTTTTCCGTCCCTGTCTTCCCTTTCCCCCTCCCTCCTCTCTCTCTCCTTCACCTACAATCCAGTTATTTCAATGACATTTAATTCCAACTCTCTCTCCCCCCCCACCCCTCCCCCTCTCAGCCAGGAATAAGTGGCATCCATCTGACCCCCAGATCATCTCAGAGGGTCTGTATGCCATCGCTGTGGTGCTGAGTTTCTCCCGCATCGCCTACATCCTACCAGCCAACGAGAGCTTCGGCCCCCTCCAGATCTCCCTGGGCCGGACGGTGAAGGACATCTTCAAGTTCATGGTCATCTTCATCATGGTATTTGTGGCCTTCATGATCGGCATGTTCAACCTCTACTCCTACTACCTAGGAGCCAAGTACAACCCTGCCTTCACCACGTGAGTGAGAAAATACAATACACATACTGTACACACACACGTGCGCATACACGCACGCGCGCACACTGACACGTACACAAATGGAAGATTAGTGAGATGAGTGAAACACATCATTTGTTTTTTTGTCAAGTGATTTAGGAAAGATACTGGTGGAATCCCACAAGGTCAGCTTTCTTTCAAAGCTATCTTCTGACAGGACAGGTGAAAGTAGTGTCTGGCTACATCTCTGTCCAGTTTATCAGTGGAAATCCACCATGATGTTTTCTGGAATCTGTTGGTCCTTTCACATCCATGATGACAGACACATTTGGGATTCAGTCAATGTCTGCCTGTTGATTTTAGCAACGTCGCAAAGTGATGTCATCAATCTTTATCCTGTGGCTGGCTCGTTTAGGAACCTTTATCTTAGAGAGAGAAGACACAGTCATTCAGACCTCTTCCCTCCTCTCCTCTCAGAATGTCAATTTAGTACTTTAGACCAGAGACACATCATTTTATCATTCTATCACTCTTTCAAATGACACAGACTGAAACTTTCCACTCAATCATCTCAGTCACTTGGCTAATGGATTTTGGATCCAGCCTGTCCGTCAGTCTGTCGGTCAGTCAGTCTGGCCATCTGTCAGTCAGTCAGTTTTTAGTTGTGAGAACTCCTCTGTTCCATCTGTGTGTAGTGAGGTAGAACCACAGAGAGCCGTGGAGTCTGGAATGGGTTCTGCTTGGCTGATCACATAGAACCACCAGTCTGCTGAGGCGGTACCGGTACAAACGTCGGACTCATCACTTTTACTCCCCACAGCGGATATTCAGTTTTAGGGCTCTGTCTTGGACTCTAAGGTCTGAATAGTACTCTCAAGGGCTGCATTCACAGAGCACACTGAACTTTTTTTCCACTAATTGGTCTTTTGACCAATCACATCAGATCTTTTCACAGTGGTCAAAATACCAATCTAAACGCAGCCTGTGTTGCCTTGAAACATAGTTGGGATTTGTTTCTGATGTCAGTTTTGAGGATTCCAGCTGATATATCATTCCACTTGAATTTATAGTAGCCTATCAACCAGTGAGCTGTTTTGAATGAATTCTACTGTCGACGAGTTCTTACTAGCTCCACAAGGGGTCATTATGACTCCAATTCTGACTCCATTAGTAAAAGACAATAACAGAAGGTGAAGGTGACCGCACATTCTTCATTTCAATCATTTCTGTGCTTCTGTAGGAGTAACATTTTCAAGGTGGAATATACATTCATAATTTATCTGGTAAAGAAAAGGAGTAGGTTGGACTGTATCTTAGGCTAGGTTGAGGAGTGAAATTGCAACTATGGTGTATCGGTCAGGATATAGGAATGTTGCTTGAGGACAAGGTTTCCAGTTCAGGGTATTCATTTATTAACTAACTAATAAAGGCCCAGCACAAGGACACAGGAGAGCACATGGGGAGTAGGATGGAGATATAGAATGGCTTGCCAGCCTGGTAGCTAAGGTTGTCTGAAAGGATGTTGTGGTTCTGGAGGATACAAAAGTGAAGCTCAGTTGGTAGAGCATGGCGTTTGCAACGCCAGGGTTGTGGGTTCGATTCCCACGGGGGGCCAGTATGAAAAATGTATGCACTCACTAACTGTAAGTCGCTCTGGATAAGAGCGTCTGCTAAAAAATGACAAAAAATAAAATAAAACATTAGCATACATACGAAGTGCCATAACTAATAGGAGAATGTAAAAAGGTATAACACACAGGCTAACAGGAACAAAGGACATCACTGGTAACTAAAGAATTCCCCAAACCATCACACTACCACCACCATGCTTGACCGTTGGTATGAGGTTCTTACTGTGGAATGCAGTGTTTGGTTTTCGCCAGACATAATGGGACCCATCTCATCGAAAAGTTTATTCAAGTTTGCCAAAAAGCACCTGGAAGCACCTGGATGATCATCAAGACTCTTGGAAGAATGTTCTATGGACAGATGAGTCAAAAGTATAACTTCTTGGATGACATGGGTCCCATTATGCCCGGTGAAAACCAAACACTGCATTCCACAGTAAGAACCTTATACCAACAGTTAAGCATGGTGGTGGTGTAGTGAAGGTTTGGGGATGCTTTGCTGCCTCAGGAACTGGACGACTTGCCTTAATAGAAGGAACCATTAATTCTGCTCTGTATCAGACAATTCTACAGGAGAATGTCAGGCCATCCGTGTGTGAGCTGAAGCTGAAGCGCAGCTGGGTCATGCAGCAAGACAAAGATCCAAAACACAGAATCAAGTCTACATGAAAATGGCTAAAAAGCAACACATTTGAAGTTTTGGAATGGCCTAGTCAAAGTCCAGACCTATTCCCAATTGAGATGTTGTGGCAGGACTTGAAACAAGCAGTTCATGCTTGAAAACCCACAAATGTGGCTGAGTGGAAGAGTGGGCCAAAATTCTTCCACAGCGACGTGAGAGACTGATCCATAACTACAGGAAGTGTTTGGTTGCAGTCATTGCAGCTAAAGGTGGCACAACCAGTTAATAATATGCCATTTAGCAGACGCTTTTATCCAAAGCGACTTACAGTCATGCGTGCATACATTTTTGTGTATGGGTGGTCCCGGGGATCGAACCCACTACCTTGGCGTTACAAGCACCGTGCTCTACCAGCTGAGCTACAGAGGACCACAAGTTACAGTTGTTGAGTGTAAGGGGGCAATTACTTTTTCACACAGGGGCATTGGGTGTTGCATAACTTTGTTTATTAAACTTTGTTTAATAAAGAAAATAAGTATGTAATTGTTGTGTTATTTGTTCAATATGGTTCCCTTTATCTAATATCAGGTTTTGGTTGAAGATCTGATAACATTCAGTGTCAAAAATATTTAAAAGTAGAGAAGATTAGAAAGGGGGCAAATACTTTTTCACAGCACTGTATATATATATATATATATATATATATATATATATATATATATATATATATATATATACAGTGCATTCGGAAAGTATTCAGACCCCTTGACTTTTTTCACATTTTGTTACATTACAGCTTTATTCTAAAATTGATTTTCTTTTTAAATCTCTCATCAATCTACACACAATACCCCAGAATGACAAAGTGAAAACACGTTTTTAGAATTGTTTGCAAATGTATTAAAAATAAAAAAAACTGAAATATCACATTTTATTTTATTTTATTTCACCTTTATTTAACCAGGTAAGCCAGTTGAGAACAGGTTCTCATTTACAACTGCGACCTGGCCAAGATAAAGCAAAGTAGTGCAATAAAAACAACACAGAGTTACATATGGGGTAAAGAAAAAAAACATAAAGTCAGAAAATACAACAGAAAATATATATACAGTGTGTGCAAATGTAGCAAGTTATGGAGGTAAGGCAATAAATGGGCTATAGTGCAGAATAATTACAATAGTATTAACACTGGAATGCTAGATGTGCAAGAGATTTATTTAAGTATTCAGACCCTTTACTCAGTACTTTGTTGAAGCATCTTTGGCAGTGATTACAGCCTCAAGTTTTCTTGGGTATGAGTCTACAAGCTTGGCACACCTGTATTTGGGGTAAGTAGCATTCTCCTGGCATTCGCCAAACCCAGATTCGTCCGTCGGACTGTCAGATTGTGAAGCGTGATTCATCACTCCAGAGAACACGTTTCCACTGCACCAGAGTCAAATGGCGGCAAGCTTTACACCACTCCAGCATTGCGCATGGTGATCTTAGGCTTGTGTGCGGCTGCTCGGCCATGGAAACCCATTTCATGAAGGTCCCGACGAACAGTTCTTGTGCTGACGTTGCTTCCAGAGGCAGTTTGGAACTCGGTAGTGAATGTTGCAACCGAGGACAGATGATTTTTAAGTGCTACGTGCTTCAGCACTCGGCAGACCCATTCTGTGAGCTTGTTTGGCCTACCACTTCGCGGCTGAGCCGTTGTTGTGCCTAGACGTTTCCACTTCACAATAACAGCACTTACAGTTTACCGGGGCAGAAATTTGACAAACTGACTTTTTGGAAAGGTGGCATCTTAAAACGGTGCCACGTTGAAAGTCACTGAGCTCTTCAGTACTGACAGTGTTTGTCTGTGGAGATTGCATGGCTGTCAGCAACGGTGTGGCTGAACTAGCCGAATCCACTAATTTGAAGGGGTGTCCATATACCTTTGTGTGTGTATATGTATATATACACACACAGGCTAGGAAGTTAGCATTATACAATCTCCAAACATATGAAAAGGCACTTACTTAAACTCAGGTATGCACAACATGGGCTGCGTTTAGACAGGCAGCCCAATTCTGATATTTTTTCACTAATTGGTCTTTTGACCAATCAGATCAGCCTTAAAAAAGATCTGACGTGAAAAGATCTGATGTGATTGTTCAAAAGATCAATTTGTGGAAAAGATTATCAGAATTGGGCTGCCTGTCTAAACGCAGCCATGGACAGGGACGGGGAAAGACTTGGGCCGCCCCATGCCACCAAACATTAAGGAAAACACAAGCTGCTTTATACCAGAGGAATGTGAGAGGAATGGTGATTAGCAGAGTGATTTCAGGTGTGGTGAGTTGACAGGATAGGGGGAAGTCCAGAGGGTAATTGGAAGTTGGTAGAATTTGCATGATGCTTCAGAACAGTTGGTTTAGACATATGTGAATGTGTGTGTATCTGCTATCACTCTGTGTTATTGAGTATAACAGACAGGGTAGGTTTTGATGGAGGATGGTAGTGAGGGCAGGTTTGATGGCTCCAGTGGTGATTGAGGGAGGCAGGTGGTGGTGATAATGATACCCCAGGAGGAAGCACTCTGAGTGGAGGCCGTGGAGAGGGTGAAGGGGGTTCTTTGGAGGGTGGCCAGAGGATTCAGACAGTGAAGGTGCAGCTGACTGTATGCCCTAATGGCTATTATTCTAGCCTTCAGAACCAAACACACTCACACACAAAAGCAAACATATTATTCCTCTCTTGCACACACACACACACTCTCTCTCTCTCTCTCTCTCTCTCTCTCTCTCTCTCTCTCTCACACACACACAAACGGCAGGTTATTAGGATTCTCAACCAGGCACCTCTGGAGAAGCAGTAGGCCTGTCTCTATGTTCTAGTCAGCCATGCATGAGTACACTGCTGTACAGACCTGACTGCCAGACGAGAGGAGAGTAATGGAGAGATAGAGTAAAGGAGGGGGAGTCAGGAAGTAAAAGATAGAGGGAAAGGAGAGACCATCTGGAGTAGAGAGGAGAAAAGAGAGGAGGGCAAATTAGACAGAGAGAAGGATGAGAATCAAATGAGATAAAAGCAAGAGGAAAGGAGGAATGAGTATGGAGTGAAGAGAGGTGGATAGAGAGACTAGAGGGGGCAGGAGAGAAGCAGAGGAGGATTCTTGGCTGGCCACAATAAGGGAAACAGGCCACTGGCACAGACAGGAGAGAGAGGGAATCAGAGGGATAAGATGAAGAAGACACACAGACATGGGAGAACAAGCTGCGAAGGAGGGAGAGGGCGAAACCTAGAAAGAGTGAGATGTGATGGAGTGAGAGAGGAAGAGTGGAGAGATAGAGAGTTGAGGATGTGGATTAGACTGATTGAGAGAGAGGGGTGTGAGAGGGAAGGGTAAATAGGGCTGGTGGTATGGCATGCCAGTTTAGCGTGGGCAAAAAAGGAACATATATATATATATATATATATATATATATATATATATATATATATATACGCATACAAAATGAGAGAAGGAGAAAAGGAGAGAGTGATATAAAGGTTGAGAGAGAGGGATCTGAGTGAAAGAGAGTGGTTATTAATTTCTGTAGATATGTAAATCGGGATGTGCCATGATCAGTCAAGCGCATCTGAATTAGAGCGAGAGAGAGAGAGATAGAGAGAGAGAGAGAGGTATATTGAGAAGGAGGTCAAAAATTGATAGAGCGTGATGGACACTTGTGTTGTCATAAAGCTCCTAATTGCTTGTCTCCCGCTGTTCAAATCCCATTTCAATACATATGACCTGAGAAGACACACACACTACACACACACTCAAACAAATCACATTGATTAAGACCAGAGGTGCCACCCGTCTGTCACCATGGATACGGCTCAGCAGCATGATAGAGGAAAGTTAATCTGAGTTTAATACTTAAAGATGTCTGTCTGACTGTCTGCACCGCTCTCCTGATAGCACTGATAGATGGCGCGAGGGAGACGACGAGGGAGGAAAGGAGGGAGGGAAGCTCATATCTAAATGCTAGAAGGGAGGGATAGAAAGAGAGAGGGATGGAGAGGATTTTAATATCGGAATGATGAGCTAGAGCGAGAGAATATTTGTATTAAAAGTCAGTAATTTACTGATCTGCAGCATTGATTTCACTGATTATAGAGAGACAGTGCGATAAAGAGAAAGATAGAGACAGAAAGAGATTGGAGGGAGAGAGTGGCACTGAAGAAAGATAGAGAAGAGAGAAAAGGAAAGATGGAAAAGAAAGTTAGAGAGAGAGAGGGAGAGAGACCATATGAGAGCCTGTGTTCATATGAGTCTCCTGGGGGAGTAGATGAGCAGAAATTGGGTTTGGATTACACATACAGAGCAGAGGTGAGTCACCACCATTCTCCCTCGTAGGCAGTGTGTGTGTGGTGTCTTGTACTCCCTCCCTCTCTCCTGTCAGTGAGGTGCTCTCCTGAGGGTTAAGGCTTACTGTGTCTCTGAAGGCACCTACTGTGACCAGCTGTTAGGGAACTAGACAGAAGCGTTTAATGATGGCTCACCACCCTGCATCAACTGGTCTGCTCTCTGTGTGTATAGGAGGGGTAGTGGGAGGTGGCGACTGACAGAATATTATACAGTGGGCAAGGAGAGTTTAGGCAGGTAAATCATATAGAAAGTACTACTGTATCTCTGCAGACAAGTGGGGATATCCGTGTATGTCATAAGCTTCTATTAGAAATCATTTTCTATCCTTTTCCCTGCCTAATAAAAATGTAAATCATATTTCTAAATACATGTAAAGAGTCTTGCATATTGAAATGAGTTTGGCATGTGAGCCCCAGGTCAGAGGAAAGTGAATTCAATAAACATTAGCAAGGATCAATGGATGGACTGTCATATGGTGATATGAATACTGTTCCACATGAGAACATTGTCCAATAGAGAAAGAATTCAGTTTTATTCAACCATGTACTACAGCACATCGAGCTGACACATGGCAGATGGGTTAGTTGTTTAATAAGTTACTACAGAGAGAGAGTGAGTCTTGGAGGTTAAGCAGTGTGTGGCTCTAAGCGCTGGAAGAGGAGAGGTTTATTGAAGTACACACACAGGCCTGTGGTCGACATCTCTCATCCCCTTCACCCCTCCCTCCTGCTCTGCCACTCTATGAATATTTATTGACAGGATTGTGTCCAACTGTGTGTTCTTTAGGCAAAGTGTATGTTTAGCACACTCCAAACCCCCTCAGAGCTTGGGTCTCTGACAGGGCTAGCTAGAGCACTGTAACCTCATTTGACCAACCTGTTCTCGTGAAACGAAACAAGGGCGCAGCGGATCACGCCATGAGCACAGAGACTAAAAGCAGAACCGAATGGACTGGACTAGACTAGACCAGACGTTACCAACCTTTTCCGTTCTGTGCACAACCAGAAACAGGAGAACTGGCTTTGCCTCTTCATTGAGCTTTCCTGGTGGGGGGATAATGTGTTGGAATTGGACATGACTCATCAGCTATTTCATCAGTGCCAGCTCATAAACTCTACTAAAAGAACATTACACTCTCGTTTATAGACTCATGCTTGCGTGTGCATCCATGTGTTTCCCCAGGGTGGAGGAGAGCTTTAAGACCCTGTTCTGGTCCATCTTCGGTCTGTCAGAGGTGATCTCCGTGGTCCTGAAGTATGACCATAAGTTCATAGAGAACATTGGTTATGTGCTGTTCGGGGTCTATAACGTCACAATGGTGGTGGTTCTACTCAACATGCTCATCGCTATGATCAATAGCTCCTACCAGGAGATAGAGGTCAGTCCTATTAATAAGTCATTCATATAGAGGTCAGTCCTATTAATAACTCATTCATTCCCGAGTGGCGCAGTGGTTTCAGGCACTGCATCACAGTGCTAGATGTGCCACTAGAGATCCTGGTTCAAATCCAGTCTCTGTCGTAGCCGGCCGCGACCGGGAGACCCATGGGGCGGCGCACAATTGGCCCAGCGTAGCCAGCCGCGACCGGGAGACCCATGGGGCGGCGCACAATTGACCCAGCGTCGTCCAGGGTACGGGAGGGAATGGCCGGCAGGGATGTAGCTCAGTTGGCATGGTGTTTGTAACGCCAGGGTTGTGGGTTCGATTCCCACGGGGGGCCAGTATGAAGAAAAAATTATAAAAATAATGTATGCACTCACTAACTGTAAGTCGCTCTGGATAAGAGCGTCTGCTAAATGACTAAAATGTAATTAGGAATTATCCAATCATACAATGGTTGCGTTATGATAATGTTTAGCTGAAGAAACGAATATTCAGTGTGAAATATTTGTTAATACCAATGTATGTTTATGTGTGCGCCTGCATTTATTTGTTTGTGTCTGTATGTCCATGTGTGTCTGTCCCCTCCAGACTGATGCAGATGTAGAGTGGAAGTTTGCCCGTGCCAAGCTGTGGATGTCCTACTTTGACGAGGGTCGCACTCTGCCCACTCCCTTCAACATGGTGCCTTCTCCCAAGTCCTGGTACTACCTGGTCCTCCGCACCAAGGCCTGCATCGTTCACCTCTGCAAGGCCAAGGGGTGTCGCCATGACAACGAACTAGAGATGGGCATGCTCAACTCAGGACTCAAGGTCAGAGGGGAGAGGGCAAAGGTCAAAAGGCAAACCCTAATTGTATCAATACATACTGTAGATGCTAGTAAGTGTTTGATCTTATACAAAGCCTTCCTATCACACTCTAAGCCTTAACCAGCTTTCCTACCTGTTACCACAAATACAGGGGTGACACCCGCCCGGCTAACCTAGTGTGTAAAACAGTGGGTTATCTACGTGTGAATGTACACCTATGGGCAGAACTACCTTTCCCTTCTCCAGGACCCAGGTAGGGTGGAGTACAGCAGGAGGACAGGCTGGAACACAACCAATAACCAAATCCTCAAACAGCCAAACAAAAAGTGCCCTCTCTCTCTCTCCCTCTAGCTCACACAACAAACAGTTTATATGCTCTAGTCAGTCAGTCACTCAACCACAGCTGCCAGGACTCCGGACCGAAGCCACGCCCACAATCGTCAGCCGCAACTCAGCACACCTGTAATAACCAGAACACACAAACAGAACAACCACTCTGAACCAAACACACACTACAAAGGACGATTGGGAGAAAGAAAAACATGTCACACGTAACACCAAGGCACAGCTGACATCTAGGGCACAGCCAGATCTAAATGGCATTGCACAATGTTTTGCCAAAGCTATTGCTGAAGCTGCTTGGTTTATTTTGGTGGTGGATGTGTTGTGGAGACTATTGGATGTATTTCAAAGGCTTCAGAATGTAGTATAGGAGCTATTGAATATGCCCGCTCCTTCCTAATGTTTAACCTGGTTTATAGAGGCAGGATCAGTTTCATAGAACTGCCTCTGTGGGTAGACATATATCTGATGGCTTGGCTATGAAACACAACTGAGCAGAGCATTACGTGAGCAATCGATAGATAGACTCACACTACACCTTTGGAAGACGTGAAAAATGTCAAGTGAGTTTGTAGGAGTAAACTACAGCTATTTCTCTCTTTCTGAAAGAGACATGCATGTATACAGCAACCTCCTTCACTTTTAGAGTGTTTGTGTACATTGTGTTTGTAACTGTTGTTATTGTGTGTGTGTGTGTGTGTGTGTGTGTGTGTGCGTGTGTGCGTGTGTGCGTGCGTGCGTGCGTGCGTGCGTGCGTGTGTGTATGCAGGGCTAGTGCACAGGTTAGTGGGTGTGTGTCTGTTTGGGGTTTCAGGAGCCATTGCAGTTTGGCGCCATGTCTTGTTTTGCCATGCCACTGATGATGACAAGCTTGGCAGCTTTACGAGCCCCAGAGCTGTGTGTGTATATCTGTGCGTGCGTGCGAGCACATGTGTGTGTGTTTGAATGTATCTCCTGCCAAAATGAAAATAAGGACTTGTAGGACACTAAGTAAATCTAGAAGAGGACATTAAAACCAGGTCATTGAAATTTAGCAGAGCCGAGTGTGGTTACATCACCACACAGTGACACAATACACATTATTCCAAGATAACAGGAATCATGTTTGTGCCACAGAAAAAAAGATAACATATTATACAGTATTATTTTGTATCTATTTATATAGACGTCCCGAAGTCATATATATATATACAGTGGGGGGAAAAAGTATTTAGTCAGCCACCAATTGTGCAAGTTCTCCCACTTAAAAAGATGAGAGAGGCCTGTAATTTCCATTGAGAATTTTTTTTCCAGAAAATCACATTGTATGATTTTTTATGAATTTATTTGCAAATTATGGTGGAAAATAAGTATTTGGTCACCTACAAACAAGCAAGATTTCTGGCTCTCACAGACCTGTAACTTCTTCTTTAAGAGGCTCCTCTGTCCTCCACTCGTTACCTGTATTAATGGCACCTGTTTGAACTTGTTATCAGTATAAAAGACACCTGTCCACAACCTCAAACAGTCACACTCCAAACTCCACTATGGCCAAGACCAAAGAGCTGTCAAAGGACACCAGAAACAAAATTGTAGACCTGCACCAGGCTGGGAAGACTGAATCTGCAATAGGTAAGCAGCTTGGTTTGAAGAAATCAACTGTGGGAGCAATTATTAGGAAATGGAAGACATACAAGACCACTGATAATCTCCCTCGATCTGGGGCTCCACGCAAGATCTCACCCCGTGGTGTTAAAATGATCACAAGAACGGTGAGCAAAAATCCCAGAACCACACGGGGGGACCTAGTGAATGACCTGCAGAGAGCTGGGACCAAAGTAACAAAGCCTACCATCAGTAACACACTACGCCGCCAGGGACTCAAATCCTGCAGTGCCAGACGTGTCCCCCTGCTTAAGCCAGTACATGTCCAGGCCCGTCTGAAGTTTGCTAGAGTGCATTTGGATGATCCAGAAGAGGATTGGGAGAATGTCATATGGTCAGATGAAACCAAAATAGAACTTTTTGGTAAAAACTCAACTCGTCGTGTTTGGAGGACAAAGAATGCTGAGTTGCATCCAAAGAACACCATACCTACTGTGAAGCATGGGGGTGGAAACATCATGCTTTGGGGCTGTTTTTCTGCAAAGGGACCAGGACGACTGATCTGTGTAAAGGAAAGAATGAATGGGGCCATGTATCGTGAGATTTTGAGTGAAAACCTCCTTCCATCAGCAAGGGCATTGAAGATGAAACGTGGCTGGGTCTTTCAGCATGACAGTGATCCCAAACACACCGCCCGGGCTACGAAGGAGTGGCTTCGTAAGAAGCATTTCAAGGTCCTGGAGTGGCCTAGCCAGTCTCCAGATCTCAACCCCATAGAAAATCTTTGGAGGGAGTTGAAAGTGTGTTGACCAGCGACAGCCCCAAAACATCACTGCTCTAGAGGAGATCTGCATGGATGAATGGGCCAAAATACCAGCAACAGTGTGTGAAAACCTTGTGAAGACTTACAGAAAACGTTTGACCTGTGTCATTGCCAACAAAGGGTATATAACAAAGTATTGAGAAACTTTTGTTATTGACCAAATACTTATTTTCCACCATAATTTGCAAATAAATTCATAAAAAATCCTACAATGTGATTTTCTGGGGAAAAAATTATCATTTTGTCTGTCATAGTTGACGTGTACCTATGATGAAAATTACAGGCCTCTCTCATCTTTTTAAGTTGGAGAACTTGCACAATTGGTGGCTGACTAAATAATTTTTTTCCCCACTGTATATACAGTGAGGGAAAAAAGTATTGATCCCCTGCTGATTTTGTACGTTTGCCCACTGACAAAGAAATGATCAGTCTATAATTTTAATGGTAGGTTTATTTGAACAGTGAGAGACAGAATAACAACAAAACAATCCAGAAAAACGCATGTCAAAAATGTTATAAATTGATTTGCATTTTAATGAGGGAAATAAGTATTTGACCCCCTCTCAATCAGAAAGATTTATGGCTCCCAGGTGTCTTATACAGGTAACGAGCTGAGATTAGGAGCACACTCTTAAAGAGAGTGCTCCTAATCTCAGCTTGTTACCTGTATAAAAGACACCTGTCCACAGAAGCAATCAATCAATCAGATTCCAAACTCTCCACCATGGCCAAGACCAAAGAGCTCTCCAAGGATGTCAGGGACAAGATTGTAGACCTACACAAGGCTGGAATGGGCTACAAGACCATCGCCAAGCAGCTTGGTGAGAAGGTGACAACAGTTGGTGCGATTATTCGCAAATGGAAGAAACACAAAAGAACTGTCAATCTCCCTCGGCCTGGGGATCCATGCAAGATCTCACCTCGTGGAATTGCAATGATCATAAGAACGGTGAGGAATCAGCCCAGAACTACACGGGAGGATCTTGTCAATGATCTCAAGGCAGCTGGGACCATAGTCACAAAGAAAACAATTGGTAACACACTACACCATGAAGGACTGAAATCCTGCAGCGCCCGCAAGGTCCCCCTGCTCAAGAAAGCACATATACAGGGCCGTCTGAAGTTTGCCAATGTACATCTGAATGATTCAGAGGAGAACTGGGTGAAAGTGTTGTGGTCAGATGAGACCAAAATCGAGCTCTTTGGCATCAACTCAACTCACCGTGTTTGGAGGAGGAATGCTGCTTATGACCCCAAGAACACCATCCCCACCGTCAAACATGGAGGTGGAAACATTATGCTTTGGGGGTGTTTTTCTGCTAAGAGGACAGGACAACTTCACCGCATCAAAGGGACGATGGACGGGGCCATGTACTGTCAAATCTTGGGTGAGAACCTCCTTCCCTCAGCCAGGACATTGAAAATGGGTCGTGGATGGGTATTCCAGCATCACAATGGCCCAAAACACACGGCCAAGGCAACAAAGGAGTGGCTCAAGAAGAAGCACATTAAGGTCCTGGAGTGGCCTAGCCAGTCTCCAGACCTTAATCCCATAGAAAATCTGTGGAGGGAGCTGAAGGTTCGAGTTGCCAAAAGTCAGCCTCGAAACCTTAATGACTTGGAGAAGATCTGCAAAGAGAAGTGGAACAAAATCCCTCCTGAGATGTGTGCTAACCTGGTGGCCAACTACAAGAAACGGGTTTTGCCACCAAGTACTAAGTCATGTTTTGCAGAGGGGTCAAATACTTATTTCCCACATTAAAATGCAAATCAATTTATAATATTTTTGACATGCGTTTTTCTGGATTTTTTTGTTGTTATTCTGTCTCTCACTGTTCAAATAAACCTACCATTAAAATTATAGACTGATCATGTCTTTGTCAGTGGGCAAACGTACAAAATCAGCAGGGGATCAAATACTTTTTTCCCTCACTGTATATATATATATATATGCCGTTTTTTTTTTTCATGAGCATGGCCTTATTTCTATTACAGAATATTGGATGACTGTCATTCATATTCCATTCATCCAGTTCAATGCAACATCGACAGGTTTAGGCTACTACATGATTTTCCCTATACCCATCAAGAGGTTGCTACAACCTAGACTATGAATTAAAGATTACAACGTAGGTGCACACAGGTTGAGAGAAAATCACATTTACACAAGTATTCAGTACCTTTCGCAGCGATTACAGCCTTGAGTCTTCTTGGGTATGACGCTACAAGCTTGGCACACCTGTATTTGGGGAGTTTCTCCCATTCTTCTCTGCAGACCCTCTCAAGCTCTGTCAGGTTGGATGGGGAGAGTCGCTGAACAGCTATTTTCAGGTCTCTCCAGAGATGTTCGATCTGGTTCAAGTCCGGGCTCTGGCTGGTCCACTCAAGGACATTCAGAGACTTATCCCGAAACCACTCCTGCGTTGTCTTGGCTGTGTGCTTAGGGTCGTTCTCCTGTTGGAAGGTGAACCTTCGCCCCAGTCTGAGGTCCTGAGCACACTGGAGCAGGTTTTCATCAAGGATCTCTCTGTACTTTGCTCCGTTCATCTTTCCATCGATCCTGACTAGTCTCCCAGTCCCTGCCGCTGAAAAACATCAAGCACTATGATGAAACTGGCTCTCATGAGGACAGCCACCGAAAAGGAAGACCCAGAGTTACCTCTGCTGCAGAGGATAAGTTCATTAGAGTTAACTGCACCTCAGATTGCAGCCCAAATAAATGTTTCACAGAGTTCAAGTAACAGACACATCTCAACATAAACTGTTCAGAGGAGACTGCGTAAATCAGGCCTTCATGGTTGAATTGCTGCAAATAAACCACTACTAAAGGACACCAATAAGAAGAACAGACTTGCTTGGGCCAAGAAACATGAGCAATGGACATTCGACCGGTGGAAATCTGTCCTTTGGTCTGATGAGTCCAAATTTGAGATTTCTGATTCCAACCGCCGTGTCTTTGTGAGACACAGAGTAGGTGAACAGATGATCTCCACATGTGTGGTTCCTACCGTGAAGCATGGAGGAGGAGGTGGGATAGTGTGGGGGTGTTTTGCTGGTGACACTGTCTGTGATTTATTTAAAATTCAAGGCACACTTAACCAGCATGGCTACCACAGCATTCTGCAGCGATACGCTATCCCATCAGGTTTGCGCTTAGTGGGACTGTCAATTGTTTTTCAACAGGACAATGACCCAAAACACACCTCCAGGCTTTGTAAGGTCTATTTGACCAAGGAGAGTGATGGAGTGCTGCACCAGTTGACCTGTCCTCCACAATCACCCGACCTCAACCCAATTGAGATGGTTTGGGATGAGTTGGACCACATAGTGAAGGAAAAGCAGCGAACAAGTGCTCTGCATATGTGGGAACTCCTTCAAGACTGTTGGAAAAGCATTCCTCATGAAGCTGGTTGAGCGAATGCCAAGTGTGTGCAAAGCTGTCATCAAGGAAAAGGGTGGCTACTTTGAAGAATCTCAAATATAATTTGTTGAACACTTTTTTGGTTACTACATGATTCCATATGTGTTATTTCATAGTTTTGATGTCTTCACTATTATTCTACAATGTAAAAAACAGTAAAAATAAAGAAAAACCCTTGAATGAGTAAGTGTGTCCAAACTTTTGACTGGTAATGTATATATAACTCATGTTGTGTTGTTGCAGGGCAAACGCTACAGAGCCCACGGTCGACCACGAGAGGAGTCCACTCTCAGAAAACCCATTAAACATCCCACCAGATATCAGGTACGAGAGAATGAGAGATATATAGAAAGTAAGCAAGAAAGAAAGAAAGAAAGAGGGGAGAGGGGTGTAGAAGGGGGAGGTAGAGGTAATAGGTGATAAATATCAGAGGGGAATGGGTGGGCAAAGAAGGAAAGAGAACGAGACGACTCCATATAGATTTAATGAGGTATCGAGATGACTCCATATAGATTTAATGAAGTATCGAGAAATTGATTTAGTGGGAGCAGGTAATAGCTGAATAAATGAGCAGGAGTGTGGAGTGATTCACTGAATGGGGAAAATGATGAATGAGGAAAGGTCTTTCTGTCCTCCACCTTTTCCCTATGGGAAATCTTCTCTCTTCCTCCGTCATGAGGTCATTCTATTGTGCCTCTCACGCACCATTATGCTTCTCTCTAAAAGCCTTTCTCCTGACACACACACACTGCATTTAGGTATGTCAGGTCAGCTTCTCACAGTGAATGTGTATGTAGTGCACGCAGGGCAGCAGGTAGCCTAGCGGTTAAAGCATTGGGCCAATAACCGAAAGGTCGCTGGTTCGAAACCCCTGAGCTGTAAAGGTGAAAAATCTGTCAATTTGCCCTTGAGCATGGCACTTAACCCTAATTTGCTCCACATACCACTGGCTGATCCTGTAAAACAACACATTTCACTGCACCTATCTGGTGTATGTGACAATACAACATCTATATATATTTGACAGGTTCCCAGAGTGTTTTAATGCACGGACAGACTGAGTGGGTCTTAGAGAGAGCTACAGGAGTGTAGTGTATAGGTTTCAGATCAATACTTACCATTCAGAACTGAACAGTGTGACACAGTGTGAGAGTGTAGTGTGTGTGTGTGTGTGGGGGGGGGGGGTGTATGTCTGGATGTGTGTGTGTGTTTAATAGAGATTATTGTCAGCTTTCATAACCAACTCTCTCTTCTCCACTTCTCTCCCCTTCATATTTTTCTCACCTCTCCTCCTCCCTCTCTTCTCTGTCGTACTGCAGAAGATCATGAAGCGTCTCATTAAGCGCTATGTTCTGAAGGCTCAGGTTGACAGAGAGAACGATGAAGTCAATGAAGGTGAAAATCTAATCTCCTTTAACGTCGACGTTATGTACCTCACCAGATGCTACCTGCCTGGATGGGTATTGTCAGTGTGAGTGTGTGTACTGTATCCTGCAGAGTAACTTAAAGGACCACAGTCTGGTCCTCTCTCCTGAATGTTAGTTCATTCTTAACAGCATGTAAAGGAACAGCAACGTTGTGAGTGTGTGTATGCATGTCCGTGTTCATGTGCGTGCATGTGTTTGTGTGTGTTTCACTCCTACATGTGCTGGTGTGTGTGTGTGACTCTGCCTGACTGTGTGTGTGTATCTGTGTGTGTGTGTGTTTTAGGTGAGCTGAAGGAGATCAAGCAGGACATCTCCAGCCTGCGCTATGAGCTTCTGGAGGAGAAGTCTC
This sequence comes from Coregonus lavaretus, assembly GCF_964263955.1. Taxonomy (NCBI): domain Eukaryota; kingdom Metazoa; phylum Chordata; class Actinopteri; order Salmoniformes; family Salmonidae; genus Coregonus; species Coregonus lavaretus. The sequence continues at coordinate 11,435,304 of NC_140019.1, forward strand.
AGGCCACCGGAGAACTGGCTGACCTCATCACACAACTCAGTGACAAGTTTGTCAAGAACATCACCAAAAAACCCTGAGAGAGAGGGGCGAGGGGGAGAAGGGGTAGGAGAGAGGGGAGTGGGAGACATGAAAATACAGGGAGAGTGAGAGGTGGGAAAGAGGAGAGAAGAGAGAGGGGGAGGGGACAGATAGAGAGAGCGAGAGAGAGTGATGGAGAGTGGATGAAAAGGAGGTCAGGGATGAGAGGTGAAAAGGTGGCTTTCAGGAGAGTAGATGTCCTGATCTAATTAGTGGAGGGAGGAGAGAGATGGGACAGGAGGAGAAGAGAGAAAGGGAGGAGATAAGTGGGACGGAGGGAGAAGAGAGGAGGCAGGAGAGAGGAAAAGTGACTAAAAGGGAGGAGCCTCTGAACAGCACGAGGGGAGTGTAGGGGATGTTTAGAGTAGAATTCTTCATCTTGGAGAAGAATTCTGAGGCAGCGACGAGAGGTCAACCTTCCAACACACACTGCCAAAATACATCAGCTCAACCTACTAGGGAGATTGGAACAGAGAGAGTAGAGAGGGAGACAGAGAGAGTAGAGAGGGAGACAGAGAGAGTAGAGAGGGAGACAGAGAGAGTAGAGAGGGAGACAGAGAGAGTGGAGAGGGAGACAGAGAGAGTGGAGAGAGAGAGAGTAGAGAGGGAGAGAGAGAGAGTAGAGATGGAGTCGGAGAGAGTAGAGATGGAGACAGAGAGAGTAGAGATGGAGAGATAGAGATGGAGACAGAGAGAATAGAGATGGAGACAGAGAGAGTAGAGAGTGAGACAGAGAGAGTAGAGATGGAGACAGAGAGAGTAGAGATGGAGACAGAGAGAGTAGAGATGGAGAAGAGAGAGTAGAGAGGGAGACAGAGAGAGTAGAGAGAGAGAGTAGAGATGGAGACAGAGAGAGTAGAGAGGGAGACAGAGAGAGTAGAGATGGAGACAGAGAGAGTAGAGATGGAGAGAGGAAATAGAGATGGAGACAGAGAGAGTCGAGAGGGAGACAGAGAATAGAGATGGAGACAGAGAGAATAGAGATGGAGACAGAGAGAGTAGAGATGGAGAGAGAGGAAATAGAGATGGAGACAGAGAGAGTCGAGAGGGAGACAGAGAGAATAGAGATGGAGACAGAGAGAATAGAGATGGAGACAGAGAGAGTAGAGAGGGAGACAGAGAGAGTAGAGAGGGAGACAGAGAGAGTAGAGAGGGAGACAGAGAGAGTAGAGAGGGAGACAGAGAGAGTAGAGATGGAGACAGAGAGAGTAGAGATGGAGCCAGAGAGAGTAGAGATGGGGACAGAGAGAGTAGAGAGGGAGCCAGAGACAGTAGAGAGGGAGCCAGAGACAGTAGAGAGGGAGACAGAGAGAGTAGAGAGGGAGACAGAGTAGAGAGGGAGACAGAGTAGAGAGGGAGACAGAGTAGAGAGGGAGACAGAGTAGAGAAGGAGTCGGACAGGGTAGAGAGGGAGACAGAATAGAGAGGGAGACAGAATAGAGAGGGAGACAGAGTATTGAGGGAGACAGAGTAGAGAGGGAGACAGAGTAGAGAAGGAGTCGGACAGGGTAGAGAGGGAGACAGAATAGAGAGGGAGACAGAGAGAGTAGAGAGGGAGACAGAGAGAGTAGAGAGGGAGACAGAGAGAGTAGAAAGGGAGAGAGAGAGAGTAGAGATGGAGACAGAGAGAGTAGAGATGGAGACAGAGAGAGTAGAGATGGAGACAGAGAGATAGAGATGGAGACAGACAGAGTAGAGATGGAGACAGAGAGAGTAGAGATGGAGACAGAGAGGGAGAAGAGAGAGTAGAGAGGGAGACAGAGAGAGTAGAGAGGGAGAGAGAGAGAGTAGAGATGGAGACAGAGAGAGTAGAGATGGAGACAGAGAGAGTAGAGATGGAGACAGAGAGAGTAGAGATGGAGACAGAGAGAGTAGAGATGGAGACAGAGAGAGTAGAGATGGAGACAGAGAGGGAGACAGAGAGAGTAGAGATGGAGACAGAGAGAGTAGAGAGGGAGACAGAGAGAGTAGAGAGGGAGAGAGAGAGTAGAGATGGAGACAGAGAGAGTAGAGATGGAGACAGAAAGAGTAGAGATGGAGACAGAGTAGAGATGGAGACAGAGAGAGTAGAGATGGAGAGAGTAGAGAGGGAGACAGAGAGATAGAGATGGAGACAGAGAGAATAGAGATGGAGACAGAGAGAGTAGAGATGGAGACAGAGAGAGTAGAGATGGAGACAGAGAGAGTAGAGATGGAGACAGAGAGAGTAGAGATGGAGACAGAGAGAGTAGAGATGGAGACAGAGAGAGTAGAGAGGGAGACAGAGAGAGTAGAGAGGGAGACAGAGAGAGTAGAGAGGGAGACAGAGAGAGTAGAGATGGAGACAGAGAGAGTAGAGATGGAGACAGAGAGAGTAGAGATGGAGACAGAGAGAGTAGAGAGGGAGACAGAGAGAGTAGAGAGGGAGACAGAGAGAGTAGAGAGGGAGAGAGAGAGAGTAGAGATGGAGACAGAGAGAGTAGAGATGGAGACAGAGAGAGTAGAGATGGAGACAGAGAGAGATGGAGACAGAGAGAGTAGAGATCGGGACATAGAGAGTAGAGAGGGAGACAGAGACAGTAGAGAGGGAGACAGAGACAGTAGAGAGGGCGACAGAGTTTGAGAGGGAGACAGAGTAGAGAGGGAGACAGAGTAGAGAGGGAGACAGAGTAGAGAGGGAGACAGAGTAGAGAGGGAGACAGAGTAGAGAGGGAGACAGAGTAGAGATGGAGACAGAGTAGAGAGGGAGACAGAGTAGACATGGAGAAAGATTAGAGATGGAGACAGAGTAGAGAGGGAGACAGAGACAGAGATAGAGACAGAGTAGAGAGGGAGACAGAGTAGAGAGGGAGACAGAGTAGACATGGAGAAAGAGTAGAGATGGAGACAGAGTAGAGATCTAGGCAGAGACAGATATGGAGACAGACAGAGTAGAGAGGGAGACTGAGTAGAGAGGGAGCCAGAGTGGAGAGGGAGACAGACAGGGTAAAGAGGGAGACAGAGTAGAGATGGAGACAGAGTAGAGATGGAGACAGAGTAGAGATGGAGACAGAGTAGAGATGGAGACAGATTAGAGAGGGAGACAGAGTAGAGAAGGAGTCAGAGTAGAGAGGGAGTCAGAGTAGAGAGGGAGACAGAGTAGAGAGGGAGTCAGAGTAGAGAGGGAGTCAGAGTAGAGATGGAGACAGACAGAGTAGAGATGGAGACAGACAGAGTAGAGAGGGAGTCAGAGTAGAGAGGGAGTCAGAGTAGAGTGGGAGCCAGAGTAGAGAGGGAGCCAGAGTAGAGAGGGAGCCAGAGTAGAGAGGGAGACAGAGACAGAGAGTGAGACAGAGTAGAGAGGAAGACAGAGTAGAGAGGAAGACAGAGTAGAGATGGAGACAGAGTAGAGAGGGAGACAGACAGAGTAGAGATGGAGACAGACAGAGTAGAGAGGGAGTCAGAGTAGAGAGGGAGTCAGAGTAGAGTGGGAGCCAGAGTAGAGAGGGAGCCAGAGTAGAGATGGAGACAGAGTAGAGAGGGAGACAGAGACAGAGAGTGAGACAGAGTAGAGAGGAAGACAGAGTAGAGAGGAAGACAGAGTAGAGATGGAGACAGAGTAGAGAGGGAGACAGAGTAGAGAAGGAGTCGGACAGGGTAGAGAGGGAGACAGTAGAGAGGGAGACAGAGTAGAGAGGGAGACAGACAGGGTAGAGAGGGAGACAGACAGGGTAGAGAGGGAGACAGAGTAGAGAGGGAGACAGAGACAGAGAGGGAGACAGAGTAGAGAAGGAGTCGGACAGGGTAGAGAGGGAGACAGTAGAGAGGGAGACAGACATGGTAGAGAGGGAGAAAGAGACAGAGATGGAGACAGAGTAGAGATGGAGACAGAGTAGAGATGGAGACAGAGTAGAGATGGAGACAGACAGGGTAGAGAGGGAGACAGACAGGGTAGAGAGGGAGACAGTAGAGAGGGAGACAGACATGGTAGAGAGGGAGAAAGAGACAGAGATGGAGACAGAGTAGAGATGGAGACAGAGTAGAGATGGAGACAGAGTAGAGAGGGAGACAGACAGGGTAGAGAGGGAGACAGACAGGGTAGAGAGGGAGAAAGACAGGGTAGAGAGGGATACAGAGTAGAGAGGGAGACAGAGTAGAGAGGGAGCCAGAGTAGAGATGGAGACAGAGATGGATACAGAGTAGAGAGGGAGACATAGTAGAGATGGAGACAGACAGAGTAGAGAGGGAGACAGAGTAGAGAGGGCGCTAGAGTAGAGATGGAGACAGAGATGGATACAGAGTAGAGAGGGAGACAGAGTAGAGAGGGAGACAGAGTAGAGATGGAGACATACAGAGTAGAGAGGGAGACAGAGTATAGAGGGAGACAGAGTAGAGATGGAGACAGAGTAGAGAGGGAGACAGAGTAGAGAAGGAGTCGGACAGGGTAGAGAGGGAGACAGAGTAGAGATGGAGACAGAGTAGAGAGGGAGACAGAGTAGAGATGGAGACCGACAGAGTAGAGAGGGAGACAGAGTAGAGAGGGAGACAGAGTAGAGAGGGAGACAGAGTAGAGACGGAGACAGAGTAGAGAAGGAGTCGGACAGGGTAGAGAGGGAGACAGAATAGAGAGGGAGACAGAATAGAGAGGGAGACAGAATAGAGAGGGAGACAGAATAGAGAGGGAGACAGAAGAGAGAGGGAGACAGTAGAGAGGGAGACATAGTAGAGAGGGAGACAGAGTAGAGAGGGAGACAGACAGAGTAGAGATGGAGACAGAGTAGAGATGGAGACAGAGTAGAGAGGGAGACAGAGTAGAGAGGGAGACAGAGTAGAGAGGGAGACAGAGTAGAGAAGGAGTCGGACAGGGTAGAGAGGGAGACAGTAGAGAGGGAGACAGACATGGTAGAGAGGGAGAAAGAGACAGAGATGGAGACAGAGTAGAGATGGAGACAGAGTAGAGATGGAGACAGAGTAGAGATGGAGACAGAGTAGAGAGGGAGACAGAGTAGAGATGGAGACAGAGTAGAGATGGAGACAGAGTGGAGATGGAGGCAGAGTAGAGAGGGTGACAGAGTAGAGATGGAGACAGAGTAGAGATGGAGACAGAGTAGAGAGGGAGACAGAGACAGAGATGGAGACAGAGTGGAGATGGAGACAGAGTAGAGAGGGAAACAGAGTAGAGATGGAGACAGAGATGGAGACAGAGTGGAGATGGAGACAGAGTAGAGATGGAGACAGAGTAGAGAGGGAGACAGAGTAGAGATGGAGACAGAGACAGAGATGGAGACAGAGACAGAGAGGGAGACAGAGTAGAGAGGGAGACAGAGAAGAGAGGGAGTCAGAGTAGAGATGGAGACAGAGTAGAGATGGAGGCAGAGTAGAGAGGGTGACAGAGTAGAGATGGAGACAGAGTAGAGATGGAGACAGAGTAGAGAGGGAGACAGAGTAGAGAGGGAGACAGAGTAGAGAGGGAGACAGAGTAGAGAGGGAGACAGAGTAGAGAGGGAGACAGAGTAGAGAGGGAGACAGAGTAGAGAGGGAGACAGAGACAGAGACAGAGATGGAGACAGACAGAGTAGAGAGGGAGACTGAGTAGAGAGGGAGACAGAGTAGAGAGGGAGACAGAGTAGAGATGGTAACACAGTAGAGAGGGAGACAAATTAGAGAGGGAGACAGAAACAGAGTAGAGAGGGATGAAGAGGTAATAGGGAAGAGGGAGAAATAAACAAAAGTAATGTTATGGTTTTTATAACTGCAGACAGCTAGCCCAGGGTGTCTTTACCTGAATGATTGTGCCATATAGCAGTCCACTGTTTCAGGAAGATAAATATGATGACCATTTTTATAGAGCAGGCAATCTAATTAACACATTGGCCAATGGCCATATATTCACACACACTGAATTAGTTCACACACACACTTATTGAATTATTTATTTGTTTCCAGATACCCAGTGGAGGTTGCACAAGATTTTAGAGTTTATTGAAATAAGATTTGAAACTCTGTAGTCGGAATCCGTAGGGGTGAAACTGCCACTTCCGTATGCGATATTACAACAATAAAGACATTACTTCAAACAAAGAACATAATTTTTTCCCCTCTGACATCATTGCACGCACGATAGAAGAGCGGACTTTTTTTTTGTACCACAATGCAGAATGCTCCTCTGCCCCTTTCAAAAACAAAACAATACAGTGGGGAGAACAAGTATTTGATACACTGCCGATTTTGCAGGTTTTCCTACTTACAAAGCATGTAGAGGTCTGTAATTTTTATCATAGGTACACTTCAACTGTGAGAGACGGAATCTATCAATCAAAAATCCAGAAAGTCACATTGTTTGATTTTTAAGTAATTAATTTGCATTTTATTGCATGACTTAAGTATTTGATCACCTACCAACCAGTAAGAATTCCGTCTCTCACAGACCTGTTAGTTTTTCTTTAAGAAGCCCTCCTGTTCTCCATTCATTACCTGTATTAACTGCACCTGTTTGAACTCATTACCTGTATAAAAGACACCTGTCCACACACTCAATCAAACAGACTCCAACCTCTCCACAATGGCCAAGACCAGAGAGCTGTGTAAGGACATCAGGGATGGGATGGGCTACAGGACAATAGGCAAGCAGCTTGGTGAGAAGGCAACAACTGTTGGCGCAATTATTAGAAAATGGAAGAAGTTCAAGATGACGGTCAATCACCCTCGGTCTGGGGCTCCATGCAAGATCTCACCTCGTGGGGCATCAATAATCATGAGGAAGGTGAGGGATCAGCCCAGAACTACACGGTAGGACCTGGTCAATGACCTGAAGAGAGCTGGGACCACAGTCTCAAAGAAAACCATGGATTAAAATCCTGCAGCGCACGCATGGTCCCCCTGCTCAAGCCAGCGCATGTCCAGGCCCGTCTGAAGTTTGCCAATGACCATCTGGATGATCCAGAGGAGGAATGGGAGAAGGTCATGTGGTCTGATGAGACAAAAATAGAGCTTTTTGGTCTAAACTCCACTCGCCGTGTTTGGAGGAAGAAGAAGGACGAGTACAACCCCAAGAACACCATCCCAACCGTGAAGCATGGAGGTGGAAACATAATTTTTTGGGGATGCTTTTCTGCAAAGGGGACAGGACGACTGCACCGTATTGAGGGGAGGATGGATGGGGCCATGTATCGCGAGATCTTGGCCAACAACCTCCTTCCCTCAGTAAGAGCATTGAAGATGGGTCGTGGCTGGGTCTTCCAGCATGACAACGACCCGAAACACACAGCCAGGGCAACTAAGGAGTGGCTCCGTAAGAAGCATCTCAAGGTCCTGGAGTGGCCTAGCCAGTCTCCAGACCTGAACCCAATAGAAAATCTTTGGAGGGAGCTGAAAGTCCGTATTGCCCAGCGACAGCCCCGAAACCTGAAGGATCTGGAGAAGGTCTGTATGGAGGAGTGGGCCAAAATCCCTGCTGCAGTGTGTGCAAACCTGGTCAAGACCTACAGGAAACGTATGATCTCTGTAATTGCAAACAAAGGTTTCTGTACCAAATATTAAGTTCTGCTTTTCTGATGTATCAAATACTTATGTCATGCAATAAAATGCAAATTAATTACTTAAAAATCATACAATGTGATTTTCTGGATTTTTGTTTTAGATTCCGTCTCTCACAGTTGAAGTGTACCTATAATACAAATGACAGACCTCTACATGCTTTGTAAGTAGGAAAACCTGCAAAATTGGCAGTGTATCAAATACTTCTTCTCCCCACTGTAAGAAATGCGCCTGGGGCTACCAGTGGCGTCGTTTCACCAAATGCGGATCTCAGCTTCAAACTATATCTTTGTTTTGCGTGTGTGTGTGAGAATGAGAGAGACAGTCTATCTATATGTGTGTCAATTGGAAGAGTTCATAGAAAATTGTAATTGTTTGTTAAAAAAAACGCTTAACATTTTCATTCACAGACAACAAAACAGAATAGAGACTCAAGATACTGTATTTTTCACTTGTATGCGGAAAATATTGATAAAAAATATTGTATATTTTGATCTTGAATTAAAAGGAATAAACTGGATATTGTGTTTGATTCATTCTGTTTTATTAATCAGTCTGGACCATTTGATTGTATTGAGCTGATAAAATATGATTGTTCTGTTGTTAACACAATGACACGCACCCAAGCAAGACCGAACATCTGGCGACAACGTCATTCTGTGTCCGTACGCACTGGCAAGGGCACCGTCACACACTGCTCAAACAGTCTGCTTGTGCATGGTGAAAACAGACTGTGGACACACACACACACCCAACCTGAGGAAGATACTACAAAGCAGGATTATGGAGTTAGCCAACTAACTTGTCTAAACATTCTGATACATTTTTGTTTTGTAGAAATATAAGCTTGAAATGGGCATGGTCTAATTGATTTAACAAAGAAAAATTAACCATAAAATCAGTTTTTTTTGTGGTTGCTTATCAAAGTTAGTCGGCTAACTGATTAATACTGCTTTGTAGTATACCCCTCTGGGCAAATGTGGGCCGATAGATATTGTGTAGGACTTCACACATTCTGACAGTCAACCACTGATGACACACACAAGCACTGTACACAATGCACAAACCAAGCATTTATAATTCATTCATAATTCCTCCAGTATGTGTATATGTATGAGAACTAAATACTCCACACATGACCTTATGGGAACAGTGTCACAATGTGATTGTTCTACAATGGGTTGGTCAAAACAAGCATTGTGATTGGTTGAGACGCGTTCTAAGTCATACTAAAAAAACTGTTTAGCACGGGTAAGCCCAGTGGTGGAAAAAGTACCCAATTGTCATACTTGAGTAAAAGTAAAGATACCTTAATAGAAAATGACTCAAGAAAAAATTAAAGTCACCCAGTAAAATACTTGAGTAAAAGTCTAAAAGTACACTATAGTGCATTCGGAAAGTATTCAGACCCCTTGACTTTTTCCACATTTTGTTACGTTACAGCCTTATTCTAAAATGGATTAAAAAATAAATAAATCTCAATCTACACACAATACCCCATAATGAGAACGCAAAAACAGGTTTAAAAAAAACAACTGAAATACCTTATTTACATAAGTATTCAGACCCTTTGTTATGAGACTCGAAACTGAGCTCAAGTGCATCCTGTTCCCATTGATCATCCTTGAGATGTTTCTACAACTTGATTGGAGTCCACCTGTGGTAAATTCAATTGATTGGACATGATTTGGAAAGGCACACACCTGTCTAGATAAGGTCCCACAGTTGACATTGCATGTCAGAGCATAAACCAAGCCATGAGGTCGAAGGAATTGTCCAATGCGCTCCGAGACAGGATTATGTCGAGGCACAGATCTGGGGAAGGGTACAAAAAAAAACTTTCTGCAGCATTGAAGGTCCCCAAGAACACGCTGGCCTCCATCATTCTTAAAATGGAAGAAGTTTGGAACCACCAAGACTCTTCCTAGAGCTGGCCGCCCGGCCAAACTGAGCAATCGGGGGAGAAGGGCCTTGGTCAGGGAGGTGACCAAGAACCCAATGGTCACTGACAGAGCTCCAGAGTTCCTCTGTGGAGATGGAGAACCTTCCAGAAGGACAACCATCTCTGCAGCACTCCACCAATCAGGCCTTTATGGTAGAGTGGCCAGACGGAAGCAACTCCTCAGTAAAAGGCACATGACAGCCAGCTTGGAGTTTGCCAAAAAACACCTAAAGGACTCTCAGACCATGAGAAACAAGATTCTCTGGTCTGATGAAACCAAGATTGAACTCTTTTGCCGGAATGCCAAGCGTCATGTCTGTAGGAAACCTGGCACCATCCTGATGGTGAAGCATGGTGATGGCAACATCATGCTATGGGGATGTTTTTCAGCGGCAGGGACTGCGAGACTAGTCAGGATCGATGGAAAGATGAACGGAGCAAAGTACAGAGAGATCCTTGAGGAAAAACTGCTCCAGAGCACTCAGGACCTCAGACTGGGGTGAAGGTTCACCTTCCAACAGGAGAACGACCCTAAGCACACAGCCAAGACAACGCAGGAGTGGCTTCGGGACAAGTCTCTGAATGTCCTTGAGTGGCCCAGCCAGAGCCCGGACTTGAACCCGATCCAACATCTCTGGAGAGACCGAAAATAGCTGTGCAGCAACGCTTCCCATCCAACCTGACAGAGCTTGAGAGGATCTGAATGAATGGTTTGTCGAGATCTGTGTGGAAGAACTTGACTGGCCTGCACAGAGCCCTGACCTCAACCCCATCTAACATATTTAGGATGAATTGGAACTCCGACTGCGAGCCAGGCCTGATCGCCCAACATCAGTGCCCGACCTCACTAATGCTCTTGTGGCCGAATGGAAACAAATCCCTGCAGCAATGTTCCAACATCTAGTGGAAAGTCTTCCCAGAAGAGTGGAGGCTGTTATAGAAGCAAAGGGGGGACCAACTCCATATTAATGCCTATGATTTTGGAATGAGGTGTTCGACAAGCAGGTGTCCACATACTTTTGGTCATGTGGTATATTTGGTTTTAAATATACTTAAGTATCAAAAGTAAAATATATATTAAGCAAACCAGACGGCACAATTTTAATTTTTATTTACTGATAGCCAGTGGCACACTCCAACACTCAGACATAATTTACAAATGAAGTATGTGTTTAGTGAGTCCGTCAGATAAGAGGCCGTAGGGATGACCAGGGATGTTCTCGTGATAAGTGCGTGAATTTGACCATTTTCCTGTCCTTTACACGGCTGGGTAAGCCTATGACGCAAAAATTGGCATCTTTTTTTCTGTTCCATCTGAGAAATCCCTGATCTTCCACTGTCCCATAAGCCCAGCCAGCCAATTTATTAACTTGATCCCCACTGTAAAAAGCATCTAGACATTATTTCCTCTTGCTTCTAGCCTAACATTTGGTTTGCAACAACGGGGGTTTGTACAAACGTTGCGGTCTCTCTCTCGACATTTGCAACATTGCTTCAATATTGAAATTCGATCTCCACTGTCCTATTCAGAATTAATGTGTCAGGAAGAGACGGCAGTCTTTTCTCAGCCAGTCAAAATCACAAATCAGCATAATATTTCTGGATATACCTACCGCTCAAAAGTAGTGGTCCAACTTTTGAGCGATGGAGTGCTGCATCAGATGACCTGGCCTCCACAATCCCCCGACCTCAACCAAATTGAGATGGTTTGTGATGAGTCGGACCGTAGAGTGAAGGAAAAGCAGCCAACAAGTGCTCAGCATATGTGAGAACTCATTCAAGACTGTTGGAAAAGCATTCCAGGCGAAGTTGGTAGAGAGAATGCCAAGAGTTTGCAAAGCTGTCATCAAGGCAAAGGGTGGCTTTTTTAATAATCTATTTAACACTTTTTTGGTTACTACATGATTCCATATGTGTTATTTAATAGTTTTGATGTCATCACTATTATTATACAATGTAGAAAACAGTGAAAATAAAGAAAAACCCTTGAATGAGTAGGTGTTCTAAAACTTTTCACCGGTAGTGTATACACAAAGAGATGGCAGAAAAACAGGTCAAACGAAATGAAATGCAGCTACTTTGCTGTCATTCTAGCTGCCCAGTTTGACGTGACTGTGTTTGCGTAGTTGGCTAGCTAGCAAGCAAGGGATAAGAGCGTTGCCAGCCAGAATGGCAACGGAACATTTAGAACGAACAACTGGATATAGAATAAAAAGACTTCACGACTGGGTCGCGTCTCTGGCAACCTAACCGATAGAATGAACGGATGAAAATATTTTCTCAGCCAGTCGAAATCATTAATCAACTTCATTTTTATGGATACAGTATATACCACAAAGAAATGTCAATAGAAAAACAGGTCAAACTACATGAAATGCAACTATTGCTGTCTTACCAGCTTTAGTTAGAAGTGACTGCATTAGCAATGTAGTTGGCTAGTTCCTCTGAACAGTGTCCTGACAAGAGAACACATTTTCTATGCCAGGCAAAATCGCGCATCATTAGCTCATTGTTATGGATGTAGTTGTGGCTCGTTGCATTTTGGGTCCATATGGGGTATTGACGCTGCCACCTGACTGCCACGCCAATGCTGGAGTCGGCCACCCGCCACTTCCATGGATACTGAACATGCAGAGGGGAGAAGCAGAACAATGATAAGGAGTAGGCCATTCTCACAAAATCATTCAGTCTCACACTGGTAATCGTTCATACCCATCTGGGAAGTGGTGTGTGCATTGCAGCAGCGTCTCTGGGTCGTAGCACATGGGTCCGGCTCTGCGCTCTCTATCTGGGTCCAGGCGGCTGTAGTGACGGGAGCAGTGGCAGAGGCGGCAGCTCCGTGGCAGTCGTGTTTCCCCAGTAGTAGCTCTGTCGAACTTCTTCTTCGTTGGGGTTAGCGGAGGTTGGCATCCAATATTATGTTGCAGTACTGCCACCAACTGTATTTCTGCTTCATCTGCTCAAATTTTTTGGGGTAGAAATAAACACAAAAACCCAAACTACATATACTACACTAGCCATACTACAGATTAAATTAAATGAATCCCTTTTCGGCCCACAGGCCTAGGAGGGCAGCGCTCCTTCTTCCAACATCTTCTGTAGATCCTCTGCAGTTGTCTCGAACTTACAGAAAACATCCGACCGCTTTCACAATAATGGAAATTCTCCCTGACCTGCTTTTTACTTCCGCAGCACAATTGGCCAAGAACCTGGATTTGTCAGCACAGTTTCTGGGGTCCACACGCTGACATGGGAACATTCAGTATTGCTGTTGGCCCTTCTATCACAGCGACGGAGGGAGCATTCCTTCCCTCTCATCCCTTCTCACTGCATACGTAACACCCTGTTCTACTCTGACTTTAAATACCTTTATCTGTTTCACTTTAACCAGGCATTCTGTAGACCTGGCTTCATGACTACTACAGATACTACACTGTCGGTGCTCATCTTCCCGACATGTCTCCAGCTCTGTCAAACTGAGCTCTCAGCTCCCCTTTTAAACAGTCCATTGGCTCGTTAAGGTGATTGCGCACAGGTGCGCCAGGCCAGGGTTCAGTCCATTTCCAAGGTCGACCAGCCAAAAAGGAGGAGTAACTTATATGTTTAATTTATGAAACACAAAGAACGGGAACAGCAAACCAAAAGGGATCATGCTAAATAAAAGTAAGCACACAATAATTAATAAATCAAGATAAGGCTACTGCACTCAAAATAAGCATATCACACAAAAACGGTTGATCTTAATCAAATTCACAAATAACTGTCTGGCACCTCCGACACGGACACTGTATCACTTTCAACCTGTTGTGAAGTCTGGATGTACATACCTTCCTGTATAGTCTGTAGGTAAACAGGATGGGGCCAGGAACTCCTGTAAAACTCAGCTTTAAAGATGCACTAGACAGAACTCGCTCTGCCATTTCCTGGGTGCTAAAATGCTAATAGTTTGCCTAATTTTTAATTGATGTGACAAAACAAGCAAGTACTGTATAGTGTACATAATCATTGTATCATCTAAAATGATGTGAAATATATTTTCCATAACCAAAATTGTTGTATTTTAAACTGTTTGAAGCTGTTGTACAAAACCGAAACTTAAAAACGGGAAGCATAGAAATGGCGCACGTGGAACCGATCTACCGCTTCTTAGACTTGCTTTCAATGAGAATGACAGATCTATAACTCACAGTTCTATATGAATTTTGTCAGGTTGCCCAAAAAGTTACATATTGCAGCTTTAAAAGTTAATCTACCTGCCTTATATGGTATTCAGATACGAAGACGCACAGCGGGGGAAAAAACCACATGCACAGACACACATACAAACACAGCTCTCCAACCCAAAGCTGAACAGTCCTATTTCCATAGCAACTAAGGTGGTCTAGGGTGTGCTTTTCCCAGTACACAGAAATACTATTTATTTGATATGCTTAGTGCTCTTATTCAACTTTCCATCTAATATTTGTCTGACCTCCAAGGGTCTTGCCCAATCATACCAATTATGTGTGTGTGTGTGTAACACCCTCTCTCTGGTGTAGTTTGGATTGTCCCCCATGAGTTGTCGATGAGTGTCATCTCATCTCTTCAATGCGTTACTTATCCTCTGCAGCAGAGGTAACTCTGGGTCTTCCTTTCCTGTTGTGGTCCTCATGAGAGCCAGTTTCATCATAGCCCTTGATGGTTTTTGCGACTGCACTTGAAGAAACTTTAAAAGTTCTTGAAATGTTCCGTGTTGGACTGACCTTCATGTCTTAAAGTAATGATGGACTGTCATTTCTCTTTGCTTATTTGAGCTGTTCTTGCCATAATATGGACTTGGTCTTTTACCAAATACGGCTATCTTCTGTATACCGCCCCTGCCTTGTCACAACACAACTGATTGGCTCAAACACATTAAGAAGGAAAGAAAATCCACAAATTAACTTTTAAGAAGGCACACCTGTTAATTGAAATGCATTCCAGGTGACTACCTCATGAAGCTGGTTGAGAGAATGCCAAGAGTGTGCAAAGCTGTCATCAAGGCAAAGGGTGGCTACTTTGAAGAATCTCAAATATAATGTATTTTGATCACTTTGTGGGTTACTACATGATTCTATATGTGTTATTTCGTAGTTTTGATGTCTTCACTACTACAATGTAGAAAATAGTAAAAATAAAGAAAAACCCTGGAATGAGTAGGTGTGTCCAAACTTTTGACTGATACTGTATATGTCCATATACTTACAAAGCATTAACTCCTTGTTAACTCCTCTGCAGGGTCAGTAGTTGTTCTCTCTTGCTCTCACTCCTTTCTCTATCCCTCCCTCTCTCCCTTGTCCTCCTCCTCTCTCAGGTTTTTGTTGCATTGTCTCTCTCTCTCTCTTTGTGTGTGTGTGTGTGTGTGTGTGACCAGGTGACACTGGAAGCAGTTCAGCAGCGTGTAATTAGCTGTGTGCTTCTCTCTTGTCTTCCTCTCCCTGCTTGGTCCCCAGGCCCCCTGCACCCTACCATCCACCCCACCAACTAGTGACCCTGCCAAAACCATCCTCTAATCAACAACTATTAGAAAAAATGTTTATTTTCAATTCACAATCTGTAGAAACAATGAGAATAGAAAGGTTCAGAACTTTTGTAAGACATCACAGTACAGTTGACTATATATGGCAAATAGAAATCCTATATGGATGGTGTTAAAAGACAGATGGGAGGTGTTGAATGGAATTGAAGGATGGGACTAATAACAACTAACAACAAACAATAACAAGATAACTAATAATGTAGGCACGCTGTGTCCATAATAAGTGTATGGGTTGTATGTTGGGAGCTTTTGTGAAGGAGCACAGTTAGAAAGATATGGCATATAGAAGCAAACCGGATGGACATCATGAAAATGATTGGAGAGGTTGAGAGTAGAAGAAGTTCAGGAGAAAGAACAAACAAAATGTAATTACTGTAAAATTGACTGTGTCCATAAAATGTAGATAGTGGGTATGGGCTGGAAGTAGAGGCCTAGTCGTTGTTGTTCACTAGTTTACTCCAAGTGGGGAAAGGGTGGCGGGGTTGGAAAGTAATAAAGGGGAATATATATATATATTATTTTAAGGATATGTATGTGTATGTATGTACAGTGGGGAGAACAAGTATTTGATACACTGCCGATTTTGCAGGTTTTCCTACTTACAAAGCATGTAGAGGTCTGTAATTTTTATCATAGGTACACTTAAACTGTGAGAGACGGAATATAAAACAAAAATCCAGAAAATCACATTGTATGATTTTTAAGTAATTAATTTGCATTTTATTGCATGACATAAGTATTTGATACATCAGAAAAGCAGAACTTAATATTTGGTACAGAAACCTTTGTTTGCAATTACAGAGATCATACGTTTCCTGTAGGTCTTGACCAGGTTTGCACACACTGCAGCAGGGATTTTGGCCCACTCTTCCATACAGACCTTCTCCAGATCCTTCAGGTTTCGGGGCTGTCACTGGGCAATACGGACTTTCAGCTCCCTCCAAAGATTTTCTATTGGGTTCAGGTCTGGAAACTGGCTAGGCCACTCCAGGACCTTGAGATGCTTCTTACAGAGCCACTCCTTAGTTGCCCTGGCTGTGTGTTTCGGGTCGTTGTCATGCTGGAAGACCCAGCCACGACCCATCTTCAATGCTCTTACTGAGGGAAGGAGGTTGTTGGCCAAGATCTCGCGATACATGGCCCCATCCATCCTCCCCTCAATACGGTGCAGTCGTCCTGTCCCCTTTGCAGAAAAGCATCCCCAAAAAATTATGTTTCCACCTCCATGCTTCATGGTTGGGATGGTGTTCTTGGGGTTGGACTCGTCCTTCGTCTTCCTCCAAACACGGCGAGTGGAGTTTAGACCAAAAAGCTCTATTTTTGTCTCATCAGACCACATTACCTTCTCCCATTCCTCCTCTGGATCATCCAGATGGTCATTGGCAAACTTCAGACGGGCCTGGACATGCGCTGGCTTGAGCAGGGGGACCTTGCGTGCGCTATAGGATTTTAATCCATGACGGCGTAGTGTGTTACTAATGGTTTTCTTTGAGACTGTGGTCCCAGCTCTCTTCAGGTCATTGACCAGGTCCTGTCGTGTAGTTCTGGGCTGATCCCTCACCTTCCTCATGATCATTGATGCCCCACGAGGTGAGATCTTGCATGGAGCCCCAGACCGAGGGTGATTGACCGTCATCTTGTACTTCTTCCATTTTCTAATAATTGCTCCAACAGTTGTTGCCTTCTCACCAAGCTGCTTGCCTATTGTCCTGTAGCCCATCCCAGCCTTGTGCAGGTCTACAATTTTATCCCTGATGTCCTTACACAGCTCTCTGGTCTTGGCCATTGTGGAGAGGTTGGAGTCTGTTTGATTGAGTGTGTGGACAGGTGTATTTTATACAGGTAACGAGTTCAAACAGGTGTAGTTAATACAGGTAATGAGTGGAGAACAGGAGGGCTTCTGAAAGAAAAACGAACAGGTCTGTGAGAGCCAGAATTCTTACTGGTTGGTAGGTGATCAAATACTTATGTCATGCAATAAAATGCAAATGAATTACTTAAAAATCAAACAATGTGATTTTCTGGATTTTTGTTTTAGATTCCGTCTCTCACAGTTGTAGTGTACCTATGATAAAAATTATAGACCTCTACATGCTTTGTAAGTAGGAAAACCTGCAAAATCGGCAGTGTATCAAATACTTGTTCTCCCCACTGTATATACACTGCTCAAAAAAATAAAGGGAACACTTAAACAACACAATGTAACTCCAAGTCAATCACACTTCTGTGAAATCAAACTGTCCACTTAGGAAGCAACACTGATTGACAATAAATTTCACATGCTGTTGTGCAAATGGAATAGACAACAGGTGGAAATTATAGGCAATTAGCAAGACACCCCCAATAAAGGACTGGTTTTGCAGGTGGTGACCACAGACCACTTCTCAGTTCCTATGCTTCCTGGCTGATGTTTTGGTCACATTTGAATGCTGGCGGTGCTTTCACTCTAGTGGTAATATGAGACGGAGTCTACAACCCACACAAGTGGCTCAGGTAGTGCAGCTCATCCAGGATGGCACATCAATGCGAGCTGTAGCAAGAAGGTTTGCTGTGTCTGTCAGCGTAGTGTCCAGAGCATGGAGGCGCTACCAGGAGACAGGCCAGTACATCAGGAGACGTGGAGGAGGCCGTAGGAGGGCAACAACCCAGCAGCAGGACTGCTACCTCCGCCTTTGTGCAAAGAGGAGCAGGAGGAGCACTGCCAGAGCCCTGCAAAATGACCTCTAGCAGGCCACAAATGTGCATGTGTCTGCTCAAACGGTCAGAAACAGACTCCATGAGGGTGGTATGAGGGCCCGACTTCCAGAGGTGGAGGTTGTGCTTACAGCCCAACACCGTGCAGGACGTTTGGCATTTGCCAGAGAACACCAAGATTGGCAAATTCGCCACTGGCGCCCTGTGCTCTTCACAGATGAAAGCAAGTTCACGCTGAGCACATGTGACAGACGTGACAGTCTGGAGACGCCGTGGAGAACGTTCTGCTGCCTGTAACATCCTCCAGCATGACCGGTTTGGCGGTGGGTCAGTCATGGTGTGGGGTGGCATTTCTTTGGGGGGCCGCACAGCCCTCCATGTGCTCGCCAGAGGTAGCCTGACTGCCATTAGGTACCGAGATGAGATCCTCAGACCCCTTGTGAGACCATATGCTGGTGCGGTTGGCCCTGGGTTCCTCCTAATGCAAGACAATGCTAGACCTCATGTGGCTGGAGTGTGTCAGCAGTTCCTGCAAGAGGAAGGCATTGATGCTATGGACTGGCCCGCCCGTTCCCCAGACCTGAATCCAATTGAGCACATCTGGGACATCATGTCTCGCTCCATCCACCAATGCCACGTTGCACCATAGACTGTCCAGGAGTTGGCGGATGCTTTAGTCCAGGACTGGGAGGAGATCCCTCAGGAGACCATCCGCCACCTCATCAGGAGCATGCCCAGGCGTTGTAGGGAGGTCATACAGGCACGCGGAGGCCACACACACTACTGAGCCTCATTTTGACTTGTTTTAAGGACATTACATCAAAGTTGGATCAGCCTGTAGTGTGGTTTTCCACTTTAATTTTGAGGGTGACTCCAAATCCAGACCTCCATGGGTTGATAAATTTGATTTCCATTGATAATTGTTGTGTGATTTTGTTGTCAGCACATTCAACTATGTAAAGAAAAAAGTATTTAATAAGATTATTTCATTCATTCAGATCTAGGATGTGTTATTTTAGTGTTCCCTTTATTTTTTTGAGCAGTATATATATATATATATATATATATATATATATATATATATATATATATATATATATATATATATCCACAACCCCACCTTCTCATGACCGCAGAGGGTTCTCACGGGATGGTCGCGAGAGTGTCAGGGTAGGTGTCTAGGTGTTTCCGTTGGTGCAACCACGGTGGAAAGTCCAGACGCTACCTCCACCGTGCGCATTCCCCCCCGAATACCATGACGGTTCTGGGTCCCGGTGAGGGATATCCTCGATCCCTCCCTGTTGCAAGATTTCCACCCTCGCCCTGCTCCGCGTCCTCCTGGCCGTCACCGAGGCCGGGGTCGGCGCGCTGCTGGAGCTGCGCGTCAAGGGTGGGGTACTGTCACGACTTCCACCGAGGCTTCCTGCCCTCCTTGTTCGGGCAGGCTTCGCCGTTCGTCGTCACCGGCATACTAGCCACTGCCGCTCCATTATTCATAATTCCATTTGTCTTGTCTTGTCAATTACACACACCTGGTTCTTATCCCCTCATTAGTCCGTGTATAAGTGTTCCCTCTGCCCCCCTTGTCCTTGTGGGTGATTGTTTAATTGTGAGAGTAGTGTAGCTCGGTGGAGCTATTCGTACCTTGTTATTGCCAGGGTAGATATTTCCCCCGTGCCTGTTATTGTTGGAGCTACAGTTACCTTGTATTGCCAGGGTGGATTTTCCCCTGTGCCTGTTTCGTGTCGGTGATTACCCTCCTGCGCCTGACTCCTTCTATCACACTCATCACAATATACCAATCATGTCAAAGTGGTACAAACATTTCTATGCATTCAAGAATAAATGGAGCATTAGAACCAAATATTCTGGAGTGGAAGTGATTACCAAAAGAGCACTGTGGTAAAAAAGAAGTCTCATAGAAACAGAAACAGAAACGTCTTGTTTTTTCAAGTGTCATGTCTCGGAGTCTGTTCATTTGGAGATGTGTTCCTTGTCTGATTGTTGAATGATAAAAATAAAACAGTATTTCATATTTCTGAGAGGATAGTCAAGTGACTAATTGTACAGAGCCCCCGATTGCATACCGAAATCGTTGTTTGCATGTATCTTGACTGCAGTCAGACAAAAATCATCAGAGAAGAGGAGGCAATGTAGCATGTTTGAAGCCATGTAGCCACTAACAGACGACCTGCTACTGATGCCCTACGTTACCCCTGCTATCAGACTAGGCACTCAAAATCAGTTTCCAGATATTCCAGACAGAGCAAGACAACACTAACATCCATCTTTCAATAGAAAATGGCGAGTTTGGGCTTAGGTTACCAATGAAACAATGTTAACTGTGCGAATCAATTCAAACTCGGCAAATGAAGAATGTTTTTTATTTCTTTTTGTTTTTTAGGGAACTGGATGGACTGAATAGGGTCATGTATGTGTCAAGTATTTTATCAAAGCAGGTGTGCTGTCTGTCTGTATCTGGCTGTTATCAGCCTTTGTGTTTTGGGTCAGGTCTGTGTGCTCTAGGCTGGCAGCAGGGACATTCAGTTCTGATGGCGGTTAGCTGCATTACGGCTGAAGGGAACTAAGGGCTTTGTGTACAGAACACACAGAGAGAGGCCTGATCATGCATACTCTACAGCAGTAGTCTCCAAAAAATGTTGCTTTGTGACCCACCAATTTAGGTGTCTTTTGATTTGTGACCCACCATAAGGGTTGAGCGGTGAAAAAACATACACAGAGCAAAGAATAAGTAAAGAAAATAATCTTGGCAGTGGAGAGAAAACTTTTCAGTTTTAAAGTGGCAATCAGCAGTTGAAACAATAACAAAGCGTCTTCCTGCCCTTGTTTCTGTAAAATGCTGAGGGATGAGGCTGGAGAAATGTAACCACTCTCAAATTCATATACAGAGCTATGGATGCAAGGACTGAACCTTTTTTGAATCTAAATAGTGTTTGTTTACATTTACTTTGTTTACAAACATTGGGGTACATCAGTTGAACTACGCTTATGAGGCATTTATAAGTTATATTCTTTAAGAATCAATGGGTACACATCATTAATTTATAAGTCCAAACATTGTATGTAGCTACTACAGATTGCCCCTTTAAAGCTAATTTCCTGCAATTCTACACCTTTTGTCATGGCGCTAAAATAAATGTTGCAGTTTTAAAGCCAATTTTTCTGAAATTCTATACATATTGCCATGGAGCTGAGAGAAAAATGTGCCATTTTTAAGCATGTTTCCTGCCATTCTACGCATTTTGACATGCTAATGCTGTGTTCTTATGCTCAAAACATTATAACAAATCAATGGGGGCTTGATTGTCTAGTTTTAATTTTGTTGATTGTAAGTTCTCAAAGATTCTAGGATATTATTTAAAAACATATATAGGTCCATTATCTTTTTTTAAATACTTTCTATTTGGTTTGAGTTGTTGAAGTTTACACTGAAAGCGTTTTCCATCCCAATTTTGTATTTAATAAAATGTCATCCCGCGACCCACCTGGACCCCTGCCGCGACCCACAAGTGGGTCCCGACCCACAGTTTGGGAACCATTGCTCGACAGTATGTACCCCACACATGTAGCTCTGTCCCTGGCCTGTCAGCTCTGTCCCTGGCCCTGACTGTAGGGACCTGAATTTGGGTATTGAAATGATGTTGCTGCCCTCCCATGATGTAATACCCATCCAATTATAGAAAAATACAGAGGCACTCACAAACACAGACATATCTCTCAGACATATCCTCTGGCTCCAGTGACATTATTTATTTTGGGGAAATTGTTATTGAAAATAGTGTGATATTTAGGTTGAGATCACACAGTTTACTAACTCTAAAACACCTGAATCCAGTATTTGAGGCAAGTCAAAACATTGAATGAGGCATATGAGGGAATGTATCAGAGAGTCAAAGTCGACCTTCCTTCAAAACACACTGCATGGCACTGCAGCGCTCCAGTGAGCGGCACCCGGCGGCGGGAGGGGGTGGATGTGGGTGCTACGTGCATAATCCCTGTCGACTCTCTCTCAGCCCCCGCTGGGGCCGATTATGTCTCATCGCAAAAAAGCACTCCTGCACAATCACACTGGCCTCTCTACCTCTCTCTCTCTCAGGACTGTCTCAAGAACCTCTCTGTTTCCTTGTCAAAAATGTTATGAGACAAAGACAAAAACACTTTTCATATTTATTTGTGAACCTGATCCCTTGCTGCTCCATAAATTGACGTTTGTCTTTCTTTCTTGGATATATGTGTTAATAAGAACGAGAGAGAGACAATGAGAGAGCCAAGTGTGTCAGAGAGAGAGAGAGAGAGAGAGAGAGAGAGAGAGAGAGAGAGAGAGAGAGAGAGAGAGAGAGAGAGAGAGAGAGAAGAAAGAGAGAGAATCACGCAGATTGGCATTGTCCCTAATGAAGCCTACTTCAGTACTGCTGGGTGAGAATTATAATGCAGCGTTCATAATCAAAATTCCATTGTCGTGGGTTACCAGCTAATGAGCAGAGCTGGATAATGAACACAATTAGCTATGGAGCAAGGCATCTTTGAACACCTATATATTTATTGATATATTTAGTTCTCTCCTGGTTGCCCCTCTCTGTCAGAGTAGGTTGCCCTTCTCTGTGTCCATGCAAGCCGCTTGTCGGCCTCATGTCAGGAGACGGGATCAGAATTTTGCAAATACGGGTGAGACTGTCACCCAGCGGAATGTAAAGAGATAGAGTTAGACAGCGGAGCACTGGGAAAGTGGGTCATTCTCATTGGGTGCTGAGCAAAGGGGGGATGGAGGAGTATGCGGTGAGTCTGTAGCAGAGTAGGCCTATAGAGAAAGAGTGTCACTTGAGAAAAGGAATTATAATCTCTTTACTCGTTACAATTACTTGGATGTTTTCCCTTCCATTTATGTAAACATGACTCACAGCTATATTTGTGTACAGCTGCGACAAGGAGATTTAGCCAAGCACTGGGGTCTTAACGCCTCTTAGCATTTCATATGTTTGGTTTCTGTTGCATAGCAGTGCAGTGCATAACAAGGTGATCATGTTTCACATATTCCACAGGTCATTTGAGATGCAGTGGGCTAGGTCTTTTATATAAAGGAATTTGACATAATAAATGTAGATCATACTCTACCACTACCTCTTATGTCCTCTTACTTATCAGTATAATAGATAGAAGAACTAAATAAGATTCCATTTCACATGTATACCTTCCATGTAGCTTAAGATTAGTGTATTAGGGAGAGGAGAGAAGGAAAGGAAGCTATTGAACATTAAGTTACACCACACCAAGGTTACACCACAGCATGTTGTGGTGTGTATCGGGTGTGGTCGTTGTGTTGTTTTTGTGTTGTTTCTGTTTGTTTGTGTTTATAATATACAGTACCTGTCAAAAGTTTGGACACACCTACTCATTCAAGGGTTTTTCTTAATTTTTACTATTTTTGACATTGTAGAATAATAGTAAAGACATCAAAACTATGAAATAACACATATGGAATCATGTAGTAACCAAAAAAGTTAAAGAAATAAAAATGTATTTTACATTTGATATTCTTCAAAGAGCCACCCTTTGCCTTGATGACAGCTTTGCACACTCTTGGCATTCTCTCAACCAGCTTCACCTGGAATGCTTTCCCAACAGTCTTGAAGGAGTTCCCACATATGCTGAGCACTTGTTGGCTGCTTTTCCTTCACTCTGCCATCCGACTCATCCCAAACCATCTCAATTGAGTTGAGGTCGGGGAATTGTGGTGGCCAGGTCATCTGATGCAGCACTCCATCACTCTCCTTCTTGGTAAAATAGCCCTTACACAGCCTGGAGGTGTGTTTTGGGTCATTGTCCTGTTGAAAAACAAATGATAGTCCCACTAAGCCCAAACCAGATGGGATTGCATGTCACTGCAGAATGCTGAGGTAGCCATGCTGGTTAAGTGTGCCTTGAATTCTAAATAAATCACAGACAGTGTCACCAGCAAAGCACCCCAACACCATAACATCTCCTCCTCCATGCTTTACGGTGGGAACTACACATGCGGAGATCATCCATTCACCCACACCGCGTCTCACATAGACAGTGCGGTTTGAACCAAAAATCTCCAATTTGGACTCATCAGACTAAAGGACAAATTTCCACTGGTCTAATGTCCATTGCTCGTATTTCTTGGCCCAAGCAGGTATCTTCTTCTTATTGGTGTCCTTTAGTAGTGGTTTCTTTGCAGCAATTTGACCATGAAGGCCTGATTCACAGCCCCCTCTGAACAGTTGATGTTGAGATGTGTCTGTTACTTGAACTCGGTGAAGCATTTTTTTGGGCTGCAATTTATGAGGCTGGAACTCTAATTAACTTATCCTCTGCAGCAGAGGTAACTCTGGGTCTTCCATTCCTGTGGCGGTCCTCATGAGAGCCAGTTTCCTCATAGTGCTTTACATTTTAGTCATTTAGCAGACGCTCTTATCCAGAGCGACTTACAGTTAGTGAATACATTTTTTTTTTTTTATATTTATTTATTTTTACACTGGCCCCCCGTGGGAATCAAACCCACAACCCTGGCGTTGCAAACGCCATGCTCTATCAACTGAGCTACATCCCTGCCGGCCATTCCCTCCCCTACCCTGGACGACGCTGGGCCAATTGTGCGCCGCCCATGAGTCTCCCGGTCGCGGCCGGCTGCGACAGAGCCTGGATTCGAACCAGGATCTCTAGTGGCACAGTTAGCACTGCGATGCAGTGCCTTAGACCACTGCGCCACTCTGTCACGCCCTGGTTCTGGGGACGCTTGTATGTTGAGCCAGGGTGTGAGTGTTCTTTGTTTATTCTAGTTCATGTATATCTATGTTGGCCAGAGTGGTTCTCAATCAGAGGCAACGAGTGTCAGCTGTTGCTGGTTGTCTCTGATTGGGAACCATATTTAGACAGGCTGTTTTCCCACAGTGTTTGTGGGATCTTGTTCCTGTGTAGGTTTGTGTTTTGCACCTTTGGACGTCACGTATCGATTTGTTGTTTTGTTCGTGTAATCATTTAATAAATAAGTATGTTCACCTTCCATGCTGCGCCTTGGTCCTCCTCCTTCAGTGAACGTGACAGAAGATCCCACTAACACTGGACCAAGCAGCGTGTCCAGGAGCCAACGCCAGAGGTATCGCTAAAGGACATCAACCTCGACTGGGTCAAGCCGCGGGAGGAGGAGAGAGGCTGGACTTGGAAGCAGAGGAGCGAAAGTCTGGCGAGAGCTATGGAGGCCTGGCCCACGGGGAGGAGAGACCCCCAGAACATTTTTAGGGGGGGGGGGGCTCACGCCGTGGATGACGGGGCAGCAGAAGGCCGCGATAGAGCGGTCCAGCAGGTTTGCAGAGGAGGCCGCCAGGTTAAGGGGGCCACTGGTCACAGAGGGGAGGGAAAGTGTAGAGGCACGGCGAGAGGTACTGGGGTGTGTTACCAGTCCGGCCCGTTCCTGATCCCTGCGTGGGGCCAGTGATGTGTGTCCCCAGTACGGTCCGGCCTGTTCCTGTTCCTCGCATCGAGCCTGTGGTGCGCGTCGTCAGCCCGGCCCGGCCTGTTCCTGCTCCACGCACCAAGCCTATGGTGCGCATCGTCAGCCCGGTTCGGCCCATTCCTGCTCCCCGCACCAAGCCAGTGGTGCGCGTCGTCAGTCCGGCACAGCCCGTGCCTGTTCCACCGGTGCCTGGTCCGGCACCGGTCAGCTGCTCCACGCCGGAGCTAGAGCAATCCGCTCCACCGGTGTTCAGTCTAGCTCCGGCCAGCAGGGCCAGACCGGACCAGGGGTACTTTGGGGGGTTGGAGAGGGAGTGGGAATCATGCCCGGAGCCGGATCCGCCGCCAAGGCGGAGTGCCCACCCAGTCCCTCCCCTGTGGTATTTGGTTGGCGCGGTCGGAGTCCGCGCCTTTGGGGGGGGGGATACTGTCACGCCCTGGTTCTGGGGACGCTTGTATGAGCCAGGGTGTGAGTGTTCTTTGTTTATTCTAGTTCATGTATATCTATGTTGGCCAGAGTGGTTCTCAATCAGAGGCAACGAGTGTCAGCTGTTGCTGGTTGTCTCTGATTGGGAACCATATTTAGACAGGCTGTTTTCCCACAGTGTTTGTGGGATCTTGTTCCTGTGTAGGTTTGTGTTTTGCACCTTTGGACGTCACGTATCGTTTTGTTCGTGTAATCATTTAATAAATAAGTATGTTCACCTTCCACGCTGCGCCTTGGTCCTCCTCCTTCAGCGAACGTGACATGCTTGATGGTTTTTGCGACTGCACTTGAAGAAACTTTCAAAGTTCTTGAAATGTTCCGTATTGACTGACCTTCATGTCTTAAAGTAATGATGGACTGTCGTTTCTCATTGCCTATTTGAGCTGTTCTTGCCATAATATGGACTTGGTCTTTTACCAAATAGGGCTATCTTCTGTATACCCCTCCTACCTTGTCACAACACAACTGATTGGCTCAAACGCAGTAAGAAGGAAAGAAATTCCACAAATTAACTTTTAAGAAGGCACACCTGTTAATTGAAATGCATTTCAGGTGACTACCTCATGAAGCTGGTTGAGAGAATGCCAAGAGTGTGCAAAGCTGTCATCAAGGCAAGGGTGGCTATTTGAAGAATCTCAAATATAAAATATATTTAGATTTGTTTAACACTTTTTTGGTTTCTACATGATTCTATGTGGTATTTCATAGTTTATGTCTTCGCTATTATTCTACAATGTAAAAATAAAGAAAAACACTTGAATGAGTAGGTGTGTCCAAACTTTTGACTTGTAGGGTATACATATAAAGTATAAGGTTGTATAGATTCTGTTGTATCATATTGTTATGATAGTAAAAAGATAATACTGTAAGATATCATATTTTATATTGCACATGAAATCAAACTCCTGTTCTGTAATGGTAAATGTTTTTTCATCTTTCCTCGCTTGGCAGATATTTATGAAGTGCGTGTGCGTGCATGTGTCCATCAGTGGACCGTGACAGTCTGTCCTTGCCTTGCCAATGCGTCCTGTTGCGACCACGACAGGTGCGCATGAATATGAACCAGCCAGCCAAACTTTTATGGCAGTGGTGTATTAATCATACACAACCCAAATGCCTACTATAATAATAATGGATTCCAATGGTCGCCTTCACCTGATTATTCATGACAAATGTCATCGAATCCTTTTATTCTAAAATAGAGAATAGACTGATGCCTAATGTTTTCCTGTAGTCGTTGTGGTTTCTCTTCAGGGGCTGTGCTGTATTCATGCCCATTCTGTCATGTTCTCCTAAATGACAGCAGGTGAGTGTGATTTCCATAGTGACAGTCAGGCAGAGACGAGAGAGAGACACAGAGAGAGAGAGAGAGAACCATTAGTCTCCTTGTATGAGGGAGGGTTAGTGATGGAGGCTCTAACAGTTATCATAGAGAATGGTTGTTTTCTGCAGCCAAACACAATAATATAATATTAGTGTCATTTATCAGCTGATTGACAGCTATGAGCATGGCACACAAGGCTATTATGACTATGTAGCAATTTTCATACATACTGCGTTCTATTTGCACTTTGAGAATTCAGAAACCATGTGTCAACCCACTCACTTTTGGCAAGAAGATTTAAGATTTGTAGGCTTATTAATGGAGTGCATCCAGCTATTATGATCCATAAAGACTCACCATCTCCAAATGTCCATTCCATACCAAATTATCGTTCCCCAGAATATACACTACATGACCAAAGGTATGTGGACACCTGCTTGTCGAATATCTCATTCCAAAATCATGGGCATTAATATGGAGTTTGTCCCCCCTTTGCTACTATAACAGCCTCCACTCTTCTGGGATGGCTTTCCACTAGATGTTGGAACATTGCTGCAGGGACTTGCTTCCATTCAGCCACAAGAGCATTAGTGAGGTCGGGCACTGATGTTGGGCGATTAGGCCTGGCTCATAGTCGGCGTTCCAATTCATCCCAAAGGTGTTCGATGGGGTTGAGGTCAGGGCTCTGTGCAGGCCAGTCAAGTTCTTCCACACCGATCTTGGCAAACCATTTCTGTATGAACCTCACTTTGTGCACGGGGGCATTGTCATGCTGAAACAGGAAGTGGCCTTCCCCAAACTGTTGCCACAAAGTTCAAAGCACAGAAACGTCTGGAATGTAATTGTATGCTGTAGCATTAAGATTTCCCTCCACTGGAACTAAGAGGCCCAGCCCGAACCATGAAAAACAGCCCCAGACCATTATTCCTCCTCCACCAAACTGTACAGTTGGCACTATGCATTGGGGCAGGTAGCGTTGTCCTGGCATCGGCCAAACCCAGATTCGTCCATCGGACTGCCAGATGGTGAAGCGTGATTCATCACTCCAGTGAACGCGTTTCCATTGCTCCAGAGTCAAATGGCGGCGAGCTTTACACACCTTCAGCCGACACTTGACATTGCGCATGGTAATCTTAGGCTTGTGTGCGGCTGTTCGGCCTTGGAAACCAATTTCATGAAGCTCCCGACAAACAGTTATTGTAATGACGTTGCTTCCAGAAGCAGTTTGGAACTCAGTAGTGAGTGTTGCATCCGAGGACAGACAATTTTTAGTCTCTTCAGCACTCGGCTGTCCCGTTCTGTGAGCTTGTGTGGCCTAACACTTTGCGGCTGAGCCGTTGTTGCTTCTAGACGTTTCCACTTCACAATAACAGCACTTACAGTTGACTGGGGCAGCTCTAGCAGGGCAGAAATCTGACAAACTGACTTTTTGGAAAGGTGGCATCCTATGACGGTGCCACATTGAAAGTCACTGAGCTTTTCAGTAAGGCCATTCTACTGCCATTGTTTGACTATGAAGATTGTATGGCTGAATGCTCGATTGTATACACCTGTCAGCAACAGGTGTGGCTGAAATAGCCGAATCCACTAATTTGAAGTGGTGTCCACATACTTTTGCATATAGTGTATATATCAATAACACTCACATCTCCGCCCCACTGTCTCCTCTCAATCCTTATAGCTGGGACACTACCTTATTTCATCATCAATCTCAGGGTGTTATTACTCATCCACTCCAGACTCTCTGAGAAAATTACACTTTCAGGCTCTACCAGAAGACTGTAGCTTACTTGCATCATACTGCATCATGCTGTATTTACACCTGAGGGATAAAATAGATACATTCAGATTGTAGCCTTGTTTGGGGCTGTTCCTTTAA
This sequence comes from Coregonus lavaretus, assembly GCF_964263955.1. NCBI lineage: Eukaryota > Metazoa > Chordata > Actinopteri > Salmoniformes > Salmonidae > Coregonus > Coregonus lavaretus. The sequence continues at coordinate 11,464,253 of NC_140019.1, forward strand.
CTGTCCACCCCCCACTCACCTCCTCACAACCTGCTTGGTTTTAATCACCCTGTGAGATTCCGCATTGACATAACAATTGTTTCACTCACCTTCTCACAAATGAAGAAGGACATGTTGGGGAAAAAAAACAAGAGAGAAGGAAAGAGTGAGGGTGATAAGACGTCACATGACACGCTTGACTTTATCACATCCCTGTCCAATGACATCTATTCACCAACCCGGAGCGCAAAGGGAGCCCGTCCAGCGCTTGCCCTCTCCTTAACCAATCTATCCTCTCCCCACAACACACAAACCGAGGCAGGGAGGAAGCTGTATAGCCTACGACCTGGAGAGAAATAGATAGCGCTACCTGAGAGGAGACGGATCTCTGAACCTTCTATCAATTGTCTCTCTCCCCACCCCACTCCTCGGGCCTGGATCGATATTCCCGTCGGGGGATCGGTTGGCGTTGAAGGCACTCAAAACCGAGACGTGTCGACCTTTCCTGGATATAAGAACGTGCGCGGGGCACGAGGAGGAACTGGGGGTGAACCAGTGTGCCCCTTGTCTACCCTCTCTCTGCCCGCGCTCCAACCGAGACATCCACTTGTTACAGCGCGCTATAAGAACCCACTTGGACCAGCCAGACGAGATAAATTGCGTGAGTATAAGGATGGTCTTATGGAACTTTACCATCTAGGCTATGCCAAGTAGCACCATTTAGCGACATTACGTCAACTTACAGTCCAGATAGGCTAGGTGTTTACGGTAAGAACTCTCAATGAAGAAATCGGAGGATTCAATTCGCTAGTTCTGTCCTCATGATCTCAACATTACCGCCGGAGAAGCTCCTGGCGGTTTACGTCACTGGTAACGAGACTAGACAACCTCTGGTGATATATAGTGACTTTGACATAGAAGGATATGCGAATTCAGTTCTGCGGCTAAATTAGTGGCTGAAGGACATATGGTCTGTAGGCGCAGGGGATTTAGTGCCAAAACAACACCGCCTCTCCAGAGCGCGTTCTCCCCGGGAGAGAGTGGATAGAGCGGGCAGAGTCTGAGGAATGCGGGCACTGTTTCCCTGGATCTCCACCTCACCTGCGGAGACTCTCCGCCGCACACATCCAAAGTAAGTAACAGACCCGTACGGGGTATTATTGACTCAACACTCACTTTTATCTTTGCCTTTTTGACACACTCCATTTCTTCCCTGTGCGTCATTGTCTTTCACACGGGTCTGTAGCCAAATTGCGTTCTCATGATCGTGTGGGAACTGTTCACAGACCACATTTGCATGATTGATCGTTATAGTAGCCTATCGTCACATCGGTCTGTGATTAAAATCTGGTATTTTACTCCCCTTCCCAGTTGAACGTTGACCGGGTGGACGGCCGGTGACGCAAGCGGTCATGTTGAGGCAAATCCTGCTGAATTCCACCAACGCTCCGGACTTCGATTTAGGGATGGCCCACCAGACGCACGCGCCTGGGTCTGTGAACGCATCTCACGGCTCGGTGAGCATGGCTTCCCTGCTCAGGCCCACGGGCAGCAGGGGAGGACTGCGGGAGGGCGGAGAGCTGAACAAACCTGACCTGGCAACCTACGTTGTGATCTGTCTGGTGCTGTTTCTGCTCGTGCTGCTCATCGTCTTCTTCATCAACTGTCAGCTGAGGACCTCCTTTTTCGCCTCCATGCCCTACGACAGGTCACTCAGAGAGGCCCGGACATCCTACAAGTAGAACTTCGGGTGGTAACATTTGTACCAGGACTGGGTAACTTGTGTTATCGAATGTAGTCATGGAGGAATTTACGATTTTGGCGCACTGCATGGTCCAAACGCTGTGCATAACCGTTAAGTGTTCATTTGGCACAATGAGATAGAGGCCTATTACTCACCATGTTCCAAACTGGACTAATGTCATTATGTGCATATACATGTTTATGTTTGTTTGTATATAAAACAATTTGTATTACTGCACTGTAATTAATTTGCGCTCTTATGTAGGCCTGTTGTGTAATTCTGCCACTTAAAGTTTAATTCCTTGTCCTTTGTAAACCATGATTAAATCTATATGTCCATCAAGTTCAAGATAAATATATGAACAACATATGGTGATGATGATAATGTGATGGGATGAAACGGATTGAAAGTTGAATGTCCCAGAGACAACGCGAGGTTTCATGACTGCAATCCTTGCTTATCACGCGCTTTCGTTGAGTTTTTTTTAATTAAGCCTTCACTCACAATTGACGAGCGTAATTTCTCGCGGAATGAATGAATGAACGCTGATAAAAAATCGCCCAAGCCAAATTGGCTATGTATTGGTTTCATACCGAGGTAAAGTTAGTTTTATATTGGATATCCGGTTTTCCAAGCATGCCATGACTGAAAATTGTATATTCTGAATCAGGGGAGGATGGAGAACAATCCACACCTTTTTGGGGCCGAATTTGTGAGATTTTTTTTAAAATTTGGATTTCAATCTTCAATAGCTCTTATACAAAGCAGTGCCATGAAAAATAGATTCTGAATCTACACTTTTATTTTATTTTTTATTATTCTGATTTCAATAGCTCTTAAACCAAACGTGCCTTCACTATAAACAAGATACACCAAGTACACCAAACATTGGGAACACCTTCCTAGTATTGAGTTGCACCCCCCTTTTGCCCTCAGAACAGCCTAAATTCGTAGGGGCATGGACTCTACAAGGTGACGAAAGCGATGCACAAGGGAAACTGTTTAGCATAAAAAACCCAGCAGCGTTGCGGTTCTTGACACACTCAAACCTACCATAGCCCGTTCAAAGGCATTTAAATATTTTGTCTTGCACATTTCACCCTCTGAATGGCACACATACACAATCCATGTCTCAATGCTTAAAAATCATTCTATAACCCTTCACTGATTGAAGTGGATTTAACAAGTGACATCAATAAGGGATCATAGCTTTCACCTGGTCAGTCTATGTCATGGAAAGAGCAGGTGATCTTAATGTTTTGTACACTCAGTGTATATTCCGAGTTAGTTGAGGATGGAGAACAATCCACACCTTTTATTTTTTAAATAAAAAATAATTACAAAATGGATTCTTCAATAGCTCTTTAACCAAGTGTTCCATCAGCTATTGAAGATTGAAATCCGAATAAAAAATAAAAAATAAAACATTCAACAAAGGTGTTGATTTTTCTCCATCCTCCCCTGAGCCTGTTATTCGTTTATTAACCACTAAGGGGTAGCCTAACACTGGTGATCAGTCTTTCTCCTTGAAATCTAAGTAAAACTGGAAAATAATTATAACCTGAATCAAATCAGCAAGTTTATGAGGATACATTTATTTACCATCTCACAGTGAAATGAATTGGTAGATTTGTTCTGTGGTTGTGTTTGTTTTGTGTTCTAAAGGGATCTTGTCATAGTGAATTATTTTGGAGCTGAGCTGGAGTTGAGTTGGACCGAGTAAAATATGACCTCAAAAATACAGGGGGAGGGAGTATTCTGAAAATATAAACTACTTTGCTCAAGGCTACATTTCAATCACTTCCATTTTAAAATTTTTATTAAGCACATGATTATTAATTTGTTTTGCATCATTCTACTTCACGTGATTGCTGTTCACATTTATCAAATTTAGAAGAATTACTTAAGGCCCTTCTACACATACGTCTGTCATATCTCTCAGGTGTAGTTCTAGTGCGCATGGTCCTTCCCCCAGCCGTTCCAACCTGATAGAGCAGGAAGAAGCCTACTGTGGACGTGTTTGAACGTTGTCACTCGGGAAAGTTAACTTGTTGCAGTAATGGAAACGAATTTGAAATGACTGTAATAATGGAGTCAACAGCGATATAACCACGAACAACTTGTTGTATAGAAAACACTTGTGGAAGTAGGTAGAACCGTGTCTTTGTTGTTAGTTATTTTTTTTAAACCGAGTTTTAGCATAGCTAGCTAGCATTACATTAGCCATCAGTCACTACCGCACAGACACTCAGGGAGGCACTCAAAGTTTTTTGGGGGATTACGGACTACCTCTCTCCTTGAGACGAAAATTGCACAACATTTGAAAGGGTAAAGTTTTGTTTGTTCCAACAACAAATAGTCGTCAAGAGTAGCTACAATACGTTTTCCTTCCACTGTTTGGGTGTACTTTGAATTTCCCTCCTTTTTCAATCCCAGGCGGATGAAAAGGGGTTTGGGGTTGTTGGCTAGCACCAGTTAACTAGCCATTTGCTAATAGTTGTAGTCAGTCCTCAAGGGTACTTAGCTATACTTTTATTTTTTTCGTCGGAAAGGACAGCGTTTGATAACTTTGTATCGAGGCATCCGTTTTGTGTAAAAATTGGGGTTGTGGATTTATTTTTGCTCTCCCTTTGAGGAAATTATCTCTACACAATGGATCCTAATTCGGGGAATTCTGCCTCTGCTGCTGCTCCCAAAAGCAAAAAGGACAAGAAAGAAAAGAAAAACTATGAAGATGGAGACGGCAAAAAGAAATTTGTACGTATTAATTAAATATTTAACTGGTTGTGAGTTAACTAATAATGCACTCCTGTTCAATGTTACTTTGGAACTCTGTGATGAAAACATCCTCAGCAAGTGTGGACACCTCAGTAGCTACTTTTTGGTAGAACAAGTGGCAGAAGCTGTCAGATACCACTTATATCTATCTACCTAACAAAACTGTGTTTATTTAATTTACAGCCAGTTATTTTACAACATTCAGTGTGTTTTCCGACTACTCTGAAATATGCAAGGCTAATGTCAACCGTGTTACCTGGTTTGTGAAAAAATGAGGAAGTAACTAACGTTAGCTAGCTATCCTCGTGTTAAAACTGAAGTGTTGCAATGAGATTGACAATGTAGCAAACGGTTTGACTCGCGGTTTGGAAACAGTAACTGTAGCAAGTTAGCTAGCTAGTGTTTGTTTTGGAGATGATTCAGTTAGGGTTTGCCACAGGTTGCTGTCTCCGGATTGAACCGGGGTATAGTTTGAAGTACAGTACACAGATATGGAATAAATGCCTTTCTCCACTTTCCCACGTGTAGGCAAACAATTGACATGGTCTCCCTTTCGGGCTAGTATTCAGAAATGTCATTTACACATAACAATGACAAAAGAAACTATTCTGAATGGGAAATGGATTATATGCTACTTTGTATCTTAGAGTACAACACTGACATGTGGTACATCACACTGATTGAAGTAGTCTCGTGGAGTGTGATATAGTGACAACATAGCCAGTGAGTACCCATGGCAAGAATGGGTGATTCATTGTGATATGTAGAAGAGAGAGCATGGGGAGTCACTCGTAATTGCGTGTCATCATGGATGGTAACATGTCATTTAACCCCTGGCTAGTGTCGCAACAGTTGGAAACTGATATTCCACAGACAAAACGGTAACCATAGAGGCCCAAATACACACCTGGTCAACGAGCACAGCCCAACAACCCCCCACCTCTATCACATGATTTTGTAAGACCCCCATCCCCCTCCACCCTCTCTAGAAAGCCCTTCAGTCTCCCCATTCTGAAGGTGCCAGTGACAGATGTTCCCATCCCAGGCGTCCTGCCATGCTGGCTAGAGCAGATGTTTGCAACTTGAATGATTTGGCAAGGTTCCATGTGTAGGCTATGTGATCTGGTTTGCATTATCTTGATATAGGCCTAGGCTATATCACCATTGACGATCAGTGTTTTCCACTAGCGTCAGCTATAGAGCTGGTTACACACTACCCTTTCAGCCAGGTACTTTTTCCACTTAAATTAACTAGGCTACTTATTTTTTACAATTTGCAAGTCAGAAAAAAAAGTCTGCCGAGCCTGCTAGAATGAACTATATGCATCTGCTAGCGATCTATTGATAGGACAGGCGCCTGTCAGTCACAAAGTGAGCGATGACAAGGAAACACTGCTGGTTTGACAGTCTGCTGTTTGTTCTGTCTCCCGGTACCTGTGTGTGTGTGTGTTTTTTTTATACAAAGCGACTTAGTCATGTGTGCATAAATTTTTACTTATGGGTGGACCCGGGGATCGAACCCACTACCCTGGCATTACAAGTGCCATGCTCTACCAATTGAGCATGCTCTACCAATTAACCCCCCACAAAATATAATACTGCACCGATAGGGTCTGTCAACCCCCCCATCTGGAGAGCTACTGGGTGTGCAGGCTTTTCATCCAACCCTGATCAAACACACCAGAGCCAGCTTATCAAGGTCCTGTTGCGCATAATGTGGGGTGTTCGGGCAGGGCTGAAGCAAAAGCCTGCACACCCAGTAGCTCTCCTGGACTCTCCTGGAGGATGGTTATCTATTTAGTCTGTTGTAGGCTATATCATTATTTTACCTGCTGCACAATGTGTCTCTCTCTCCTCTGGCAACGGCCCACTGGCACATACCATGACTTTTCCTGGATTTTCATTGCTGACCAAAAATGAGCTATAACTGGGGAAATTCAGTCTATTTGGAAATTATTCAGACCCCTTGACTTTTTCCACATTTTGTTACGTTACAGCCTTCAGAAATGGATAAAACAATTGTTTTGCCTCATCAATCTACACACAATACCCCATAATGACGAAGCAAAAACAGCTTTTTAGAAATGCTTGCAAATGTGTATATATAAAAAAACAACTGATATGACATTTACATAAGTATTCAGACCCTTTACTCAGTACTTTTAATGAAGCGCCTTTGGCAGCGATTACAGCCTTGTCTTCTTGGGTATGACACTACAAGCTTGGCACACCTGTATTTGGGGAGTTTCTCTCATTCTTCTCTGCAGATCCTCTCAAGCTCTGTCAGGTTGGATGGGGAGCGTTGCACAGCTATTTTCAGGTCTCTCCAGAGATGTTCGGTCGGGTTAAAGTCTGTGCTCTGGCTGGGCCATTTAAGGACATTCAGAGACTTTTCCCGAAGCCACTCCTGAGTTGTCTTGGCTGTGTGCTTAGGGTCGTTGTCCTGTTGGAAGGTGAACCTTCGCCCCAGTCTGACGTCCTGAACGCTCTGGAGCAGGTTTTCATCAAAGATCATTCTGTTCATCTTTCCATCGATCCTGACTAGTCTCCCAGTACCTGCTGATGAAAAACATCCCCACAGCATAATGCTTCCACCACCATGCTTCACCGTAGGGATGGTGCCAGGTTTCCTCCAGACGTGACGCTTGGCATTCAGGCCAAAGAGATCAATCTTGGTTTCATCAGACCAGAGAATCTTGTTTCTCGTGGTCTGAGAGTCCTTTAGGTGCCTTCTGGCAAACTCCAAGCGGGCTGTCATGTGCCTTTTACTGAGGAGTGGCTTCCGTCTGGCCACTCTACCATAAAGGCCTGATTGGTGGAGTGCTGCAGAGATGGTTTCCTTCTGAAAGGTCTCCCATCTCCACAGAGGAACTCTGGAGCTCTGTCAGTGACCATTGGGTTCTTGGTCACCTCCCTGACCAAGGCCCTTCTCCCCCGATTGCTCAGTTTGGCTGGGCGGCCAGCTCTAGGAAGAGTCTTGGTGGTTCCAATCTTCTTTTATTTAAGAATGATGGAGGCCACTGTGTTCTTGGGGACCTTCAATGCTGCAGAAATATTATGGAACCCTTCCCCAGATCTGTGCCGAGACACAATCCTGTCTTGGAGCGCTATGGACAATTCCTTATACCTCATGGTTTGGTTTTTGCTCTGACATGCACTGTCATCTGTGGGACCTTATATAGACAGGTGTGTGCCTTTCCAAATGATGTCCAATCAATTGAATTTACCACAGGTGGACTCCAATCAAGTTGTAGAAACATCAAGGATGGTCAATGGAAACAGGATGCACCTGAGCTCAATTTCGAGTCTCATAGCAAAGGGTCTGAATACCTATGTAAATAAGGTATTTCTGTTTTTTATTTGTAACAAATTTGCCAACATTAGTAATAACCTGTTTTCGCTTTGTCATTATGGGGTATTGTGTGTAGATTGATGACGTAAAAAAATATGTAATCAATTTTAGAATAAGGCTGTAACGTAACAAAGTGGAAAAAAAGTCAAGGGGTCTGAATACTTTCCGAATGCACTGTAACTCACTAACTAGCAATGAATATCAACAAATGTGCACACGCAGCTAGGCTCAATTTGATCTCAAAAACGCATCTCGCGACTGCATGATTGAAATACTGCTCTTGCCTGTCAATCCTACAATATTTATACTCCAATGCGCTCTGCAGAGATTGGGAGGTAAATGCATAACACATCGCATCCGGAGGACACTGATATAGTTATGACCAATTTTGATCGGAGTAGCCTAATTGTTTGATGTAGTGATTTTTGCGTGTTTTTTAAAAACTTGTCCATTCAGACAACTTAATCTATAATATGCTTGTCTGGCAATTATTTTTACTTGCCCCGGACAAGCGTCAATGTCGAGCTCTGTAGGTCTACTGATTTAATCAAAGTGTTGACAATGGAGTAGTCAACTGCATGGAGTAGTCAACTGTGTAGCAAAGCCCATGATTAACACCTGCTTCGTTCTTCAATCATACCTGTATTGAAGATGGCTTAGAAAATGCCTCTTAAAATGAAGCTTGAAGCCTCTGGAAGTCAGCAGACTCTTACAAGATTCTTTACAAATAAATGTGTGGGTCAGTTGTTAAACAAGTGTTTTTTATATATATATATATATTTTTTATAAATGACATACTGCAATTCACAGAGTTGCAAACACTTGTTAAAAGTCTCTCTAATTTAACTGATATTGTTCTTGCTCTTCTCTTAACACGTATGGACACAGAACTTAATTGAGCATCTGTTCTGTTTATTTTAGACCCATTTTTGCATTTAATTTTAAATGTAATCTTTAATTAAATTTCTTCTAGATAATTTGGGCTGTTTACCTAATATTTTCAGTTTTTAATAAAACACATAGTTTGTCATTCATATCTGAGAGAGTGAGACGAACACAGTTCAAACAAAGGTCAACATTGGCCTATAATCAAGTACAGTACATGCATACTGCAGTCTGCACAGTGTGTTTGTGTGTGAGAGCAAGTGAGCATCAGTGATTCGACCTTGGCTGGAATGATCAGCAATTTGAACTCACCCCAACAGTGTTTGTAATATGCAGTACACACACTCTAGGGATGGGGGTTTGAAATAATTTCACTATTCAAATAGTATCATTCATTTTTGCCAGATATCCGGATATTCGAAATACATGTTTTATTTTTTAAATGTACGTTTTTAACCTGAGCACTTCTGCACGAGAGGTTATATGGGGCAGTGTGTAGCGGGCAGACTGAGGGAGAGAGAGACACCAATGAAACTCTGCTACAGCCAAGACTAGCTAACTTGTAGCAGCCACAATGTTATTTATCGTCCCCTATAACGGTGCCTGGTTTGACTGGAGTAGCCTAGAGAAACTAGCTAGCTTGCTATAGCTAGCTAGGCTAATTGAGGCCAAATGCTTTGCTTTCTCCCCATCCCCATTCAGATAAAACAGCCTACCGGTTGGTTGCTCGTTGTAGCCTACTCATTTTCATTTAGCTAACTTTTGATTCTGTCATTTTATTCCATCTTGCATTGCGTTAGTGAACTCTCACTCCACTTGCTACACATTTAGCCTCTTTGCTGCTTTGATTGGCCAATATAAAACACAAGCTACACAAGTGAAGGCTACCGGTCGGCTACCAACCTTTGTTATGGGGCGCACCATGCATGTCATAAAAATTACATTGAAAAGTTTGTTTTATTAAATTAATAATTTGAAATGTCATGGTATGTCCAAGGGGTCACGTTAGAGTTCATAAATCCGAATTTTCAAAACGCAGACCATAACAATAATCTGCATTTTTAAACAATTTCACCTATGTTTTATATTGAAAGTCAAGTGTTATTTTACTTCAATAGAGTGATCAGGGGCGTGCAACTATAGTTTTCCTTCACATAAAATACGTTAGTGCAACACATTCGGCAGAAAATAGCTTCATTTTCAGAAGTGCAACACTATTTTGCTAGCAGCCACACAAGTAAACAAGCTTACAATGAAAAAGCATATTTCTATTGTTTTTGATAGAAGGAATGTAGCCATCTACATTCCGTCATGTTTTGCTTGAAGTTAATCTTGCATTTTACAGGAGAAAAGTAGGCTACACATCAGTCAGAGCTCTGTCTGCTGATAGAATGCCTGTTCGTCAATTCTCATCTGAGTGGAGAAGTGCAATTTTAAGCACAAAATTAGATTGATACTGAGCAGGAATTACAATAAGAAGCATTTTAGATCTGCGTTTACAAAACGAAGCAAGATATTTCTTATACGTTGGATCTTTTTTTGTTGTCGCAGGTATTTTGAGGTCAGAGTTCAGAGAGATGTGATAATAAAGCTCTGTTTTGGGTATCTGCCATATCAGGTGTCCCTTATCTGCTATGTAATCACTCCCAACTGTCTTTCTACCTGTAGTTCATTCTCAGACTTGATTGCATTGGTGACAATGATGACACAACAAGCTCTTAGTGTAGGGACAATCTTGGATGGGTAATATTTTGCATTGTGACCCCATGTCAAGCTTACATGAAAACACTGTCCGATTGAGCGATGACGTCAACCCCCTCATGACCCTCCAACCCATGATCTAAACCCTCGATGACTCAACATCCTTTGCCTATTATTGCTGTTCTACAGAGTGAGTCATTGTGTTTTGGGTGAAACAGGCCTATACTTATGTTATCACCCACTGTTACAGCTAACTTGAGAAAGGCATTTAACCCCCAATAACAACTGCTCCCGGGCGCCGATGACATCGATTAAGGCAGCCCCCCGCACCTCTCTGATTCAAAATGCGGAAGAGACATTTTGGTTGAATGCATTCAGTTGTGCAACTGACTAGGTATCCCCCTTTCCTTTTCCCTAGCTTGCATGACAAGAGCCCTCCCACCCCTCTTGAAGTGACACTCAGAACAGCCAGCATATTTTTGAGTAGAGACCAGGTTATAGAGTTTTTAGTTAGTGTAGTTGGAAAGAGACTGGGGTATTAATCTCCTTAGCATGCAGCAATTAGCCTAAGGACGACGCTATCATGCTGCCTGTGCTCTTAGAGCTTTACTCCACACCACTCTGCGCTTTGCTGTGCTGTGTGTGCTCTGCGGGGACAGCCCTAGGCACAGAGGTCATTAGATGAACCCTGCCTAAACACTCCTCAAGCAGAAATAACCCTTTCCAGCATGCACCACTGCCTCCACCTGCTGCCCACCCCACCAGACAGAGGCCACTGATTGGCTGATGAACCCTCTGACAATAGTCCTACACACACAGTTACGCTCAGTTTTCAGAACTCGCTAACACAACCGGGTAAATCCATATGAATTCAATCACTTTTTGACAGCATCCCTTTTGATTTAAACACATTTCTATACATGTTTGCCCAAGGAAGAAGTGGTCAGAAAGTTACTTTTTGAACCTTTTTTCTTCATATTTGCATATGTTGTAGCTTAGACCCTGCTTTACATCATCTGAGGTTTTTGTGTTGTGCCTGCTATCGGTTGAGACAACATGCTCTTGAATACAGGGTGGGTAACATTTCAGTCAAAGAAATTGAACTCATAGAATGGACCTATGCCTTCAAACCACTGCAACAGGGCTCTAGAGTGCAACCATTTTGCTCACATGTGCGAACTGGAAAGTCAAGTATGTGCGAGTTGTGATTTATAGCAAAACAAATGCTGCCGTAGCTATTTTCAAAGTATTTCTGTCGTTTTGTTTCATAGCTGGTAGCTAATCACACAAAGAACTAGAGTCCCATATACCAGCTCGCACAGCAACAGTGCCTGGGGCGCTATGTGCACTGTGAGTGAAGTGCTGAAAGATTCATTTTTAGAAGTGCACAGGCATAGAAGTTGGTTGAATTTACACTAACGTCTACTAAATGTACACTGCTCAAAAAAATTAAGGGAACACTAAAATAACACATCCTAGTTCTGAATGAATGAAATAATCTTATTAAATACTTTTTTCTTTACATAGTTGAATGTACTGACAACAAAATCACACAAATTATCAATGGAAATCAAATTTATCAACCCATGGAGGTCTGGATTTGGAGTCACACTCAAAATTAAAGTGGAAAACCACACTGCAGGCTGATTCAACTTTGATGTAATGTCCTTAAAACAAGTCAAAATGAGGCTCAGTAGTGTGTGTGGCCTCCACGTGCCTGTATGACCTCCGTACAATGCCTGGGCATGCTCCTGATGAGGTGGCGGATGGTCTCCTGAGGGATCTCCTCCCAGACCTGGACTAAAGCATCCGCCAACTCCTGGACAGTCTGTGGTGCAACGTGGCGTTGGTGGATGGAGCGAGACATGATGTCCCAGATGTGCTCAATTGGATTCAGGTCTGGGGAACGGGCAGGCCAGTCCATAGCATCAATGACTTCCTCTTGCAGGAACTGCTGACACACTCCAGCCACATGAGGTCTAGCATTGTCTTGCATTAGGAGGAACCCAGGGCCAACCGCACCAGCATATGGTCTCACAAGGGGTCTGAGGATCTCATCTCGGTACCTAATGGCAGTCAGGCTACCTCTGGCGAGCACATGGAGGGCTGTGCGGCCCCCCAAAGAAATGCCACCCCACACCATGACTGACCCACCGCCAAACCGGTCATGCTGGAGGATGTTGCAGGCAGCAGAACATTCTCCACGGCGTCTCCAGACTCTGTCACGTCTGTCACATGTGCTCAGTGTGAACCTGCTTTCATCTGTGAAGAGCACAGGGCGCCAGTGGAGAATTTGCCAATCTTGGTGTTCTCTGGCAAATGCCAAACGTCCTGCACGGTGTTGGGCTGTAAGCACAACCCCCACCTGTGGATGTCGGGCCCTCATACCACCCTCATGGAGTCTGTTTCTGACCTTTTGAGCAGACACATGCACATTTGTGGCCTGTTGGAGGTCATTTTGCATTTCACTAGAGTGAAAGCACCGCCAGCATTCAAAAGTGACCAAAACATCAGCCAGGAAGCATAGGAACTGAGAAGTGGTCTGTGGTCACCACCTGCAGAACCACTCCTTTATTGGGGTGTCTTGATAATTGCCTATAATTTCCACCTGTTGTCTATTCCATTTGCACAACAGCATGTGAAATTTACTGTCAATCAGTGTTGCTTCCTAAGTGGACAGTTTGATTTCACAGAAGTGTGATTGACTTGGAGTTACATTGTGTTGTTTAAGTGTTCCCTTTATTTTTTTGAGCAGTGTAACATTGTCCTCCACTTTTTTGGCTATTTGCATCATTTTGTTCACACGCTAGGTTGTTTTTCAATGTTAGTTTGAGCTTGCTCAACTGCTAGGGAAGAGATGTCGGAGAATCTTAGATCTCACAGACAGACATGCGAGTCCCACCACTGTAACAGCCCGCTATTTAAAAGGGGCAGCTGAACATTTTTGTCTCACCTAAGTGACTCAAATATTTGAGGGTACATTGTACTTGATTGAGCATGGAACACTCCAAAAAGGTTTTATTCACAAACTTTGTCATTTCTTATCATGAAAACACTTCCTCAAATACTTTAATTGCTCCTGAATTTGATTGTGTACTCCTAAATATTTCAACTTAGGAGCACGTGCTCCTTGTAAAAAATGTCAGCCGAGAGCCCTTTGCAATTTAGCTGGTACACCATTGAAATTGAATTGAAATTTGAATTACTGCAAAACAGGTCAACTTTGAGCACCTTTTATGTCTTGAATGTTTTGGCATTCATGTCCAAAAGTCACTTTCTGAGCAATATGTATGGAAGGTTTCGTTCAAATCAAAAGGGGTGCTGTCAAAGTGATTGAATTCAAATTGATTTACCCAACCCTTAACCTCTGTCTGTAGAGTTGTTCAGTCTCTCATTAGCTGTGCAGACAAGTGCACCTGGCTGTGCACCCCCTCTCTCTGGATAAGAGCATATTGTAGCTCGTGTGAAACTCGAGTGGTTAATGCACCCGGAGGAGCCTCTTAGCTCTGAGGGGAATGTGAGTGAGGGAGGGAACACAGGGTGAGTTGTAGGGAGTATCGGGCGAGGTAGACGGATGCAACGGGATGAGATTAGACTAGTGAATTAAGTAGAGGGGTGTTACAGTCTGATGACATGGCAAAATTATAATGACTTGGATCTGATTTCATGGTGTTTTTAGTCTTATGTCTTTGTTTTTGCTCAGAACAGTGGCGCCAGTTGGGGAACCCTGAGCTAGAGGAATCTAAGATAATCGAATGGCTTAGGCTATAGGCTACCCCAGATGTTGGCCTATGTAGTCTATTTGAATGGGATCCTTGCTCAAGTGCACTCTGATCCAATCCAAGGGTGCACTACTCTAGTCCCCAAGGGGCACTGTCCTGCTGACAAGTAGGACAAACATTATATATAAAGGAAAGCCTATAGGCCTACATTGTGGCCCTTGACAACTAGAGTTGTACACCCCTCTCTCTGAGCTGAGAGAGCGTATTGTTATGTATGCGTGACACTTTTAGCTGATAGTCTGAGACAGAGCATTACCACATAAACAGAGCCATATAGGCCTAACTATATATATTCATATAGCCTTACTAGACCATATACATAGTGTACAGAACATTAGGAACACCTGCTCTTTCCATGACAAACTGACCAGGTGAATCCAGGGGAAAGCTTTGATTCCTTATTGATTTCTAAGCCTTGAGACAATTGAGACATGGATTGTGTATGTGTGCCATTCATAGGGTGAATGGGCAAGACAAAATATTTCAGTGCCTTTGAACGGGGTATGGTAGTAGGTGCCAGGCACACTGGTTTGTATTAAGAAAAGCGCTGTTGGGCTTTCCACGCTCAAGATTTTCCCGTGTGAATCGAGAATGGGCCACCACCCAAAGGACATCCAGCCAACTTGACACAACTGTGGGAAGCATTGGAGACAACATGAGTCAGCATCCCTGTGGAACAATTTCGACACCTTGTAGAGTCCATGCCCGATGAAATGAGGCTGTTTTGAGGGGGGGAACTCAGTATTAGGAAGGTGTCCTTAATGTTATGTACAAGTGTCTAAAAACCTGTTTTTGCTTTGTCATTATGGGGTATTGTGTTTAGATTGATGAGGGGGGGAAAAAAACAATTTAATTTCAGAATAAGGCTGTAACGTAAATTTATTTTGAAAAAGGTCAAGGGGTCTGAATACTTTCCGAAGGCACTGTATATGACTGTGGTTGGTAGTATGCGCTACAGGTCCAGAGTCAGTAGCCTAAAGAGTGTGTGTGCTCCATTTGTCCTTTTTCTGGATAAGTGAGTTGTGTAGTAAGTCTTCTAATATTTCAGGACAAGCAGGCAGATGAATACACTCGCTCTCTGCAAGGAATCACTTCTACATAATATCTCTCGCTTTTAAATAGTGAGCCACCATGTTTTCAGCCCTTATTTCTATGACTGATTTTTTTAAATGTTGTAATGCTCTCTGTCTCTCTGCAGCAGACATACGCAGTTCATAAGGTACACCCTTCTAGTACCGGGTCGGACCCAGCTTTGCCACAACAGCCTGAATTTTCTACTCAGTTGTCCAGTGTTGGTGAACACGTACCCACTTGCGCCGCATCTTCTTGTTTTTAGCTGATCGGAGTGGATCCGTGTGTGGTCGTCGGCTGAAATAGCCCATCCTTGACAAGGACCGACGAGTTGTGTTTTCCGAGATGCCCTTCTGCACACCACTGTTGTACTGTGCCGTTATTTGCCTGTTTGTGGCCCGTCAGTTTGCTTGCATGATTCTTGCCATTCTCCTTTGACCTCCCAACATGCTGTTTTCCCCACAGGACTGCCGATGACTGGATGTTTTTTGTTTGTCGCACCATTCTCTGTAATCCCTAGACACTGTTGTGCGTGAAAAGCCCAGGAGGCCGGTCATTTCTGAGATACTAGAACCAGCGCGCCTGGCACCGACGATCATACCACGCTCAAAGTCGCTTAGGTCACTCGTTTTGCCCATTCTAACTTTCAATCAAACAGTAACTGAATGCCTCGACGCCTGTCTGCCTGCTTTATATAGCAAGCCACGGCTACGTGATTCACCGTCTGTAGGATCGAGCCATTTTCGTGAATGGGGTGGTGTACCTAATACACTGGCCACTGAGTGTATAGTGAGCAATATGTTTGGAACATCACATTGCAATAAAATCTCAGTATCGAATCGCAAACATATATAATCTGGAGAATCGCAGGTTATACATATCGTATCAGCACCTAAGTATCGTGATAATATCGTATCGTAAGGTCCCTGGCAATTCCCAACCCTACTACTGATGTGGTCTCCTAGCACTAGATGATGGCCATGTGTTGAGTCATTGAAATTGTTGTGTAATGGGTGGATGTTGGTCTGCTCTGCTGTGGTATTTCTCCCAGTGTCAGTCAGTCAGGCTGATGAGTGACACCGACACGGCACTAATGGAACTGGAAACAGCCAGAAGTGACACGGGTGATAAGACGTGACAGCCTCTACTCTTCAAACATCATGGCTAAAGAGCTGTGTCAAGAACTGTGGCAGTGTGTATCTCTGTGTGTTGGTGTGCATTCTGCATTATAATTGTATGTGCGTGCTTATTTGTTGTGGAATGTGTGCGAGAGGGCGGCAAAGAACAGAACACAGCTGACTTCATTCTCTGTTTGAGAATGAAGTTAGGTTAGTAAATTCCCCATTCTTCTCTAAAGGACTTTGAACAAGTGCCTGTGTGTGTGCTTTGAGCCCACTGCGTGGTTTATTGAATATTCCACACGTTTAACTGTGCTGCTGTTGGTTCCACCTGCTTTGATGGTGAAAGGTTGCTCTTTTGCCCAGTTGTCTTGAGTGAACCAACAGCTAGGCTATACATATGCTTTATTCTGTCTATTTCACCTCTTGGTTTTATCACTGGTAAATTCTGTCAATTCCTTTTTGACACATTCTACAAACTCATGCCTCTTCCCTTCATCGCCAAACAGGGCTCGCAGTCACAGCCGTAGGGGGAACGAGACATTTAATCCCAATATAGAATTAGGGCGCTCTCTGCTGTGTTTGTCGCTGAGCTGCTGTTGAGACTAAGGATGGCACAATTACACTATGACAGTTATGGATGAAGACAGTCATAAAAATAAAATAACCGTTTTACATGTAAATGTTTTTTAAATATATTTCTTTTTAGTGTGGAACAAACAGCTGACTGAAGACGGGACGGCTGGGCATTCACGCGGTTGAGTCAGTTTCTGCTGTAACATGGGCCTCTACAACGTTATGAAACGTTGTTGCTCCTTGCTGAAACACGCAAGGTGGTGTAGCAAATGATTCTTCGGTTGCCTAGGCAATGCCCCCTCCCTGCAGCAGCAGCACATGCAGTCAGGATTGGAGGAGAGGAGAAAATGTGCATCTTTAAAGAAATGACTATTCGAACGGTTATTACGGTGACTGTGGTCATTTGACTGATCAATAACAATCATCCAAAGTTAACACTTTCCTTGACACCCAGCGTCATAACACGTTATGATACAGTCATAACCATGTCATACCATAATATGGTAATAACACTGTCATGACACACATTTAGACCTGTTGTGACATGTATTGCGTAATTTTATGGCTGGTACATGACACTGGGTGTGGAGTAAAGTGTTACCCATCCAAAATCCCATGATGATCACAGCCCTAGCTGAGATGGAGGTTAACCTTTCAACTCTTCAGTTTAATTGAAGGAGTGGGAGTCATTTCTACTTTTTGTTTTCCCACACACAACCTTTTTATTTTTATTTTTTTCTTCGTTTTTGTTTCCCCTTTCATTTAGGAAACAGTTGGGGTACAGTACAAATCCAGTATTACCTCATTTTACTATCAATGTTACATTACTAAGTTTCAAGACTTTACAATGCCAGTTTGAGTTAGTAATTTTGTGTGTACATACTGTATCTGCTTGTCCTTTGCGGAACTCTGATCTATATTGTTGCAGGAAGTTGTGCAAAAATCATAAACAGGAAGTTGCCTTATTCTTCCCCATTGCCCAGTCTATCACTACACCCCTCCTCTCCATCCATTGTGGCTGGACTCAAAGGGACCAGTGTGGGAAGTAAATACGTTCACATAACTCAAGTCACTATTTATATTTTTAACCATACTCTCACTCTGAGAAGGAGTACAAGGCTACCTCATCGTGAGCGCTAATGGACAAATGGGTACTAAATACACAGTGAGAGATTAATCAGGGAAAGGCATAACTCAACTGGCACCCTGTTAACCTGCCATGTTGATCTTACCAACACACACTTGGGCTGGGCGATATGGTTAAAATATCATATTACAATATTTGTCATAGTTTTTAAGGGTATTTTAGGTTTTTGAATAATAAAAGTTCTACATTTGCTTTATGAGTTGTGCATGACCCTAGGGTGGCAACACAAACATTCTAAGTGATATATTTAAATGGGGCTTTCTCCATTCTGATTTGTTTTATACTGTTCATACCAACTTCAATCAAAGTTTATCTCATTTGAGATCATTTCCACACTGCAACATAGGACTGCACTATATGGGCAAAACATCTAGGCCTTACTTTTAACCAAATATTGCAATTGATTTAGATCGCAAGTCAAAACATTTGGGAGAACTGTTGGAATCATGGAAGTAGAATGATTATTCTAATTCTAGAATGTAATAGTGGGCACTTGGAATACAGTATTTGACATGACAACAAATGAAAAAGCCAGGGAGGTGTTCATAGAATTAGGAATTAGAATACTAACAGGATCTCTATGGAGGCCTGAATGTGTGACTGATCACTGACAGCCATTATCCATTCCAACTGTTTTTTTTTTTTGTTTTTTTTGTCACATATTTCCTGCTGTGGCTTTGCAGCCTGTAGGTGTTCTGCAGCAGTTTACATCACCATAGTAACACACACTTCCTGATTTGAGCGGTCCAATAGGAGAGTGCTGCACAACTTACTGAGGTGTCTCACCTCAGCCAAACTAATCCACATCACTTCACCCACACTAAACATGAGGATATCTTAAGGTCTAATCCATTTTGGCTTCAGCAAATTCACTTGAAATTGCCCATTGAAGTCTAATTTGTGCACAGCTTGTAATATTGAATTGTATACCGAGAGTATCAATTGAGTGAGGCACCAAACTGGTACCGTTTTAAGGAAAAAAACACTCCTTCCTTTAATTTACAGTGTTAAATAACACTGTGAGAACAATATTTTTGTGAACAAATTTTTCATTTTGCCGTTTATAATAAGGTTGGTAGAAACATGGAAAATCGTTGTGGAAATCTGTTGCTACAAAGTCCACAATGCAATGCTCTCTATGTGGTAGCTAGCTAGCAAAACGTAGCTACACACAATAATACCAAAGACAATATCAGCATGTAACGTAGCTAGTTAGCTGTAAAATTGGCTAAACAAACTGCACTATCAATTCAGGAGTCTACAATCTCTCCATGTTCAACCTGCAGATCGATGTGCCTCACAGAGTGGAGTATAATATTCGTAACAGCAGCTATACTTTTGAGGAGATGGGAAACATTGCCCATGCTACATCAAGGAGCGCTCTCCTTCAAGGAGTGAATGGGAGTCTATTGGGTGCTAACTAAAAAACCCAGCATTAGCATGAATTTCGTCAACAAGAAGTACAACATTACAAATCTTTTCCGAGATGTGCGATACAGTGCATTCGGAAAGTATTCAGACCCCTTGACCTTTTCCACATTTTGTTACGTTACAGCCTTATTCTAAAATGGATTTTAAAAAATCCCTCATCAATCTACACCAAATACCCCATAATGACAAAGCGAAAACAGGTTTTTAGAAACACCTTATTTACATAAGTATTCAGACCTTTTGCAATGACTCGAAATTGAGCTCAGGTGCATCCTGTTTCCATTGATCATCCTTGAGGTGTTTCTACAACTTGATTGGCGTCCACCTGTGGTAAATTCAATTGATTGGACATGATTTGGAAAGGCACACAACTGTCTATATAAGGTCCCACAGTTGACAGTGCATGTCAGAGCAAATACCAAGCC
The DNA here is from genome assembly GCF_964263955.1 of Coregonus lavaretus. Taxonomy (NCBI): domain Eukaryota; kingdom Metazoa; phylum Chordata; class Actinopteri; order Salmoniformes; family Salmonidae; genus Coregonus; species Coregonus lavaretus. The sequence continues at coordinate 11,484,242 of NC_140019.1, forward strand.
ATGAGGTCGAAAGAATTGTCCGTAGAGCTCCGAGACAGGATTGTGTCTCGGCACAGATCTGGGGAAGGGTTCCATAATATTTCTGCAGCATTGAAGGGCCCCAAGAACACAGTGGCCTCCATCATTCTTAAATGAAAGAAGATTGGAACCACCAAGACTCTTCCTAGAGCTGGCTGCCCGGCCAAACTGAGCAATCGGGGGAGAAGGGCCTTTTTCAGGGAGGTGACCAAGAACCCGATGGTCACTCTGACAGAGCTCCAGAGTTGCTCTGTGGAGATGGGAGACCTTCCAGAAGGACAACCATCTCTGCAGCACGCCACCAATCATGCCTTTATGGTAGAGTGGCCAGATGGAAGCCACTCTTCAATAAAAGGCACATGACAGCCTGCTTTGAGTTTGCCAAAAGACACCTAAAGGACTCTGACCATGAGAAACAAGATGCTCTGGTCTGAAACCAAGATTGAACTCTTTGGCCTGAATGCCAAGCGTCACATCTGGAGGAAACCTGGCACCATCCCTACGGTGAAGCATGTTGGTGGCAGCATCATGCTGTGGGTCGAAGGTTCACCTTCCAACAGGACAATGACCCTAATCACACAGCCAAGACAACGCAGGAGTGGCTTCGGGACAAGTCTCTGAATGTCCTCGAGTGGCCCAGCCAGAGCCCGGACTTGAACCCGATCGAACATCTCTGGAGTGACCTGAAAATAGCTGTGCAGCGACGCTCCCCAGCCATCCTAACTGAGCTTGAGAGGATCTGCAGAGAAGAATGGGAGATACTCCCCAAATACAGGTGTGCCAAGCTTGTAGCGTCAAACCCAAGAAGACTCGAGGCTGTAATTGCTGCCAAAGGTGCTTCAACAAAGTATTGAGGAAAAGGTCTGAATACTTATGTAAATGTGATTATGTACTGGATAAGAGCGTCTGCTAAATGACTGAAATGAAATGAATATTATTATTATTATTTTTTTTATACATTTGCAAAAATGTTTAACAACCTGTTTTTGCTTCGTCATTATTGGGTATAGTGTATAGATTGAGGGGGAAAAACAATTTAATCAGTTTTAGAATAAGGCTGTAACGTAACAAAATGTGAAAAAAGTGAAGGGGTCTGAATACTTTCCGAATGCAGTGTGTGTGTATAGATAGATATACAAAATAATACTGTATAATATGTTATTTATTTCTGTGGTACAAACATGATTCCTGTTATCTTGGAATAATGTGAATTGTGTCACTGTGTGGTGATGTAACCGCACTCGGCTCTGCTAAATTTCAATGACCTGGTTTTAATGTCCTCTTCTAGATTTAATTAGTGTCCTACAAGTCCTTATTTTCATTTTGGCAGGAGACACGCTCAAACACACACGCACACACGCACACAGACATGAATACACACATGCGCACACACACATAGATTGATGAGAAAACAATAATAAAAAATCAATTTTAGTATAAGGCTGTAACGTAACAATGTGGAAAAAGCCAAGGGGTCTAAATACTTTCCGAATGCACTGTAATTAACTTGCTATCTGTAGTAACGTATAGTGTTGGAATTGTGATATTACGTACGTTGGATGAAAAATAGGCACGTTTCTCGACATATACCCTGACTGAGAAGGGATTGCGTGACGATTAGCTTAGCAACCGCGTGACGCAGCATGACAATTTGAACACGATTTGTCGACAGTCTGCTGGGTGGGGCGTTATATGTTCCTTCATTAATTGGATTCCTGTCTACTTTCTATAATATCTCTGGCAATGGCACCATGCAATGCACCCTGGACTGAAGATGCAGACAAATAGGAAAAATGTGCTAGACCCTTAGTTAAATACAAAAATTCCAGGTAGGAATATCGCTAAAATATGATCAATGGCTCATTCGAGAGAAGACATCCACCAGTATTATGACATCGGCCTGTATTGAAATCGGACATGTATGATGGATGTTTCTGCCATCTAAAAGTCGTATTCCTATTAACTTCCAGTTTAGTGAGCGGCTTTATCACAGTGCTACATCAAACCGGACGTATTTCTGCCTGCTTCAAACACATGAAAACATGAAATGACCCAGGGAATTGATAGAACATCACCCAGAGATGTACAAAAACAATACAACATTCAAATTGGGTGAACCTTTCCTTTAAGCCATTGTGAAATTTTCGAATCGTGTTATTGATAATCGTTGTCACTGTTTAGCCCTGGAGTGGGGAGTCGTGTGTGCATGTGTAGCTCTGTACTGACGGCCAGGGACATTGAACGATGAGGATCTGCTTCTTACAGTGCATCACAGAAGGATTACAGAGGATGAGTGACTTACCTACCTGCGTCTACATGCTCACTTAGACATGCTCTTATGTACGTATACACACACACACACACACACAGAGCTAGCTTGTGGCTGCAGGTTTGTGTGTGATAAAATTGTATTTTTCTAAATCTGTGGAATATTTAAAAAATAAAGTGACTATTGCAAGCAATTTTGGGGGAGGGGGATTATATTATTTTATACTAGTGCAATTGCTCAGAGAAAGAGATTTTGTTTAACAAGTAATAAAACAAATCTACAAAAGATAGCGGTCAAAATTATTAGCACCGCTGTTTTCAGTACTCCAGCACCCTACACTTGCGAGGAAAACAACACTGAGCCTTTTTCTAAAATGTTTTATGAGATTGGACAACACATTGGGAGGGGTCTTAAACCATTCCTCCATAGAGAATATTTTCAGATCCTTGATATCCTTCGTCTGTGCATATGGACTGCCCTCTTCAACTCAAACCACAGGTTTTCAATGGGGTTCAAGTACAGAGACTGAGATGGCCATTGTAAAATGTTGATTTTGTGGTCAATTAACAATTTATTTGGATTTTGATGTGTGCTTGTGGTTATTGTCATTCTGGAAGATCCACTTGCGACCATGTGTCAGTCTCCTGGCAGAGGCAACCACATTTTTGGCTGAAATGTCCTGGTACTTGATGAAGTTCATGATGCCGTTGGCCTTGACAAGGGCCACAGGATCAGTGGACGCAAAATAGCGCCATAACACCATATTTTGCTGTCGGTAAAAAGCATGTGCTTCTTTTTTTCCGATCCCAAACCCACCACTGTTATGCATGACCAAATAGCACTATTTTCATGTAATCTGACCCCTATCTTTTTATGATTTATTTTATTGCTTGTAAAACCAAATCTCTTTCTCTGAGCAATTGTATTAGTATTATAATATAATTTCCCCCTTTTTCTTTGCGTGAAAAGCATCCAAATGTTACCACCCCCAACGCCGACAAATGGAAGAGATACAACTAAGAGCGAGGCGTTCTAAACTAGCAACGGTCACAACAAACATTCTTATTTAATCAACACTGTTAAGTACAAGCATATTAAGGTTATACTGTTGTAGAGAACAATGTCATGATTAACTGTATGTGATTATTAATGACATAGGGCAAATAACTACATTTTGACATTAATTTAGTAGCACCCGCTATGTATATATGTGTGTGTATGTACAGTGGGGAGAACAAGTATTTTGATACACTGCCGATTTTGCAGGTTTTCCTACTTACAAAGCATGTAGAGGTCTGTAATGTTTTATCATAGGTACACTTAAACTGTGAGAGACGGAATCTAAAACAAAAATCTAGAAAATCACATTGTATGTATGATTTTTAAGTAATTAATTTGCATTTTATTGCATGACATAAGTATTTGATACATCAGAAAAGCAGAACTTAATATTTGGTACAGAAACCTTTGTTTGCAATTATAGAGATCATACGTTTCCTGTAGGTCTTGACCAGGTTTGCACACACTGCAGCAGGGATTTTGGCCCACTCCTCCATACAGACCTTCTCCAGATCCTTCAGGTTTCAGGGTTGTCGCTGGGCAATACGGACTTTCAGCTCCCTCCAAAGATTTTCTATTGGGTTCAGGTCTGGAGACTGGCTAGGCCACTCCAGGACCTTGAGATGCTTCTTACGGAGCCACTCCTTAGTTGCCCTGGCTGTGTGTTTCGGGTCGTTGTAATGCTGGAAGACCCAGCCACGACACATCTTCAATGCTCTTACTGAGGGAAGGAGGTTGTTGGCCAAGATCTCGCGATACATGGCCCCATCCATCCTCCCCTCAATACAGTGCAGTCGTTCTGTCCCCTTTGCAGAAAAGCATCCCCAAATAATGATGTTTCCACCTCCATGCTTCACGGTTGGGATGGTGTTCTTGGGGTTGTACTCATCCTTCTTCTTCCTCCAAACACGGCGAGTGGAGTTTAGACCACATGACCTTCTCCCATTCCTCCTCTGGATCATCCAGATGGTCATTGGCAAACTTCAGACGGGCCTGGACATGCGCTGGCTTGAGCAGGGGGACCTTGCGTGCGCTGCAGGATTTTAATCCATGACGGCGTAGTGTGTTACTAATGGTTTTCTTTGAGACTGTGGTCCCAGCTCTCTTCAGGTCATTGACCAGGTCCTGCCGTGTAGTTCTGGGCTGATCCCTCACCTTCCTCATGATCATTGATGCCCCACGAGGTGAGATCTTGCATGGAGCCCCAGACCGAGGGTGATTGACCGTCATCTTGTACTTCTTCCATTTTCTAATAATTGCGCTAACAGTTGTTGCCTTCTCACCAAGCTGCTTGTCTATTGTGCTGTAGCCCATCCCAGCCTTGTGCAGGTCTACAATTTTATCCCTGATGTCCTTACACAGCTCTCTGGTCTTGGCCATTGTGGAGAGGTTAGAGTCTGTTTGATTGAGTATGTGGACAGGTGTCTTTTATACAGGTAATGAGTTCAAACAGGTGCAGTTAATACATGTAATGAGTGGAGAACAGCAGGGCTTCTTAAGGAAAAACTAACAGGTCTGTGAGTGCCGGAATTCTTACTGGTTGGTAGGTGATCAAATACTTATGTCATGCAATAAAATGCAAATGAATTACTTAACAATCATAATGTGATTTTCTGGATTTTTGTTTTAGATTCTGTCTCTCACAGTTGAAGTGTACCTATGATAAAAATTACAGACCTCTACATGCTTTGTAAGTAGAAAAACCTGCAAAATCGGCAGTGATTCAAATACTTGTTCTCCCCACTGTATGTATGCATGTACAGTGAGGGAAAAATGTATTTGATCCCCTGCTGATTTTGTACGTTTGCCCACTGACAAAGACATGATCAGTCTATAATTTAAATTGTAGTTTTATTTGAACAGTGAGAGACAGAATAACAATAAAAAAATCGAGAGAAATGCATGTCAAAAATCTTATGAATTGATTTGCATTTTAATGAGGGAAATTAGTATTTGACCCCTCTGCAAAACATGACTTAGTACTTGGTGGCAAAACCCTTGTTGGTAATCAGAGGTCAGACGTTTCTTGTAGTTGGCCACCAGGTTTGCACACATCTCAGGAGGGATTTTGTCCCACTCCTCTTTGCAGATCTTCTCCAAGTCATTTAAGGTTTTGAGGCTGACGTTTGGCAACTCGAACCTTCAGCTCCCTCCACAGATTTTCTATGGGATTAAGGTCTGGAGACTGTTAGGCCACTCCAGGACCTTAATGTGCTTCTTCTTGAGCCACTCCTTTGTTGCCTTGGCCGTGTGTTTTGGGTCATTGTCATGCTGGAATACCCATCCACGACCCATTTTCAATGCCCTGGCTGAGGGAAGGAGGTTCTCACCCAAGATTTGACGGTATTTGGCCCCGTCCATCGTCCCTTTGATGCGGTGAAATTGTCCTGTCCCCTTAGCAGAAAAACACCCCCAAAGCATAATGTTTCCACCTCCATGTTTGACGGTGGGGTTGGTGTTCTTGGGGTCATAGGCAGCATTCCTCCTCCTCCAAACACGGCGAGTTGAGTTGATGGCAAAGAGCTCGATTCTGGTCTCATCTGACCACAACACTTTCACCCAGTTCTCCTCTGAATCATTCAGATGTTCATTGCCAAACTTCAGACGGGCCTGTATATGTGCTTTCTTGAGCAGGGGGACCTTGCGGGCGCTGCAGGATTTCAGTCCTTCACGGCGTAGTGTGTTACCAATTGTTTTCTTGGTGACTATGGTCCCAGCTGCCTTGAGATCATTGACAAGATCCTCCCGTGTAGTTCTGGGCTTATTCCTCACCGTTCTCATGATCATTGCAACTCCACGAGGTGAGATCTTGCATGGAGCCCCAGGCAGAGGTAGATTAACAGTTATTTTGTGTTTCTTCCATTTGTGAATAATCGCACCAACTGTTGTCACCTTCTCACCAAGCTGCTTGGCGATGGTCTTGTAGCCCATTCCAGCCTTGTGTAGGTCTACAATCTTGTCCCTGACATCCTTGGAGAGCTCTTTGGTCTTGGCCATGGTGGAGAGTTTGGAATCTGATTGATTGATTGCTTCTGTGGACAAGTCTTTTATACAGGTAACAAGCTGAGATTAGGAGCACTCCCTTTAAGATTGTGCTCTTAATCTCAGCTCGTTACCTGTATAAAAGACATCTAGGAGCCAGAAACCTTTCTGATTGAGAGGGGTCAAATACTAATTTCCCTCATTCAAATGCAAATCAATTTATAACATTTTTGACATGCGTTTTTCTGGATTTTGTTGTTGTTATTCTGTCTCTCACTGTTCAAATATACCTACCATTAAAATTATAGACTGATCATGTCTTTGTCAGTGGGCAAACGTACAAAATCAGCAGGGGATCAAATACTTTTTTCCCTCACTGTACATATTTTCATAAATGTTATTTTGATGATTTTACATACTATTTAATCCTTCCACAAGATATAGTCCCGACACCACAAATCTAGGGTTGCTACCCAAGCCAGCTGGTCGTTCAATCTATCGGTTCGGTTGCCAGACACACAATGTTTCGTTTGACCTTTTTTCAATTGACATTTCTTTGTATATATCTGTAAAAATGATGCCAGCTGATTCATGATTTTGACTGGCTGAGAAACACTGTCTGCCTCTCTGTCTCGTCCTGACTCCCAACACATTAATTACTTTGGGACAGCTGGAGATCCAATTTGAATATTGAAACAATGTTGCAAATGTTGGAGAGGTTTATACAAATCTCTGCTGTTTAAAGTGTTAGTCTAAAAATAAATGAGATAATGTCTACATGCTTTTTATAGTGGAGATCAAGTTAATAAATTGCCTGGCTGGGCTGATGAGACAGTGGATTGCGCATTCAGATTGAACAGAGTAAATAGGCATTTAACTTCATAGATTTAGCCAGTGGTAATTATAAGCAGTGGCGTAGCATGCAGCCCCCGGGTGCCCCCATTTCCCCCCCCAAAAATATATTTTTTAAATGTTATTGAAAATCATACCGTTGGTATTTCGAAATACACCCCAGTAAACGGTATATCGCCCAAGCCTAGTCTGTGTCTATTTTTATTGAAAATTGCTGCTGATTTTATCTCTGTGCTTCTGCAGTACCCAGATACAAACACAGACAGACAGACTCCGATGGCCATGTAGATAAACAGTCCCATAGACAGTGTCAGTGTGTGTATGATGATGTCGTTATCTGTGTTCTGTGTGGGATTAGTCAGGATTAGAGTGTGACTCTCCCATTCTCAGACTGACTGACAGATTACTGCTAATCTGAGGCTGCCCTGTTACACCCTAGACAGCACAGGTAAACAAGAACACCGCACAGTAGAACCTCGTGTCATTTATAGAGTAAGTGAGTTTTTTTTGTCAGTGTGTGGGGTGTTGGAGTAAATTGTATCTGTCAGTTTGAATAAGCACACTGAAAGTATGTGTGCTTTTGCAAGGGTTTGGACTTGTGCACACACGAGCACGAATGTTCACTCACACACGATCTCTCCCTCTTCCCCTCATTTTCTCTATTAAGATGGGTTTAAATTGTTGGAGACACGGGAATGACAGTCCCAGCTCCGATACCTCATAGTTTCTCCCCCCACATATCCAACATACAGTTTATACCAGTGAGATGAATGGTCATGCATGGCGCACGCAAAAGTGAAGTGAGGCTGGTGTTGGCAGTGAGTGTAGGAAACGGAGCTTAACCTGCAATCTGTCATTAACAAATTAATCACTCTAATCTGATGTGACAGGAGGTGATGTAGGTCGGGCTTTCTGCTGATCAGGTGTCATTGAAGTATGAAAGGAAGAGATTTGGGGGGGGGGGGGCTAAAGCGAGACAGAGCTAGTAGGGATGGAGGGAGGCAGGAAGGGGGGAAACTGAGAAATATCACTCTTCAGTGGAGTGGACTGGACTGGAGTCATGTTTCATGCGTACCCTTAGCTGAAAACATTTAAAATTCATGTTACTATTTGAACTTTGGCATTCAACCTTTGAGCCTTTGATTTTTATCACCACCAACGAGGCCTGCTGGGAAGACCTGAGGTGCCAGGGAACCAAGGCCATTAACCAAAATAGCCAATTAAGTCGATTCAGAAACCGGAAAACAGCTTTGAACGATTTTGTGTGTTCCATGCCTTAGTCCAGGCTCTGTCGCAGCCAGCCGCGACCGGGAGACCCATGGGCTGCGCACAATTGGTCCAGCGTCGTCCAAGGTAGTGGGGGTTTGGCCGGCAGGGATGTGGGTTTGTTTCCCACAGGGGGCCAGTATGAAAAAAATAATAAAGACAACAACAACAAAAAACATGTATGCATTCACTAACTGTAAGTCACTCTGGATAAGAGCGTCTGCTAAATGACTAAAATGTTATCTAGCTAGTACCTACTACTGCAGGGGTGGGAAAACGTTTTGGCTCGAGGGCCACACATTGTTTTTGACCGATGTGTCCAAATCAATTTGCAGGCCAAAAAAATGGCAGTTATTTGAAAATATTTACAGTTGAAGTCGGAAGTTTACATACACCTTAGCCAAATACATTTAAACTCAGTTTTTCACAATTCCTGACATTTAATCCTAGTAAGAATTCCCTGTTTTAGGTCAGTTATGATCACCACTTTATTTTAAGAATGTGAAATGTCAGAATAATAGTAGAGAGAATGATTTATTTCAGCTTTTCTTTATTTCATCACATTCCCAGTGGGTCAGAAGTTTACATACACTCAATTAGTATTTGGTAGCGTTGCCTTTAAATTGTTTAACTTGGGTCAAACATTTTGGGTAGCCTTCCACAAGCTTCCCACAATAAGTTGGGTGAATTTTGGCCCATTCCTACTGACAGAGCTGGTGTAACTGAGTCAGGTTTGTAGGCCTCCTTGGTCACACACGCTTTTTCAGTTCTGCCCACAAATGTTCTATAGGATTGAGGTCAGGGCTTTGTGATGGCCACTCCAATACCTTGACTTTGTTGTCCTTAAGCCATTTTGCCACAACTTTGGAAGTATGCGTGGGGTCATTGTCCATTTGGAAGACCCATTTGCGACCAAGCTTTAACTTCCTGACTGATGTCTTGAGATTTTGCTTCATTAAATCCACATAATTTTCCTTCCTCATGATGCCATCTATTTTGTGAAGTGCACCAGTCCGTCCTGCAGCAAAGCACCCCCACAGCATAATGCTGCCATCCCCATGCTTCATGGTTGGGATGATGTTCTTCGGCTTGCAAGCACCCCCCTTTTTCCTCCAAACATAACGATGGTCATTATGGCCAAACCGTTCATTATGGCCAAACCGATGACGGCTGCGTGGTCCCATGGTGTTTATACTTGCGTACTATTGTTTGTACAGATGAACGTGGTACCTTCAGGCGTTTGGAAATTGCTCCCAAGGATGAACCAGACTTGTGGAGGTCTACAATTTATTTTCTGAGGTCTTGGCTGATTTCTTTTGCTTTTACCATGATGTCAAGCAAAGAGGCACGGAGTTTGACGGTAGGCCTTTAAATACATCCACAGGTACACCTCCAATTGACTCAAATGATGTCAATTAGCCTATCAGAAGCTTCTAAAGCCATGACATAATTTTCTGGAATTTTACAAGCTGTTTAAAGGCACAGTCAACTTAGTGTATGTAAACTTCTGACCCACTGGAATTGTGATACAGTGAATTATAAGTTAAATAATCTGTCTGTAAACAATTGTTGGAAAATTGCTTGTCATGCACAAAGTAGATGTCCTAACCGACTTGCCAAAACTATAGTTTGTTAACAAGAAATTTGTGGTGTGGTTGAAAAGCGAGTTTTAATGACACCAACCTAAGTGTATGTAAACTTCCGACTTCAACTGTAGGTCCATTTATAATTTTTTACATACTTTCAATCTAGTTTTCGCCATTCAAGAGTGGCCTTCAGTGTCTTTTTTTTTTACCCCCCCCCCCCCCACAAATTGGATTGAATGAACTGGCCCGCTGGCCATAGTTTGCCCACCACTGTACTAGTGGCAAAGACTTGATCATTTACAGATCATGCCCATGGACAAGAATAGCCTGTAATGTGTATGGTGTATGCAATACATCCTTTGTTCCCTCCCTCTGCTGCACACTTACCAATAAATATAATCAAGAAGTATAGGCTAGTTAATGACTTAAGACAGTTTTATTTATTTAGTCTGTAAAATATTATCTACAGAACAAACTCTTAATCCAACTCTTGGCCCAATAATATATTGGTGAAAAGTAATATCTTTAGGGCCTATAGAAGGTCCATATTATTAGGCAGGTTTGCTTTTTTTGCAATAAGCATAATCACCACAGCTCAAATAATGCAGCATAGTGGCTACACAGCTGAAGCATGGGGATGCCCATCTTAATTTGTTTACCCCTAGCTAATAATTAGGTAGATCAAATCAAATTTTATTCGTCACACACGTGTTTAGCAGATGTTATTGCGGGTGTAGCGAAATGCTTGTGCTTCTAGCTCCAACAGTTTAGTAATATCTAACAAGTAATATCTAACAATTTCACAACATAAACCCAATACACACAAATCTAAGTAAGGAATGGAATTAAGAATATATACATATATGGACAAGCAATGACAGAGCGGCATGGACTAAGATATTATAGATTACGGTATATACATATGAGATGAGTAATGCAAGATATGTAAACATTAAAATGACTAGTGTTCAATTTCTTAAAGTGGCCAGTGATTTTCAATAGGCAGCAGCAGCCTCTAATGTGCTAATGATGGCTATTTAACAGTCTGATGGCCTTGAGATAGAAGCTGTTTTTCATTCTCTCGGTCCCAGCTTTGATGCACCTGTACTGACCTCGCCTTCTGGATGATAGCGGGGTGAACAGGCAGTGGCTCGGGTTGTTGATGTCCTTGATGATCTTTTTGGCTTTCCTGTGACATCGGGTGCTATAGGTGTCCTTGAGGGCGGGTAGTTTGCCCACGGTAATGCGTTCGGCAGAACGCACCACCCTCTGGCGAGCCCTGCGGTTGTGGGCGGTGCAGTTGCCGTACCAGGCGGTGATGCAGCCCGACAGGATGCTCTCAATTGTGCATGTGTAAAAGTTTGTGAGGGTTTTAGGTGCCAAGCCAAATTTCTTCAGCGTCCTGAGGTTGAAGAGGCTCTGTTGTGCCTTCTTCACCACACTGTCTGCGTGGGTGGACCATTTCAGTTTGTCAGTAATGTGTACGCCAATGAACTTGAAGCTTTCCACCTTCTCCACTGCGGTCCCGTCGATGTGGATAGGGGGGTACACCCTCTGCTGTTTCGTGAAGTCCACAATCATCTCCTTTGTTTTGTTGACGTTGAGTGAGAGGTTATTTTCCTGGCACCACACTCCCAGAGATCAGACTCAAAATATGATCTTGTTGGTTGCTAGTTAGCCATGTATTTATGATGTCCTAAAAAACATTCCACTGGCACTTATCCAATGATGTAAAAACACTGAATATGTAGGCCTACCTGTTATAGGGCCCAGTGAAATATATATGTATTTTTTTTGCCTGATTCCGTTAATTTTTTTTCTCTCCCAAATTCTGTTTTCTCTGTTTTGTTTTTACAGATTTCAGTTTCTTCAGGTTTTCGCTCTCAATCACATTTATTTTATAGAAAAACAATTAAATTGGATGTTCTAAGTCCACAACCATGCTTAAACCATATCAGGAGACCACTTTTGATATCTGGGACATTTTAGAAATGTTTGGGTGTAAGCACCCTTCAATTCCAGTGCGCAAAAGAAATAGACTGAATTGATGTAAATAAAATGATATCATTCTGCCAGGTAAGCATAGGCTACTTTGTAGTTTTTGGGAAAGCCTTTCCATCTACCAGAATACTTTTCATTAGCATCATCGCTAACTGCTACACAAAGTGGTAGACCCGCACATACACAGATGGGGAATTCTTGCAGAATGTTGCAGGAAATACAAATCACTGATGCATTCTGTTCATGTCTTATGATAAACTGGGGCAAATTTAATTAATTCACTTTCAATTCATTTAGTTACATTTACATTTACATTTTAGTCATTTAGCAGACGCTCTTATCCAGAGCGACTTACAGGAGCAATTAGGGTTAAGTGCCTTGCTCAAGGGCACATTTACGTCATTTAGCAGACGCTCTTATCCAGAGCGACTCACCAATTGGTGCGTTCACCCTATAGCCAGTGGGATAATCACTTTAAATTTTTTTTTTTTGGGGGGGGGGGAGAAGGATTACTTTATCCTATCCCAGGTATTCCTTAAAGAGGTGGGGTTTCAAATGTCTCCGGAAGGTGGTGAGTGACTCCGCTGTCCTGGCGTCGTGAGGGAGCTTGTTCCACCATTGGGGTGCCAGAGCAGCGAACAGTTTTGACTGGGCTGAGCGGGAACTATGCTTCCGCAGAGGAAGGGGAGCCAGCAGGCCAGAGGTGGATGAATGCAATGCCCTCGTTTGGGTGTAGGGACTGATCAGAGCCCGAAGGTACAGAGGTGCCGTTCCCCTCACTGCTCCATAGGCAAGCACCATGGTCTTGTAGCGGATGCGAGCTTCAACTGGAAGCCAGTGGAGTGTGCGGAGGAGGGGGGTGACGTGAGAGAACTTGGGAAGGTTGAACACCAGACGGGCTGCGGCATTCTGGATGAGTTGTAGGGGTTTAATGGCACAGGCAGGGAGGCCAGCCAACAGCGAGTTGCAGTAGTCCAGACGGGAGATGACAAGTGCCTGGATTAGGACCTGTGCCGCTTCCTGTGTAAGGCAGGGTCGTACTCTCCGAATGTTGTAGAGCATGAACCTGCAGGAGCGGGTCACCGCCTTGATGTTGGCGGAGAATGACAGGGTGTTGTCCAGGGTCACGCCTAGGCTCTTCGCACTCTGGGAGGAGGACACAGCGGAGTTGTCAACCGTGATGGCGAGATCATGGAACGGGCAGTCCTTCCCCGGGAGGAAGAGCAGATCCGTCTTGCCAGGGTTCAGCTTGAGGTGGTGATCCGTCATCCATGCTGATATGTCTGCCAGACATGCAGAGATGCGATTCGCCACCTGGTTATCAGAAGGGGGAAAGGAGAAGATTAGTTGTGTATCGTCAGCGTAGCAATGATAGGAGAGGCCATGTGAGGATATGACAGAGCCAAGTGACTTGGTGTATAGGGAGAAAAGGAGAGGGCCTAGAACTGAGCCCTGGGGGACACCAGTGGTGAGAGCACGTGGTGCGGAGACAGCTTCTCGCCACGCCACTTGGTAGGAGCGACCGGTCAGGTAGGACGCAATCCAGGAGTGAGCCGCGCCGGAGATGCCCAGCTCGGAGAGGGTGGAGAGGAGGATCTGATGGTTCACAGTATCAAAGGCAGCAGACGGGTCTAGAAGGACAAGAGCAGAGGAGAGAGAGTTAGCTTTAGCAGTGCGGAGAGCCTCCGTGACACAGAGAAGAGCAGTCTCAGTTGAATGACCAGTCCTGAAACCTGACTGGTTTGGATCAAGAAGGTCATTCTGAGAGAGATAGCAAGAGAGTTGGCTAAAGACGGCACGCTCAATAGTTTTGGAAAGAAAAGAAAGAAGGGATACTGGTCTGTAGTTGTTTACATCAGTGGGATCGAGTGTTGGTTTTTTGAGAAGGGGAGCAACTCTCGCTCTCTTGAAGACGGAAGGGACATGGCCAGCGGTCAAGGATGAGTTGATCAGCGAGGTGAGGTAGGGGAGAAGGTCACCGGAGATGGTCTGGAGAAGAGAGGAGAGGATGGGGTCAAGCGGGCAGGTTGTTGGGCGGCCTGCAGTCACAAGTCGCAGGATTTTATCTGGAGAGAGGGGAGAAAGAAGTCAAAGCATAGGGTAGGGCAGTGTGAGTAGGACCAGCAGTGTCATTAGACTTAACAAACGAGGATCGAATGTCGTCAACCTTCTTTTCAAAGTGGTTGACGAAGTCATCCACAGAGAGAGAGGAGGGGGGGGTGGGGAGGGGAGGATTCAGGAGGGAGGAAAATGTGGCAAAGAGCTTCCTAGGGTTAGAGGCAGATGCTTGGAATTTAGAGTGGTAGAAAGTGGCCTTAGCAGCAGAAACAGATGAAGAAAATGTAGAGAGGAGGGAGTGAAAAGATGCCAGGTCGGCAGGGAGTTTAGTTTTCTTCCATTTCCGCTCCGCTGCCCGGAGCTCTGTTCTGTGAGCTCGCAATGAGTCATCAAGCCACGGAGCTGGAGGGGAGGACCGAGCCGGCCGGGAGGATAGGGGACACAGAGAGTCAAAGGATGCAGAAAGGGAGGAGAGGAGGGTTGAGGAGGCAGAATCAGGAGATTGGAGGGAGAAGGATTGAGCAGAGGGAAGAGATGATAGGATGGAAGAGGAGAGAGTAGTGGGAGAGAGAGAGCGAAGGTTGCGGCGGCGCATTACCATCTGTGTAGGGGCAGAGCGAGTAGTGTGGGAGGAGAGCGAGAGAGAAAAGGAAACAAAGTAGTGGTCGGAGACATGGAGGGGAGTTGCAGTGAGATTAGTAGAGGAGCAGCATCTAGTGAAGATGAGGTCAAGCGTATTGCCTGCCTTGTGAGTAGGGGGGGGACGGTGAGAGGGTGAGGTCAAAAGAGGAGAGGAGTGGAAAGAAGGAGGCAGAGAGAAATGAGTCAAATGTGGACATAGGGAGGTTGAAATCCCCCAAAACTGTGAGGGGTGAGCCATCCTCAGGAAAGGAACTTATCAAGGCGTCAAGCTCATTGATGAACTCTCCAAGGGAACCTGGAGGGCGATAGATGACAAGGATATTAAGCTTAAATGGGCTAGTGACTGTGACAGCATGGAATTCAAATGAGGAGATAGACAGATGGACAGATGGGTTAGGGGAAAAATTGGGAGTCCACTTAGTTGATTCCCTACTAAGTTCAATACATTTTTGAATATTGTTGAATTCCGTTTTAATATCTGGATTCCGTGATTCCGTCGGTGTTCTCCGCATAGCAGATGTTTATAGGGCCCTACTTTTACAACTGACCCGTAAAATCTTGCCCCTATGCATTCAAATGGAGAACGGACAAAGCGCTTACCACTGTTCGTTTTTTTATCTAAAGCATGCCAGATACTCTGACTATAAAACACTCATCTGCTCAATTCAGAAATAAATAATATAGGAATGGAAAGCCGGGATTCTCTTTTCATAGAGAAGCCATCAAAGCTGTGTTTTTCCCACAATGGCATTTAGACTTGCGCAATGACTGCGCTTTTCAGAACATGTTTCTTTCCACGCTGTTTGAGGAGTTGCGTGCTCTCACAGCCCGACCTGTGATATATTCCAGTCAAACTAGGCTATGTGACCAGTCCAGTAACTTCTCCGTGATTTTGAGATCCAGTTCGACGTTTACCTGCTCTGTCGCGGTCTGCCATTGAAAACCATTGATGACAACAGAGAGAAGTCATGCTATTTGTATTTGAGAAATATGATTGGTCGTTCAAGTGCCACCACGCTCCCCGCGAGTCACAACTTTTAGTTCTCGAGCGGTACATGAGTTAATTCGTTCACACTGCACACACAAGCTGTCCAAATCAAAAATAAGCTCATCAATCCACTCGCTGAGCTTATTTACTTTAGGGAAAGTTGTTTCCAAAAGTTAACTTTCAATAGTGAACATACTAGCATTAGCTGAATATAGAGAGAAAGCATGCCAACCTATAGGCCCTGCATGACACCAATGCATTTGTAGACTAACCAATGTCCGGGACAGTACAAATTCTGTTCGGGCCAGTAGATTTTGGCCAATTGGCCCGACTGGGCAAGTGAGATTTTTTATTTTTTTGCATTGAACCCTGGCGTGTACAACGGAAACGTGAGGAGTGGAATAGGTAGTAAAAGAGAAGAATCAATGGAGAGACATTTAGAGAGATTAAAAACCAATTTAAGCTTGATCCGAAAATGTGGTCGGAGGTGACATATGGATGGTGTGACGCAATTGCGGAGCCTCCGGAGGCATGCAGAGGCCAAATTGAGTTCCGTACTGCATAGCCCTGCGCCTCTCAAATGCTTTAATAATGCAGAAACCGAAGGGCTCCGTTTAGCTCTGCATTGACATGATTGGTAGGTGATGGCGGGAGGTCCTGTAAACCCACTTCCTTGACAACATCCTTCACAACAGCTCTGCGCTGCTCCGCGAAGCGCAAGAAATATGAATGCCTTGAATTCTGCAGAGGCCGTATCACCCTAAATGCTGCAAGGCCAATGCAGACACGGATTGACCATGCAGCGCCTTTTTAGAGAGGGGCAAAAAAGTAGGGGGCAGAGAGACCGAGATGGATGAGAGGAGGAATGGAGAAATGGTAGAAGAAGAGAAACAAAAGAAGAGCTGAGATAGTTGCCATTGATGTAAAATTGATTGATTGGAGTTGCTATTGACCTCTGAATATCCAGGGGCCTGAGTCTCGCTAGTGCTCTCTCTATTGCTCTATGAAGTCTGAAATTATGAATGACCAGTGCTATATTATATCGAGTAGGCTAAATAAATAGCTTTTGTTTGGGTATGTGGGCCTCTAGGAACACTGACACACTGTCTGTTTCTATAGAGAGGGCGTTATCAAATATTAACTGTGTGTCAGTGTTTGATAGTCTGGTGATGCATGTTCTGGGTGTGGCTACGCAGTGTGAAACTGCTCTATGCAGCCTCATCATTACTGAGACTCAGGCTTTGGGTTTGGCGTGTTATTGAAATGAGCACTTCCTCCCTGCATCCCTCTAGTCTAACATAACACTATCTCCTCATTCTCCTGGAACAGCTGTGAGAGGTAGTCTCCCAGTCAGTGCAAGTACCCAGCAGTCAACCTACTCACACAGGAGCCATGCCAATTCATAGGAGGAACGTTTGGTGTGCGTGCATCCAGGAGAGTCAGACTTTGGGATATGTGGAGCATGGGTCTCAGACAGTCAGATCATGCTGCTGAGAACACCAAGGCTGTGGGTTCAGTAACTATACATGCTCAGAATAAGTGTTGATAGTACATTGGAGCATCTGCCAAGGGCATAGGCCTAGGCTTACAAGGGGACATATGGTGATTCTTGCTGAGCGAGGACTTCAATGCAGAGCTGATGTTGAGATGGGAATGCTGGGTGCTTTGCTGTTTTTTGGCATAGGGGCCCTGTTTGTGTGCGTTGGTGGGGGCTATAGGGGCTGTGTGTGTGTGTGTGTGTGTGTGTACTGGGTAAGTGAAGGAGGAACAGTGAATGGACTTGTTGAAGGCAGGGAGATGGAGATGTAGGTAGTTGTTGGGGGGGGGGGGGGGGTGCTATCGCTTGTAGAGTTCCTTTGTTCTGTCTCTCACGCAGAC
Organism: Coregonus lavaretus; assembly: GCF_964263955.1. Lineage (NCBI taxonomy): Eukaryota > Metazoa > Chordata > Actinopteri > Salmoniformes > Salmonidae > Coregonus > Coregonus lavaretus. Next base: position 11,501,841 of record NC_140019.1, read on the forward strand.
ACATGCACTCACGCACACAACCACACATTCATGCTACACACGCATCACAACTGCTGCTACCAGACTCTTATTATGATTGCTAAATACTGCACAATTTAAACACTTTTCCCCAATCCCCCCTTCCCCAAAACACGTGTAAATATTGTAGTATATACAAATAGTACATTTTGCCTTCCTGTATTATACGTATGCTAAAATGTTATATTCTACTGAGACATTTACTACACGTTTGTATTCTTATATTTTATTATTTCTTATTGTTGTTCCATTGTCGAGAAGGAACCTGCAAGGAAGCATTTCATTGTACGGTGTATACCATGTCTATTCCGTACATACGACTAATACAACTTGAAACTTGAAACACGCACACTATCTGTCCGAGCTGCCTGCATGGGACAGCGAGTTAATGTCCTCTTTCTGTATAGAAAGCGATGGGGGTATTTTTGGGAGGGGGATCAGTGGAGGAGTGCGGTATTTTAGGAGGGTGTCATGTAAAGATTTCGAATGATCCCCATTATCCTCCTACACGCAATTCTAAACTACTGTCTGGGGATTCCTCCCTATGTCTGATTTTACTCCTATGTGTTGTGGCAGACCAGGGGGTTTGATCAAGACGTTTAGACAGATCAGACACGGACACAAGTTTGATACCTCAGTTTCAAGGGTGTTTATATAAAACAAAGAAAAATAAAAGAAACCGGTCTCCTCCTGGAGACCTCTTCTCGGGGATCCGGTATGGCCTTTTTCGTACTGTCCTTACGTGCCACCTCTTCAATAGGTTCACGTGGTAAAGAGCATGGCGCTTGTAACGCCAGGGTAGTGGGTTCGATCCCCGGGACCACCCATACGTAAAAATTTATGCACACATGACTGTAAGTCGCTTTGGATAAAAGCATCTGCTAAATGGCATATTTATATTATATTATTATATTAAATCTGTTGGGGTTTCCGTCTTCCCGGCTGCCGTACTCACTAATTTACGGGTCCCAGCTTCTCCGTCACCTCGTACGGCCCCTGCCATGTGGCCAGGAACTTACTTTCTGCGGTGGGGATCAAAACTAGCACCTTTTCACCCCATGGAACTCTCAGGGCTGGGTACCCTGATTGTAGACCTTGACTTGAGCGCGCTGGGCCTTCTCCATATGTTCCCTTAGCACTGACCATATGGCTGTCATCCGCTCCCTCATCGTCTACGTGTTCCACCACGCTGCATAAGGGGGTCGGCTGGGCTTCCCACACCTCCTTGTCGAGATCCAGTAGGCCGCGGGGTCTCCTCCCGTAGAGAAGTTCAAAAGGGGAAACCCCAGTGGAGGACTGGGGCACTTCTCGGCTCGAGAACATTAAGTGGGGTAGTAGCTGGTCCCAGTTCTTCCCGTCCCGTCGATGACCTTCCACAGCATTTGTTTGAGCGTTTTCTTGAACTGATCGACAAACCCATCCGTCTGCGGGTGAAAGACAGAGGTCCGGAGTTGCTTTATCTGTAGGAGACCACACAAATCTTTCATTAGTCGGGACATGAACTCGGTACCTTGGTCGGTCAGGATCTCGTTCGGGATGCCCATCCGGCTGAAGAGGTGGAACAGCTCCTGGGCAATTCCCTTGGAGACTGCCGCCCGTAGGGGAATGGCCTCGGGATATCGGGTGGCATAATCTACTAGTACCAGGATGTACCGGTGTCCTCGGGACGTTTTTACCAGGGGGCCCAATATGTCCATGGCGATGCGTTCAAACGGCACTCCAATGATTGGTAGAGGAACCAGCGGGTTGCGGAAGTGTGCTTTTGGGGCGGTGATTTGACACACCGGGCAGCTGCGGCAATAGTCTTCCACGGCCCGCCTCATCCCGGGCCAGTGGAAACGGGCGTCGATCCGTTCCCGGGTCTTCTCCATTCCCAGGTGTGGGCAAGCTGAAGAACTGTTCCGACGTACCGGCGGGGCAGCAACAGCACCTCTCGGAAGTTCCCCCTGTTCGTGCGACACCTGATACCCCCATTTCCAAATAAAAATAACTTGTTGTATCATCAGTCACTCATCCCCGGAAGAAGCTGGCCATCCACCGCTATCACTTGGGCCGTGGTGGCTTTCAAGTTTGGATCCTCCCACTGGGCTGTCCCGAATTGTACCATCGGGACTCAGGGCCGGTGTCTTGGAGGGTCCCTCAATTTCGAGCCTCCAGGTGAGGTTAGTTCCGGCGCCCCCTCGAACCCCGACTCCGTGTTCGTAGACACTGTGTTGGCAACCATGGAGGCGACGATCCATATCCGCTCTCGTTGGTCGCCGGCTCGTACTCTTTTTCCCAGCTCGTGCCTCCACAGTGCCACGAACAGTTGACAATCTCGCCCCACGAGGAGGGGTACCAGCAACTCCGGTACGGCACCCACCCTCATCTGGCAGCTCCCTTGTGGCTTCACGATAAATACCTGCCCGGTCAAATATCACTTGGTGTCGCTGTGGACACAGGAGACGGACATCTCCTCACCACAGTCGGTCGGATGGGTCAGCAGGTGCGCTTGTACAAGCGTAACCACACTCCCGGAATCCAACAGAACGTGGGTGTCGTGACCGTCAACTTTCACCGGGACCATGGGTGCTGGTGGTTCGCTGTGGGCCCAACAGGATGTGACGTAGTTTACTACGTGGCCCGGCTCGTCTCCGGGGCCTGCTGATGGCATCGACTCCTTGACCCGTACAATTCCATGTCTTCATCCACCTGGGGTCGTCGGCGGCGGGTCGACTCTCCCCCAGCTGTCTCTCCGGATCTGCAGTCCTTTAGCCCGGCTGACTGTCGGATTGGGCTGTACGGTGGTGGGGGCGTCCTTCCATCCCCTCCAATGGCTCCCGGACTCGGCCTGCGTCCCCTTCAGCAGTGCCTCTGTATTCTGGTGCATCTCCATGGCTCCCAAGAGGTTCTCCAAGGTCTGGGGTGCGCGTAGGCTCGCCGCCCTCTTCATGTCGTGTGGGAGTGCCCGTAAGAAGTGATCCATGACCACTTTGTCGATAACGGGGAGGGTGGCTACGTCAGTTAGGAGCCATGCCCTGGTGATGCGCAGTAGGTCGCTCATCTGGGCTCGGGGGGAAGCTTCGGCCACGAACTTCCAGTTGGGCCCGACGGGCCAGGCTGTACCCATAGCGGCTGAGTACCTCACTCTTGAGACAGTCGTAGTCAGCCGCCTGTTTGGTGTTGAGGTCATAATACGCCTTTTGGGCGTCTCCGGACAGGAACGGGTCCAGCAGGCTCGCCCACTTCGCTTTGGGCCATCCTTCCTGGAGTGCTGTCCGTTCAAATGTGCAGATGTAGGTGTCGATGTCATCATCCTCCGTTAGCTTGATTGAAAACTGATTGGGATGCGATTCGGTCTGCGTTTCTCCTCGCAGCTTCCTGACTTCCTCCAGCAGGCGGACATTCTGTAGACGCTGTTCTTCCAGCGTTCGTTCCTGAATGTCCTGTTGCGCTTGTTGGGCCCGAACGAACTGAGCTATCAACTCGTCCATGCTGATACCGCGTAAACGTCAACCCTGTTCTGACCACGTTGTCAGACTTTCCCGCATTCTCCACCACTTGTGGCAGACCAAGGGGATTGATCAAGACGTTTACACAGATCAGACACGGACAGTAGTGTGATACCTCGGTTTCAAGGGTATTTAAAACAATAAAGAAAAATAAAAGAAACCAGTCTCCTCCTGGAGATCTCTTCCAGGTTACCTGGGCTCTGGGGAATGCGGTCTCCTCTGGTGTAGAACACCAAGCCCCTCGGTTCTATCAGACCGTGAGGACATCTGTCCGGTAGCAACCTCTCACTACCTCCAACTCACCCGTGTACTGCCCTCCTGGCAGCTTTATGGGCCCCGTACGGCTGGTGAGCAATCAGCCCCTTGATTACTCAGCAGCCTCAATTAGCCCCAATTAGTCCTGGCCGGAGGAACCGTCGAGACCTGGCACGTCCAGCAGAGGGAGCCACCGCTGCGTGATGTAGACTGTCTGTCACCAGGCCTCAACGAGTCTCCCCCTGGTGGCTTGTCTGCGGTACGCCACAGTGTTTGAGAGAACACATGTGGGTGTGTGTAAGACTGTTTGCCACTGTGTGTGAGCATCAGTTCGAGGTCTTCTGTCTGAGGTGCTGTGAGTGACTGACAGTGACTGATCGATTGGTGGCTCTGTAACATTTATCCCACAGGCAGTCTCTGTCTGTAATCAATGCAGTTTGTCTGTTTCAGAAGATCCTGCTTCTCAGGACTCACAGCTCCATAATTGCTCCAGGCTGTGGAGCCTTCGTCACAGCTTCCTGCCCCACAAAGTGCTCTCACCCAGAGGGCAGAAAGAGCCCTCAGCCAGAGCTCTAAAGTTCTTTGAAATATTTTGCTGTGCGACCTGAAGTTTTAATTTGTGTTTCACCAGTCCGAGGAAAAAACCTCAATAATAATTGTTCTAATGATCTTTACCAGTACAGTGGAGAAAAAAAGTATTTAGTCAGCCACCAATTGTGCAAGTTCTCCCACTTAAAAAGATGAGAGGCCTGTAATTTTCATCATAAGTACACGCCAACTATGACAGACAAATTGAGAATTTCTTTTCCAGAAAATCACATTGTAGGATTTTTTATGAATTTATTTGCAAATTATGGTGGAAAATAAGTATTTGGTCACCTACAAACCATCAAGATTTCTGGCTCTCACAGACCTGTAACTTCTTCTTTAAGAGGCTCCTCTGTCCTCCACTCGTTACCTGTATTAATGGCACCTGTTTGAACTTGTTATCAGTATAAAAGACACCTGTCCACAACCTCAGTCACACTCCAAACTCCACTATGGCCAAGACCAAAGAGCTGTCAAAGGACACCAGAAACAAAATTGTAGACCTGCACCAGGCTGGGAAGACTGAATCTGCAATAGGTAAGCAGCTTGGTTTGAAGAAATCAACTGTGGGAGCAATTATTAGGAAATGGAAGACATACAAGACCACTGATAATCTCCCTCGATCTGGGGCTCCACGCAAGATCTCACCCCGTGGGGTCAAAATGATCACAAGAACGGTGAGCAAAAATCCCAGAACCACACGGGGGGACCTAGTGAATGACCTGCAGAGAGCTGGGACCAAAGTAACAAAGCCTACCATCAGTAACACACTATGCCGCCAGGGACTCAAATCCTGCAGTGCCAGACGTGTCCCCCTGCTTAAGCCAGTACATGTCCAGGCCCGTCTGAAGTTTGCTAGAGTGCATTTGGATGATCCAGAAGAGGATTGGGAGAATGTCATATGGTCAGATGAAACCAAAATATAACTTTTTGGTAAAAACTCAACTCGTCGTGTTTGGAGGACAAAGAATGCTGAGTTGCATCCAAAGAACACCATACCTACTGTAAAGCATGGGGGAGGTAACATCATGCTTTGGGGCTGTTTTTCTGCAAATGGACCAGGACGACTGATCCGTGTAAAGGAAAGAATGAATGGGGCCATGTATCGTGAGATTTTGAGTGAAAACCTCCTTCCATCAGCAAGGGCATTGAAGATGAAACGTGGCTGGATCTTTCAGCATGACAATGATCCCAAACACACCGCCCGGGCAACAAAGGAGTGGCTTCGTAAGAAGCATTTCAAGGTCCTGGAGTGGCCTAGCCAGTCTCCAGATCTCAACCCCATAGAAAATCTTTGGAGGGAGTTGAAAGTCCGTGTTGCCCAGCGACAGCCCCAAAACATCACTGCTCTAGAGGAGATCTGCATGGAGGAATGGGCCAAAATACCAGCAACAGTGTGTGAAAACCTTGTGAAGACTTACAGAAAACATTTGACCTGTGTCATTGCCAACAAAGGGTATATAACAAAGTATTGAGAAACTTTTGTTATTGAACAAATACTTATTTTCCACCATAATTTGCAAATAAATTCATTAAAAATCCTACAATGTGATTTTCTGGATTTTTTTTGTCATAGTTGATGTGTACCTATGATGAAAATTACAGGCCTCTCATCTTTCTAAGTGGGAGAACTTGCACAATTGGTGGCTGACTAAATACTTTTTTTCCCCACTGTATACTTAAAATGAGTACGCAACAATCACCAATAAGCCATCCATCCTCAACCGCTCCCTCTTGTAGGTGTATAGGCCAACATTGCTGTTCTAAACGAGTCGTGCGTTCCACCTGGCCACCTTGCCACCTTACCACCACAGCGGGTCGAGAGCTTTAAGTTCCTTGGTGTCCACTTCACTAAGGACCTATCATGGTCCAAACACACCAACACAGTCGTGAAGAGGGCACGACAACGCCTATTCCCCCTCAGGAGGCTGAAAAGATTTAGCATGGGACCTCAAATCCTCAAAAAGTTCTACAGCTGCACCATCGAGAGCATCCTGACTGGTTGCATTACTGCTTGGTATGGCAACTGCTCGGCATCCGACCGCAAGGCACTACAGAGTGCGTACGGCCCAGTACATCACTGGGGTCGAGCTTCCTGCCATCCAGGACCTCTATACCAGGCGGTGTCACAGGAAGGCTCAAATTATTTAAAAAAAAAAAACTCCAGCCACCCAAGTCATAGACTGTTCTCTCTGCTACCGCATGGCAAGAGGTACCGGAGCACCAAGTCTGGGACCAAAAGGCTCCTTAACAGCTTCTACCCCCAAGCCATAAGACTGCTGAACAGTTCATCAAATGGCTACCCGGACTATTTGCATTGCCCCCCTTATTTTATTATTATTTATTCATAGTTTTTGCACTGGCTTGCTTGCACAGGCTCGATGTACATTCACTGTACTCTAACCACACACTCACATACTACACTGACACTCCAACACACACAACACACTGACGCCACACACACAAACATACAGGACATTCACATTCCTTCACACGCTGCAGCTACTCTCTGTTTATTATTTGTGCATAGTCACTTTATCCCTACCTACATGGTCCTACATGGTCCTCTGTAGCTCAGCTGGTAGAGCATGGCGCTTGTAACGCCAGGGTAGTGGGTTCGATCCCCGGGACCACCCATACACAAAAATGTATGCACACATAACTGTAAGTCGCTTTGGATAAAAGCGTCTGCTAAATGGCTTATTATTATTATTATTATTATTATTATTATTATTATGTACATATTACCTCAATTACCTTGATTAACCCGTACCCCTACACATTGACTCGGTACCGGTACTTCCTTTTTTAAACTCAGCATTGTTGGTTTAGTAAGTATTTCACAGTAATGTTGTTGTATTCGCCGCATGTGACAAATACAATTTGATTTGATTTTACATTCAGCAGCGTCTTTTGAGCATCACCTGCACATTTATGAATGGAAGCCTTTTCTGTTCACATAGGTGAACTCATTTTGGGATGGTGCTTTTACAGTACATGCAAATCAGACATTTCGTACATAGCCTAATCAGTATTCTATTCAGGCGGGTATGCCACATTAAGCAGGTATTTGACGATTCACCTAACATTCAAAATGATCCTACAAATATGTCCGCCTGCCTGTGTGTAATGCCACCAGACAGACATGGTTTCAGTGGGAATGCGCTCTACATTCGCTAATGACTGCATCCCTTATCTGCCAGCAGAAATACTCGCAGGGCCTCATGCAGCAGTACAGACATGGCCAGGTCGCGTTAGCCTCTCTTGTTGTTCTGGGCTAGTTTTTGTTTTACCATTAGGGACGGCCCTCCAAGGATGGAGCAATCATGTGGAAAAACGGCCCACTTGGACACACTCCTAAAGACTTGCATGTAGGCTACGCACCACTGTCACTGAACACACACACACACACACACACACACACACACACACACACACACACACACAGAGCAGGGGTCGGTCAGGCGTAAGGGAGAAGGCCCAGCCACAGTGAACCAGGGAGACCGTCTGATGTGAAATAAAAAGGAGAGAGCCTAATATAACCTAAAGAACTTCCTGGTTACATAGTGCTACTGTATGTACACACACACACACACACACACACACACACACACACACACTGACAGGGAGGTGGCATGCGTGGAAATGGGTATGATGAAGCTGTCACAGCTTTTTTTTTCTGTGAGCTGTCAATCAAAGGCCTAACCCATGGAACTGCTTCGAGCAGGGTTCACCAACTGGTGATTTTATTTGGCCCCCCAAGTTTTCTGGATTTTTTTATTTTATTTTATTTGTTATTGTTTGACATAAGACTGTACAAACACCAGCGAATTAGCTACAAGTGATTTTAATTTGGGAAATCTGTTCCAAAGTATGTCCACGTGTAATAGAGAGATAATGTGATCATATACAAATGTAAGCAAGGTTTGAAATTATGTTTTAGTCAAACATTATCTGTTTGGGCTTCTGTTTGGTCACCTGACCATCTGCTCGAAAAAATCGGCTCGCGGCTTAATCTAGATCCCTGGCTTAGAGTGTGCTGCTGGTGCATGGCTGGTTGGTCGTGAGTATGTTTGTTTGTGTGTGTTCTGTGTTGACGGAGTATGTTAGCCTAGGGGTGTTAAGGAAAGCAAACCATTCCATTCCAAGTGACTGCTGGTTTTATGTTAATATCTCAGTTGATTTACAAGGATTAGTGTCATGTTATTGCAAGAGAAAGTAGCAACCAAACCAGTCGTCCACCCAAGAAGTGTTGGTTGTGATTTGTGTGTTTTGTCAGTGTTTTGTAGTGTTTTTATTAAATATTTGTTTTGTGTGTGAATGATCATTACCATTCTGTTTTTGTCATGTGTTAGTTGTGTGTATGTTTGTCTCTCTCTTTGTCAAGTTGTTTATCTCTCAGTGAGTGTTTGATCATGTGTAAACAGTCAAGTGTTCATCAGGGACAAAGAACACAATGTAACCACGTGTAACACACTTAGGCCTAACCAGTAACCACCTGCCTGCCTTAAGCCTTAAAGGCACACATCACCCTAACATGTTGACTAGACTGGACACGCGCCTGCGTCTGCGTGCGCCATCGCACGAATGGTGATTTTTTCCATCCACACTAGACGTGATCAGGACGCGCAGGTTGAAATATCAAAACAAACTCTGAACCACCTCTATTAATTAGGGGACAGGTCGAAATGCATGAAACATTCATGGCCATTTAGCTAGCTAGCTTGCTGTTGCTAGCTAATTTGTTCTGGGATATAAACATTAGGTTGTTATTTTACCTGAAATGCACAAGGTCCTCTACTCTGACAATTAATCCACAGACAAAAGGGTCAACCTAGTTAGTTTCTAGTTAGTTTTTCCTTCATTCTTCTTCTTTGGACTTTATATGGCCTTTGGAAACCAACTTTAAAGTGTATTACCACCACCAACTGGACTGGAGTGTGGACCTCAGTTCAGCTTTCAATCACCCACGTGGGTATATGCTCCTAAAAACCAAAGAGGAGATGAGAGAGGCGGGACTTGCAACGCGTCAAGTGTAAAAAATAGAACCAAGTTCTATTTTAGCGCCTGGCTACGCAGACGCACACAAGCAGTTGGGATGAAATGGTTGAATAACATGTATGTGTACATTTATTTTGCAACGCGAGCGCATGTAACGCGAGCGGTGTGGTCAGCATGTAACGCACACTAGTGTTGCACAGTAATACCGAAACTTCTGTACTTTTTCACCAAAAAAACTAAACCATTTGATACTATAATTTTTGTTTCGTTCAGTGCTTCTGTCAAATGTCTAACGTGATTGAGAGGCTCAAGTCGTTCTATCCGCACAGCCCCTTTGTAGCACGAAGAGCAAAGTGCCTGCTCCACTTACTCAAGCATTGCTAGAGCTTTCTGGGATGCATTGTTAGTTCCCCACTCATGCTGCACAGACGTTAACACGCTTGAATAATGCAACACAGTATGTAGAAATGTTGAAGCTGTTCATTACTGTTCGCAAACCAATGTCCATACAGGCTAGAACACTTTTACAATGCAAGACGATACCGGTAGCTTCCACCTTTAATTGTAGGCTAACTTTCCTTGCTAGATTACAGCTGAAGCAACATCAGTTCACTACCCTAGTACTTTGTGATAATATGCAAACCATAAAAGCAAAATATGCTGATTTCAAAGCTGATTGTCACCAAAAACCTAATTCGCCTCCAGTCTGGTTTCCACTATATTCCATACCCACAAGGTCAGATTCCACAGCCACATTCTGCCTTGCACATAGTCATTACTTAAAGAGACGGCGCACACTTTTATAAAAGAAGCGATTGCTTCTTCTATGCCAATGTTGTTGATCAGTACAATACAATAATATGTTCTCCTAGCAGTTGCCAATAAAATAAGTCCTAAATTGAAGGGATTGTTTCATCTGTAGCGCCATGAAATTAGCTAAAACAAGATCAATAACTCAATGCATGCACACACTCCTATTGAATAATATGCATTCACCTGTATTGTGAATAGACCTAGGCTACATCTTGATTTACCCAGTTTGTCAATAGAAATGTACCTTTCAAATTATGATTACCATTGTGTTATTTTGTAGTTTGGTAAAAACAAAGTGAAATTGATTGTATATTTGATTAATTAATGCATACATGGCTGTCTCTAAGAAATGTACGTAAATGTTCAAATATAATAAATGATATTGAACTCAAAAGATGCCCAACGATTGAACAGAGCAGTGGCTGAGTTTATCTCTCTGGATCAAGTGCCATTCTGTGACTTTGGCTAATATGCCTTTTTTGTTGTTGTGGCATTGTGTTGGTATCATTTTGGAATCAAGTATCATGACGGTATCGCGTATCGTGATACTAAACCTGGTATCGGTATTGAAGTCAATTCTGCTATCGTGACAACACTAATACACACCACCACCACTCTCATGGACAGTTGGACACACCACTCCTTTTGACACGTAACTGTCTGTGGTCCATTTGACCAAGTGTGAGAATGTCTGTCTGAAATGCACGGTGAGGAAATGGGCTTTATGCGTTAACACTTAGGGTTTAGGTTTATTTTGTATTCACTTACCAGGCCTCAGGTCAGGAGACTTGCCTCGGAGGTTACGTGTGTGTGTGTGTGTGTGTGTGTGTGTGTGTGTGTGTGTGTTTGACGGGGGAGTTTGTGTGTCTGTGTGTGTTTGACGGGTGTGTGAGAGGGAGTATGTTAGAATTAAGCGGCATGTGTTTTCCTAGATCTCCCTCTGTAGTGATAGTGAGTCAGGTTTCAGTATGGCACTGACTTCCTGTTGTAGCTGTGAACAGGAAGTGTTGTGTCACTCATTCGGGCGTGTCGCCTTCCAGAGAACCCCTCCCTGTGATACTATCACTCACCGCTCAGCAGTGCACAGCCGCCGCCAGGGAGCCATGGCAACCCTGCAAGCACTCGTATCAACAGCCACAGTGTAGACAACAATACATCCAATCTCCCACTCTATCCATCTTTCCATCTCCTCTCGCTCTCTTTCCCCAAAATACTAATTTTCTCCTTAATAGGTATTTAACTAGCAGTAGTTTAGACATTAACATCACTGATCTAAAGTGGACTTTGTTGTTCAGAAAGAAACACCAAATAGTCAGTCCTGTCCATGTACAGGAGAGAGAGAACGAGAGAGCGGGGCAGCAAAGAGTGAGAGGCAGAGAGAGAGAGAGAATGAGATCACAGGTGTGGTAACGGGATTATTAATTAATTGAAGGTGTTATTTATTGAACCTTACTCATGCAGCTAGCCAGTTAAGTTGGGTCCATTCACTCAACTTACTGTGACGTTACTCTGACCTCTGCTTGTCTCTAAAGGGAAGTGAGTAATAATTCAAGTGTGTGTAATAACACATCTCAACACTGGCTCTAAAATCATTATTAAAATAAATAAATAAATGGGTGTGTGCTCTTTTTTTCTTCTCTCTCCACCTGCTCTCTAGCTTTCTTTCTCCCTCCCGTGCTCACTCAGCATAGCTGTCTCTCACATACACACACACACACACACACACACACACACACACACACACACACACACACACACACACACACACACACACACACACACAGGGCTGTCTTATGGTTCTGGGTGGGAGCTGTACATTAGTAGTAACAGTGCTATGAAGAGAGGCTGACTGGCTCATTATGTTCTTGTCACAAGCCAAGCGCTTAAATACTGACTTTCACTAAGTTTCCTAGGAACCACAAGAACCAAATACAGTTATTCTGCTCCTTTAGTTCTGTGCTTCTTTCTGCCTGTTTAATGATGTTCCTTTTGGAACTCTGTGTGTGGTTTTGTCGGTGAGTGCCTGTGCAGCACCTGTACTTTTTAGACGGATAATTACACAGCACTTTTGTTTTAGTGGTGTGTTACTGTGTGTGTGTGTGTGTGTGTGTGTGTGTGTGTGTGTGTGTGTGTGTGTGTGTGGTGATCCTCCGTGTGAAGTGAAGTTCTCCTGAGGAATGCAGCCTGTTCTTCTCATCTCTTTCTAATTACTCAGAGTTAAGCTACTGCCCTGACTGACAGTGTGTAGGCTATGTCTCTGTATGTGTGGTGGGGGAATATCACTTTTTACTTTTGGACATTTTCTCCTCTCTCGCGCTCTCTTGCTCTCATATATACACACACTGTTTCCTGTGTGATTACCCAGAGTTCTTTGTGGCTGTTTTCTCAGTCTGATGTTTCTGGCCTTGTGGGTTAAATGGCACCATCATGGCATCAGCTGCTTTTAGAATAGCAGTGTCAGGGTTTCGGTTTGCCGGTAAATGCCGGTTTTTGGCCCCAAAAATAAATGAAAACCTGATTTTAAAAAATATATATATTGTTGCCGGCCAAATTGTTTAAAAAATAATAATAATCCATTGCAAAATAATGCTTTTTATTCATTGATGGAAATACCAGTCGATGTGCTCCAACTTCAAAGGCAAATATACTTTTGTAGGATAATAAATCCTCAAGCTGCTTGGAAATTAGTGTTGGGTGTGTGTTTTTAAATTTGTATTCACGCAAAAGATGCAAGGTCCTCATAAGGGATTTCAGGTAAGTGTAGGCTACCCCGACTGGGCAAAATTTAAGATTATCCCAGTTTCCAGTGTGCCTGCCGAGAGGGGATTCTTTCTCCAAAACGGAGTAATGACAGCTTCAAGATCGCACCTTCTTGAGGACAAAGTAATGAGGCTGATGCACATCACAAGCTACTCCAAGGAGTTGGACAGTTTTGACTTCCCAACAGCAGCAGCTCACTTTAAGCAGCCCAAGGTCCACCGCAAACTCAAGTAAATTAGAGGCAAATTATTGTGTTCGACAGGCCTGGTCCAAGCAATTCTGCTGCCACCCTAGGCAAGATCAACATATACCACCCCTGTGTCATGTATAGTATAAAGACTTGGAATGGATTGATAGAGTAGAGTAATTATGTGTATCATGCACAATTGGTGCATTTCAGTTGAGTTTATTCAGTAGCACATGGAAAATTATTTTTTTTTGCCAACTATTCACATCGGAGAGTTACAATTGTGCAATCACTAGGCAGCCAACTGCCTATTGTAGGAAGCAGAGTTATCAATGAGCCACGTATATCACACATGACACCATAATAGTTGAAATTACAATAAACATAATGTATTAACTTCATCCAGTAGAACTGTAAAAAGAGTGAGATATAATGTGAGCTTTCCAAACAAGCGCTTTCATAAATGCATGGCGCGGGCCTCATTTCACAGGAGCATTGTAAAATAAGCTTTCTCTTGAACCAGCCTTAACGAAATGTGTTTATTTACAGTGTCTTCGGAAAGTATTCAGACCCCTTGACTTTTTCCACACTTTGTTACGTTAGTCTCTGGAGAGACCTGAAAATAGCTGTGCAGCAACACTCTCCATCCAACCTGACAAGTGCTTGAGAGGATCTGCAGAGAAGAAAGGGAGAAACTCCCCAAATACAGGTGTGCCAAGCTTGTAGCGTCATACCAAAGAAGACTTGAGGCTGTAATCGCTGCCAAAGGTGCTTCAACAAAGTACTGAGTAAAGGGTCTGAATACTTATGTTAATGTGATATTTCAATTTATTTATTTTTAATACATTTGCAAAAATGTATAAAAAACAGTTTTTGTTTTGTAATTATGGGGTATTGTGCGTAGATTGATGAGGGCAGAAAACGATTTAATCAGTTTTAGAGTAAGGTTGTAATGTAACATAATGTGGAAAAAGTCACGGTGTCTGAATACTTTCCCAAGGCACTGTATATATCGAATTTGACAGTCCAACGTCAGTTTGACAATTTCTTCATTTTGTGGCTGCCTAGAGCAATGTTTTACTTTTCAATAAAGCCTTTAATGTTGGTATAAGAGCATCGTTCTACTTTATTTTAATACAGCTTTACAGGCTATTTTCTATTCTGTTCAAATGAATTACAATAATCTAGATGGGATTTTGAGCACCGTGGGTCGACACCCTAATGCGTTACGCACCCAATGCATATGGATGTCTGGTAAATTTCTCAAATGTCCAGGAAATTCATACCTTGCCGGTTACGTTGTCTGGCGCAAAATTTTCCTAACAGAAACCCTGATCTGTGTGTTTGAGCCCGCACTTGTCATCAATGTAGCCTTAGCGGAAGCCGCCCTGTAGAGGCAATCAGGATCCGTGTTAACTGCAGGAGACAAAGACCAATTAGCCTGGTCAACACAATGACTGTATAAGAATTAGGGCCAGGACGATACCCAGTATCGCAACATGTTTCCCATGCCAACAATGAAAACACGAAGCAGACCATATGCTTTGGTCCTTTAAAAAACATCTTTCTTTGGTCCTTTTAACCTTCTCTATTTTAAATATTGTGTGTGTGTGTTATAGCTTAGAAAATACATCTGTGACAACATCATGATGTTTGTTTCCAACATGAATAAGAATAGGACATCATTAGAGGACATACACATCACATAGTATAGAAGAACAGCACTACACAGGTAGTCTCATTACCAGCCCTGTGGCGGCTTCCCAAATGGCACCCTATTCCCTGTGTGATAACATCTATCATGTGAACAACAATGTGCAGTGTAGGCCTTTGTTTGTGTATGTGCCCGTGAGTGTGTTTGAATACACATCTGTTTAGCGGTTGAGCCCACATGTGAGTTCATTTGTGATGTTAACCTATAGAGATTGGATAACTGGGGTGCCGCCTATTAAAACTTGACAAAGTGTGTGTTGGTTTTGAGGGAGGTAGGGTGACTCCCACTCATAATACCATGTCTGGTATTTCTTAAGAAAGGGCACCAGCTAATGTCAGCCCAATACCATAGAAATAGAACAGAGCAGATGGCCAACACAACACAAGGTGATTCCTATTCAGTCTAGCTGCAGACCTAATAGTTCTATGATGAGGGTCGAAAGCTCAGGCTGGCATGGCAGACACCAATCTGGATGTGTTCCCAATGTACTTGAGTGAAAGTTGTCAGAAGGTAATAGGCTTGGCCGGTGTACCGTATATACCGTATACCAGGGTATTTGGAAAAAGCCTACGGGATGGTTTTTCAATACCGTTGAAACTATTTCTTTGAAGTTTTTTAATAAATGTGAATATTTGTAGCTACTTTTGAAGTAAATACCTGCAGTCAACTTGTGCAATACGTTAGGAGATAAAGAAGATTGCGTGCTTTATTTCACCTGTCACATAATTTTTCATTATGACGCTTACTGGTAGTCCCCAGTCACGTGGTGTTTGTTTACAAGCACACAATGACCAGAGACCGGAGCCTTGTGAGTCACTCACTGTTGTGCAGCATGTGCCAGGTGATCTAGTTACAGTATGGAATTCACAACTAAATGTTTGCCAGCTAGATATCTTATAACTATTAAGTTAACTGTCTAAAATGTGCTAAATGCTCTGCAGTTGTGCATTTGATTTGCTAATTTAATAGCTAGTTAGCTTTCTATCTAAGTGGTTAGATTCTTTCTAAATCAAGCATTCGCTTGGTAACAGCAGAGAATCCCCTCCTGGATCAAGAGCCTTGCTGGCTAATACTTGTTTTCTGCGTGCAGCAAACAAACTGCAAAGTAGCATTTTTGAGGTACTTGTATAGTTTAGGCCAGACTGTATAAAATCTTCACAATGCATTTAGTTAGCGTTCTCTATTGGATTATACATGTGCTTGTTAGCATTGCTAACCTTCGGATTACAGAGTATCAGTGGAGTTTGAAAACATACATAATATCCCGTTATGGCACAAGGTCGGTATGACATTCTGGATACTGCCCAAGTCTAGAAGGTAATGAGGGATGAAAAGTTGAGAGAAAGTAATCAAAAAGAAGAAAATGCAGCCAGGGACCTCAGACCCTCTGCCACTCTCTCAGGCCCAGATCCAATCAGCTGGCTGCCTCGGGATGGATGGAGAGACTGAGAGGAGAGAGTGAAGAAGGGATGAAGAGGAGGAGGATTGGAAAGAGAACAAGAGACTGGAAGGGAAAGATGAAGGGAGAGATGGAGAGATAAAAGTGTGGAGATGGTGTGCATTAATGACACTCCATACTGTGACTTAGATAATTGTGTTGAATTTTTGTGGAATCCACATTATAGTCCAACAGCAGTTTACACCAGTCCCTTGTTTGCACTGTTTTCCATGTAGCTGTGTGTGTATGTGTGTCCGCCTTTGTGAGTGAGTGAGTGAGAGAGAGAGTCTGTCTTTCGCTAATTGAACCTTTCTCTGTTGAAGAGAAAGCTGATCACTGAAGTAGAGTCCTGCATTGGTCCGTTTTTTGGAGCCGAACCTGCCCCGCGCCGGCCACATACATTCCGAGTCACACCCGATATCAGGACATATTTTTCTCACCAACCCACCTGCATAGAATTAATTGTTCCGAGAGCCGATCCGTGACCCGCCAAATAACATAATTAATTTAATTGTTTTTATGACTCCAGAATAGTAGGCTATTATTCCCCGCCCTGCATAAATTAGTCTGCCTGTCTATTCAACATTTGGATAAAAGGAAACAATTTCATGAAATTAAGAACAATATATATTTTTTTACAATGAGAAGCAGCACATTGACAACTCAAATCGCTTTGAAAAAGAGCCTTGTAATTAGACTTCTTACCTAATGAAAGCCTATACCAGACATAACAAAACAATACCTTTACATTCAATATTGTTTAGATAATCAAATACTCTATCTTTGTGATTCTTGCGGTCAATTTGCAGTGTACAAATTATTTGTAATTATGTTCCTGCCCCCCCCCCCGATCTAGGAGTGCTGGCTCAGAGAGAGATGAGGCGTGTGTGTGCTCCTCTGTTTGTGTCTTCTCCTGAAGGATGACTTTATAAAGCCGTTGAACATGTCGAGCCTTGGTTGTGTTGTTCAGTGGCCTTTGACCTGTGACCCTCAGGCTCTAGGTGGCTGCTGATTGGCTTCAGATGCTGGTGTGTGGGACAGTCATTATGGGTCATGTCTGCTAGTTTGGAAGCACAGTTACAGAGATCATGCATCTTATTTCTGGCTTATCTTTGCGGTTGTGTAGCCTAATTAGAGTAGAATGCAAAAATAGGAAGTGAGGAACTTACCCAAAAGCTTTCCGTAGTTGTGTGCAAGTCTGTGTGATCTTCAGCACCACCTGGTGGTTGAGATGCTGCCATCACCAGGACATTCATTGGTGTAGCCTGACACCTTGTGGCAAAGATGTGCATGTGCAATTGTAGTGTGATTCTGCCATAAACCTGTCAAAAATCTGAAATCCCCTAATCTCTAAATAAAAAATATAAATCCTTGCTTGTAGAATTTTTCAGATCCATAACTTCATACCAGAGGAATTAGTGAGCTAATCTAGGTGTGTATGTTCTTGATTGATCAAGTGTGTAATGTGTAACTGTGTTTAATGAAGTGATCTATTATTGTGATATTGATCTACCTGTAGCCTATTCCCCTCTGTCCTCTTGTGATCAATGATTAATAATGACCTTTGTAGAGACGATCCCTGTCTGATCCTAATTGATCCTTTCCTCTCTCCCCCACTCCCTCTCTTTCTCTCCTTCCGTCTGTCTCTTAATCCCTCCCTCGATCTCCCCGTCTCCCTCATTGTCTCTCTCTTCCCCGTTCAATCTCCCCATTTCTTTCTTTCACTCGTTCTCTCAACCCCCCCCCCCCCCCCCCCCCCCCCCCCCGTACAGAAACTCAAACGGCTGATTCCTGATGAGGTAGGTTGTGTGTGTACCCACATCCCAGTCATAATCATCTGACTGTCTTTGTCGCATCTCATCTCACCCTGTATACAGTCCACTACTAACCCATGCCCATCCATCCATACCACACTACAACCCCCATGAGCCTGGTTGCAGTAACACCCCATAATAACTCAACCATGTTGTCTTTACTACTCACCCTGGTTGTATGGACAGATACTGTTGGACGGTGCCTGCCTGTCCGTCTGTGCCGCCCTGGCTCCCCCTCAGTGATCGGTCTGAGGGGTAGGCCTAGGCTACAGGTTCGGTCTGGGGTGGAGGTTGGTTCCATCCATGCTTCCCAGAGCTGCTGTCTTATTGTGCTGCAGCTTGCCAGTGCTCTCTGGTGTCTCTGCGCTGAGAGCAGCTAAGCAGCTACACAGGCAATAATCAATGCTATACACTATAATGAGAAAGGTTAAGACTCCACAGTAGGGTTGGGCGGTATCCAGATTTTCAAATCGTCATACTGTCCTCTCGTCGCGGGATTTACGGTATTACCGGCTTAGCACACAGGGGGGCGCCAAATAAGGCAAAAAAGCCCCATTGGGCGTCTATTACCAGAATGCTAACGAAATTAGCCCAAGTAATAGCGAATTTCTATGGTGGCTGCTAGGTAAATATGCTATAGAGCGCAAATTAAAATTAACTAATTGCAAAGACAGGCAATCCAGCTCATGAAGTTACACGCATGGCCAAAAGTATGTGGACACGCCTTCTATTTCAGCCACACCTGTTGCTGATAGGTGTATAAAATTGAGCACACAGCCATGCAATCTCCATAGACAAACATTGACAGTAGAATGGCCCATACTGAAGAGCTCAGTGACTTTCAATGTGGCATCGTCATAGGATGCCACCTTTCCATCAAGTCAGTTCATCAAATGTAAACTGTATGTGCTGTTATTGTGAAGTGGAAACGTCTAGGAGCAACAACGGCTCAGCAGCGAAATGGTAGGCCACACAAGCTCACAGAACAGGACTGCTGAAGCGCGTTAAAATCGTATGTACTCGGTTGCAACACTCACTACCAAGTTCCAAACTGACTCTGGAAGCAACGTCGGCACAAGAAGTGTTCATCGGGAGCTTCATGAAATGGGTTTCCAGGGCCGAGCAGCCGCACACAAGCCTAAGATCACCATGCACACTGCCAAGCGCCGGCTGGAGTGGTGTAAAGCTTGCTGCCATTGGACTCTGGAGCAGTGGAAACGTGTTCTCTGGAGTGATAAATCACACTTCACCATCTGGCAGTCTGATGGACGAATTTGGGTTTGGCGGATGCCAGGAGAAAGCTACCTGCCCCAATGCATAGTGCCAACTGTAAAGTTTGGTGGAGGAGGAATAATGGTCTGGGGCTGTTTTTCATGGTTCGGACTAGGCCCCTTAGTTCCAGTGAAGGGAAATCTTAACGCTACAGCATACAATGACATTCTAGATGGTTCTGTGCTTCCAACTTTGTGGCAACAATTTGGGGAAGGCCCTTTTCTTTTCATCCTTTGGGATGAATAGGAACGCCAACTGCTAGCCAGGCCTAATCGCCCAACATCACTTGTGGCTGAATGGAAGCAAGTCCCCGCAGCAATGTTCCAACATCTAGATTTTACATTTTAGTCACTCTTATCCAGAGCGACTTACAGTTAGTGAGTGCATACATTTTCATCTAGTGGAAAGCCTTCCCAGAAGAGTGGAGGCTGTTATAGCAGCAAAGGGGGGACCAACTCCATATTAACGCCCATGATTTTGGAATGAGTTGTTCAACGAGCAGGTGTCCAGATACTTTTGGTGTGTATACTGTATAGAGTGCATTTGGAAAGTATTCAGACCTCAGAAATAAATAACATATTATACAGTATTATTTTGTATATCTATCAATACACACAAACACACACACACACACTCACATACACACTGCATTCGGAAAGTATTCAGACACCTTCACCTTTTCCACATTTTGTTAGCTTACAGCCTTATTCTAAAATGTATTAAATTGTTTTTTTCCCCTTAATTTACGCACAATACACCATAATGACAAAGCAAAAACAGGTTTTTAGAAATGTTTGCTAATTTATTAAATACATAAACTGAAATATAACATTTACATAAGTATTCAGACCCTTTACTCAGTACTTTGTTGAAGCACCCTTGGCAGCGATTACAGCCTCGAGTCTTCTTGGGTATGACGCTACAAGCTTGGCACACCTGTATTTGGGGAGTTTCTCCCATTCTTCTCTGCAGATCCTCTCAAGCTCTGTCAGGTTGGATGGGGAGCGTCGCTGCACAGCTATTTTCAGGGCTCTCCAGAGATGTTCAATCGGGTTCAAGGCCTGGCTCTGGCTGGGCCTCTCAAGGACATTCAGAGACTTGTCCCAAAGCCACTCCTGCATTGTCTTGGCTGTGTGCTTAGGGTCGTGGTATGTTGGAAGGTGAACATTGCCCCAGTCTGAGGTCCTGAGCGCTCTGGGGTAGGTTTTCATCAAGGATCTCTCTGTACGTTGCTCTGTTAATCTTTGCCTCGATCCTGACTAGTCTCCCAGTCCCTGCCGCTGAAAACATCCCCACAACATGATGCTGCCACCACCATGCTTCACCGTAGGGATGGTGGCAGGTTTCCTCCAGACTTGACGCTTGGCATTCAGGCCAAAGAGTTCAATCTTGTTTTCATAAAACCAGATAATCTTGTTCCTCATGGTCTGAGAGTCTTTAGGTGCCTTTGGCAAACTCCGAGCGGGCTGTCATGTGCCTATTAACGCCCATGATTTTGGAATGATACTTTTGGTGTGTATACTGTATAGAGTAGTGTATACTGTACTGAGGAGTGGCTGCCTCCATTTTTAAGAATGATAGAGGCCACTGTATTCTTGGACCTTCAATGATGCAGAAATGTTTTGGTACCCTTCCCAAAATCTGTTCCCCGTCACAATCCTGTATCCTTCGACCTCATGGCTTGGTTTTTGCTCTGACATGCACTGTCAACTGTGGGACCTTATATAGAGAGGTTTGTGCCTTTCCAAATCATGTCCAATCAATTGAATTTACCGAAGGTGGACTCCAATCAAGTTGTAGAAACATCTCAAGGATGATCAACGGAAACAGGATGCACCTGAGCTCAATTTCGAGTCTCACAGCAAAGGGTCTGAATCCTTATGTAAATAAGGTATTTTAGTTTTTTATTTGTAATACATTTGCAAAAATTCGTCAACCTGTTCGCTTTGTCATTCTGGGGTATTGTGTGTAGATTGCTGAGGATTATTTTTTTGTTTAATCCATTTTAGAATAAGGCTGTAATGTAACAGAATGTGGAAAAGGTCAAATGGTCTTAATACTTTCCGAAGGCACTGCGGGTAGGAGCAACCAAATTTAATTTTTGGTGATTTTGGACATTTACAAGCAAATGTGAATGAGCGACATTGTGGAAATGTACAGTGTTTTGACGCATGCTTGTCTGAAGGAAGAAAAGTACTGGCTCTGGAGCTGCATGTGTAGGCCTGCATGCTGTTTCTGTGTGGAGTCTGGAGTCGCTAAGGCAATGGGCCTGCTCGGTTAGTGCTATCGGGAATCCTTGGGATGTCCCTACCCTAAACCATAACCATAATCCTTCCCTAACTTTAACCCTTACCTAACCCTAAACTTTTTAAATGTCAACGTCAATGGGGTAGGGACGCCCCCAGGATCCCGGATAGCATGGACCCTGCCTGCTCTAATCTGAGAAGGGGGAGGAGCAGACGGGCAGAGAATGGAGAGGAGAACAAACGCAAGAAAATTGAGAGCCAGTACTGTTAAAATAACTAATCCAAAGGGCTTTGACTTCTCAAACACGGCAGAAAGCTAACGCAGTGATGCCCCGTCACCTTAGTAATTCAGCCACTTGTCATCTGATGAAAATAAAGCTATTTTCTACCAAATGTGTTGCACTAACGTATTTTATGTGAAGGAAAACTATAGTTGCACGCCCCTGATCACTCTATTGAAGCAATATAAAACGCGAGCCCTGTCAATAGGCTACACAGCTGGACTCACCTGCTCCCACTTTCTCCCGTTGTGCTATTTACAAACAAACACGTGACTGGCTCAACTGTCGTGGGCAACCACGGTAAGCTTCATTATGGAAAATAATGTGGTGGGTGAAATGAAGAACGCATTCTGCTTTATCTCCTAATGTATTGCATAAGTTGAATGCAGGTATTTACTTAAAGTAGCTACAAATATTAAAATGCATTGAAAAACTTAAAATAAATAGTTTCAACGGTATTGACGATATTGAAAAACCATCTGGTGGCTATTTCCAAGTACCCCGGTATACGGTAATATACAGTATACCGCCCAAGCCTATTTCACAGACATTGTCATAAGAGGCCAACAATAAGTAGCCTACTCTTTGGAGGGAACTGGGATGATGATGACATCACCCTGTGATCCTGCTTAATCTTATTCTAGCACACACAGCAATGAAGCTCAAGGTGTTTGAGTGATATTTAGTAATTAATGACGTCTGAACGTCCACTGGAATCTGATGATGCCCAATCCCAAATCAAACTTTTTGCCCTGACCTATCCAATCCACAGGGTTGGGGTTGAACTGGAATAACCCTCATATCTCCCTGTGTGACCTCTCACCTCTAACCACTGTCTATTGACCCTCTGCAGTTGGAGCGTTTCACCAGCATGAGGATGAAGAAGGACAAGGAGAAGCCTCATGCAGCCGGGCAGCGCCACTCCAACGCTGCCCACTACGAGGTTCCTGCCCAGGGGGCTATGCTGCATGACCACCCTGACGAATACGTCCTGGAACTATTCGAACAGATGCTGGTGAGAGGAGAGATTTAAACAGAGAGAATTAATGTCTGCTAAGTGTGGACTATAGGCTATTTGTGTCTCTTTTGGGGATGCTGACTTAAATGTATTTTTCTCGGTCTCCCCTCCATCCCTCTCTCTCTATCTCCTCCCTCTCTCTCTCCTCCCCCTCTCTCTCTCCTCCCCCTCTCGCTCTCCCCTCCCTCTCTCGCTCTCCCCTCCCTTTCTCGCTCTCCTCTCCCTTTCTCGCTTGTTCTCCTTTCTCTCTCTCTCTCTCTCTCTCTCCCTCCCTCTCTTTCTCCCTCCTCTCTCTCTCTCTCTCTCTCTCTCCAGGTGGATATGAACTTGAATGAGGAGAAGCAGCAGCCTCTGCGGGCGAAAGACATCGTCATCAAACGAGAGATGGTGTCTCAGTACCTCCACACGTCCAAAGCCGTGAGTAACAAAGGTTGAGGTACTGGGATAACAATCAGTCCCACCTGTATAACATACACAGTAGACTTAGAGCAGCGGTAACTAGTCCTCCTTATGTGCCCAATATACTAATACCATTTGTGTGTGTGGGATAGGGTCAGAACCAGAAGGAGAGCTCCAAGTCAGCCATGATGTACATCCAGGAGCTGAGGACGGAGCCCAGAGACGCACAGCTCCTGGGCTGTCTGGAGTCACTCCGGGTCTCCCTCAACAACAACCCTGTCAGCTGGGTGCAGAACTTTGGAGACGAGGGCCTGGTTCTGCTGCTCAACATCATGAGGAAAATCCAGGAGGAGAAGGACGAGTACCCGTAAGATATCAAACTCCTGTTACCCCTTTTACCTCCCTCTTAACCTTCTCAACCCTTTTACCCTAACCCCAACTCCAGGAGGAAAGAGACGAGTACCTGTAAGTAGGGCCCTATAAAATCAGTTAAGTTTAGTCTGATTAAGTTTTTTCCCCAAAATTCCTTTTCTCAGTTTAGTTTTTCCAGGTTTGCGTTTTCACTCTAGAAAAACAACTAAATTGTACGTTCTAAGTCCACAACAATGTTTAAACCACATTAGAAGACTTCTTTTGAGGTCTGGGAAAATGTATGAGAGATTTAGATTTTTGGGTGTAGTTACCCTTTAATTACAGTGCACACCTAGCAAGAGACTGTTGTTTAGTGTTTTTGTAGCGCACATATGATTGTAGAGTTTGCACAACAAATACCCACTGGATTGATGCAAATAATCATGATATCATTCTGTCAGGTAAGCATAGGCTACTTTGTAGTTAACATTTAATTGAGAAGCTTTTTGGGAAAGCCTTTCCATCTACCAGACGTTTTTTCATTAGCATCATCGCTAACGGCTACACAAAGTGGTAGACCCGCGCACTGCACACACACACACGGGGGCATTCTCGTTGCCTCTTCAGAACGTTGCAGGAAATACAAATCACTGGTGCATTCTGTTCATGTCGTATGATAAACTTGGGCAAATACATTTATTTTCAATAAATATAGTTGATTCTCTATGAAGTTCAATGCATTTTTGAATATTGTTGAATTCCGGTTTAATGTCTGGATTCCGTCCGCGTTCTCCAGATGGCGGATTTTATAGGGCCCTACGTAAGACATCAACACCCTCTTACACCATTTTACCCCCCTCAGCCCTCTTATTCCTATAACCCATTACCCGCTGCAGTAGATTTGCTACTCACTTGTTTTGTTTGTAAACCCCTTATGTACAGTAGCACACCTTTTCTCTCTCTTTCCTCCGGTTAGAAACATGGGCATGAAGTGTCAACACGAGATTGTGCGCTGTCTCAAAGCCTTCATGAACAACAAGTACGGTCTGAAGGCCATGTTGACGTCTGCCGTGGGCATCCCTCTGCTGGTCCGAGCCATCAACCCCCGGGTCCCTCACATGATGGTGGATGTGGTCAAACTGCTCTCGGCCATCTGCATCCTGGAACACCCTGACAACCTGTAAGTGTCCGTTTAGGTGTGTGAGTGAGGAAGTGTGTCTGTGAGCGGGAGAATGTGTCTGAGAGCGAGCGAGAGTGTGTTTGTGTGTGTACGTTTCTGTGTATTAATATGGAACTCTCTCTGCAGTCATGAGCGTGTTCTGGAGGCCATCACTGAGGAGGCGGAAAAGCTGGACATTGAGAGGTTTCAGCCACTCCTCTCAGGTATGAATAAGCCCAACATCGCCCTGAAGAATGGCTGTATGCAGCTCATCAATGCGCTCATCAGTCGAGGAGAAGAGCTGGACTACAGGATCCACATCCGCTCAGAACTACTGAGACTGGGCCTACGGGACCTGCTGACGGTGAGTCACACAGACACACACACAGATTCCAAACACTCATGTTTACCTGTAGGTTCAGGGAAGTTCTGATTTTTATTGAACCTTTCTCTCTTCCCCTTCCTCTCCTATCCTCCTCCCCCCACTCTCCAACCCTCCCTCCCTCCCCCTGTCTCCCTCCTCCCTGGGTCCTGTAGGAGATTCGGACCATTGAGAATGAGGAGCTGAGGGTGCAGCTCAGTGTTTTTGACGAGCAGGCCGAGGATGACTCTGATGAACTCCAGGCCCGCCTCAACGACGTGCGCATCGAGATGGAATATCCTTCCACCTCAGAGAGGCTCAAAAAGTCCCTCTATGAAGGGCAAGTTACTTTGGTTCAGATGTTAAAGTGATACGAGTTTATAGTTGGCTGTGTCTCAAATTGTACTCTATTCCCTATATAGTGCGCTACTGTTGATCACGGTCTATAGGGTAGTCCACTATATAGGGAATAGGGTGCAACCTACCAGTCCAAGGTCACTGTTGTCTTCTAACGTGCATTCCTATATTTCACCACCAGGTGGCTCCAAGGTGCCATAATAGTTTCTCACACAAAAGCACAAGGATTTCTACAGTGCTTTTATTTTACCGTGTTGATTGCTTTGGCTCTGATCATCATGACTGAGATACATTTGATCACAGTAATAAACTGATCAGGAAGCTATTTAGCATTTGATCAGATACTGACACCAATCATTAACAGAGTTTTATATATTTGCTGCATATCCATCACAATATAACACAATGACTACTGCATATACAGTGGTAGTAAACTATATTGGATCTATGTTACTGTAGATTGGGTTGCCTCTAAACAAAATAGTATATCTTAGTAGTAGGAGCAGAATGATTCAGTGCGTTGATGATGCTGTGGATTTACAAGTGTTCCTATTTGACCGCTCTCACAACTTGAGGTTGTGGTCCTTAACCGTGCGGTCGTACTGACGTGATGGAGGTGTTCCAGATCCTGATGAACACGGTCAAAGACTCCAAGGCTGAAACACACTTCCTATCTCTGATGCAGCACCTGCTGCTGGTTCGCAATGACTACATGGTCAGGTAAAGGACATAATATCAGAAGCACCTGCATTACAATCACGGTTAGGTTAAAACCACAACGGTCACTTCAGCATTGACTGTAAATGCCTAGAAACAGTGAAAGAAGTTTAGACCTCTTCCACTCCCCATGATCTCACAACCTTTACCCTTTGACCCTGACCCTTGCCTTTTGTTCTCCGCTCTACTACCATGTGACTCAGAATATATATTGTTGTTGTGATGACCTGGAGGCCACCTATTGCAGCTCTCTCGCCTCTTTCTCTGCTACTGTTTCTGGATTTCTCTCTCTCTTACTCACTCACTCACTCACTTCCTTTCCGCTCTATCTCTCTCCTTTTTCTACAACTTTTTCTGGATCTCTCTGGACCTCTTCACTTTCCCCCTTTCCACTCTATCTCTCTCTGCTTTTTCTACAACTGTTTCTGGATCTCTCTGGACCTCTTCTCTTTCCCCCTTTCCGCTCTGTCTCTCTCTGCTTTTTCTCTCCATTCCCTCTGTTTGTTTTCTCAGTGCGTCATTTCAAAGCTGTGAAATTAATACATGCAAAAGAGATTTTAATAGAAATGAGCAGAGTCTCCTCCTATCTCCATAAATATGCTAATGCACTCCAAAGCCAGTGAGCTTTCACTGTGGAGAGAGGGGTAGGGCGAGGGAAAGAGAGAACATCGAGGCTGGAATGAAAGAGGAAAAGAGAGGAGAGAATAAGCTATAGGGGTATGCGACAAACACACACAGTTATTTCCTTATTTTCAGGGTACATTTCTAGGAACAGTACATTTTACAGCTGCAATTTCCTAGAATCACTCAGATACACACAGATCTGAGTTGAGATTTCAGTATTGTTGCCGGTCCAGTGTTCCTAGAATGGATTCTGACAGGCAGGAAATTGTAGTGGCGCTGGGAGGAGGGAGGGGAGAGCTAGAGGTAATAATCGTATGAGTCATGGAGGGTTTACAATGCAATGACAGCCCCCTCCACCCTCCACCCTCACCCCTGGATGTGGACCTGACCTCCCCATGTAGCAGTGTCTGACCCCCCCCCCCGCTAATCCCTCTCTCTTTCCCCTGTCTTTTTCTCTCTCCCAGTCTCTCTCTCTCCCTGCCTTACTGTAATGGCCTTGGCTGAATAGAGTGGTTCTCCTCCCTCTCTCCCCCATTTCCCCTCCAGGTCATACGCCATCACACAATGGAGCTGGACCATAATGGAGTCCTGAGAGACGGAGGGAGGGAGGGAGGAAAGAGAGGGAGGGAGAAATAGGAAATTATAGAGCAAGAGACATGGTGGGGGAGAGAGCGAGGGAGAAAGAGATGCTAGCATGGAAATTAGAGGGAGAGAAAGAGAGCGAGAGGGGTTGGCTATAGAGGAATGATGTTAGGCTGGGAACAAAACACTCGGTTTCACTCTCCACTACATGGTTCAATCTATCCTTGAGTTACACACTGTCTGAACAGGGAAAGGAATGATGAGAATGGCCAACAGTGAAGGACTATGACACACAGGCAGAGGGAAGGACATCTCACATGAGACAGCTGGCAAGATATCGATACCTTTATTGACCAATCACAAGTCAATAAACCTAAGTTTGCTTAAGTATAGGATGCGCTTTCATGACAACAGCACTAATTACAAGGTTATCAGGGATTTTAGGAATATATTTTTCCTAGTTTGTTTTTAGAAATGGACACTAGATGTCTCTCTCGCTCCACCAATTTAAATCTGAGTTTGTAAAAAAGAAATGGTGAAATGGAGGAGAGAGAGAAAAGGTAGGGGGTAGAGTGCTAGAGTTGGGGAATAAATAAAGTATTGAGTTTTTGACTGGAGCATCACATTGGGTCACAAAATCAGACACCTCCAAAATTGAGTGTCTGTGTGAAACCAACGACATCAGACAAGGAGTGTGGAGCAGAACACACACTGACACACACGCACACACTGACACACACACACTGACACACTCCTACACCTTGATATAAAGAAAATGCGCCACTCCTATTTTCACAGCTTCATATGGACACCTGCGCTCCCATTCACTCAGGCACACACTTGAATGCATGTATGCACACACTGGCCCAGACATTGTCCCACGCGTTTTTGATCTGTATATACCCACACATTCTCTTTCTCTGTCTCTCTCCGTCTCTTTGTTTCTCTTCCTATTCCATCCATCTCCCAGATTTACGTTCAATTGAATTTCACACTCTTTTTCTTGCTCTCAAATTTCACTGTCTTCCACACGCGCACACACACACACACACATACACATACACACACACACACACACACACACACACATATACATACACACACACACACACACGGCCACAATTACATTGATTCTCTCGCTCTGTCTTCCAGGCCCCAGTACTACAAGCTGATAGATGAATGTATAGCTCAGATCGTGTTGCACAGGAACGGAGCCGACCCAGACTTCAAGTGCCGCAATCTCAGCCTGGATGTTGAGGGGTTAATTGGTAAGAGACACACACTCCATAGAGTGCCTTGCACACATCCACGCACACACACGGAACGCTGATCTACAGCTACCACAAGGGGGAACCAGAGAGGGAATGTGTACATTTTCCGGAGGTGGGGTCGTATTATTTCAGGTGATTGTAACCGTGGTGTAGTCTTACGACTTGGTGCATAGAGAACGTGGAACTAGACAACACCACAACAACAGCAGCCCATAAAGCAGGGGAACAGGTGTGATGGTTGAGTCCCTCTATTGTTCAGTCACCTGATCAGACCAAAGGAACTTGCTGTCTCAGCTCACAGCTCCAGTCTACAATCTCTCTCTCTCTCTCTCTCTCTCTCTCTCTCTCTCTCTCTCTCTCTCTCTCTCTCTCTCTCTCTCTCTCTCTCTCTCTCTCTCTCTCTCTCTCTCTCTCTCTCTCTCTCTCTCTCTCTCTCTCTCTCTCTCTCTCTCTCTCTGCAGGAGGCTCTAATTGCACTGCTTCTAAATGCGTACCCACATGCCGGCCTCCTTTAAGGTTGCTGTTATTATCGGTGGAAAGCAGCCCATTGCTGCCTTGCATGCATTATTTCGTGTTTTTCTTTGAACTCTTGAAATTGTGCACACAGGTTTTTTTTCTTATTTTCTATTAGAGGCTTGTCCCATTTAGCCCGGATCTGACGACGGAGTGGACTCATAACACACTCTTCCAACAGTCTCCCTCACATACAACAGAACTTCTCCATCTCCTCGCTAGTCTTTTCTCTCTTCTCTCCCATCCACTATTTTCTATTCATCATTCTTTCTCTTTTTTTTCTCACCGTTCTCTCCTTGTCTTTTCTTTACCTGTTTGGATTTTTCTCAATTTCTCAACTGTTTCTGGATTATTCTCTCTCTCGCTCCATTTTATCTCTCTCTTCCTGTTTTCTCTCTTTCTATTTCTCTCTTTCTCTGAGAGCTGTGCCTTGTTGGTCGCGCTCTCTCGGCCAATCCCCATGTAGCCTTCCCTTCGACACCAGCATACGTTTCTGCACATGCTCAGCCTACCCCCGGGACCCCTTACCACCTGTAGACTCCAGTCCCACCAACAACCCCCTCCTATTGGCCAAATAGACATTCCTTGACTCCACCCCCTGCTTATTGAGCCACCCTGATAGGTCAGTCAGAGGTTCCGTCTAGGGCTGTGACGGTCATAGAAATTTGGATGACGGTTATTGGTCTTTTATTTCTTTTTTACGCACATGCATTTGCTGCTGCTGGAAGGGGGTTGTTGCCTAGGCAACTATAGACTCCTTTGCTACAATTACTTGCTTGTTTCAGCAAGGATAAACAAAGTTTCATCACGTTGTAAAGAGTCCATGTAACTGCGGAAACGGACTCAACCGCACAAATGCCCTGCTGTCCTGTCTTCAGTCAGCAGTTCGTTTTTCTAAATGCTCATGACTGTTATTCATCCATAAACGTTGGTTACAAAATTATACGGTAATTATGCCATCCCTATTTCCTTCGTCACCTAGAGGCGGTTTCTCAGTTCTGTTTTTTTTTTTAGACAGGGTTGAAAATGAAAAACCGAAGAGAAAAAAAAAGGAATGAAAATGGAAAGAAATGAGAAGATGAGTGTTTCCCCTTTGTAGCCTGGCAGACCTGTGTGGGTGGGTGGGTGTCTGTGGGTGTCTCTGTGTGGGTGTGTGGCTGCGACTGTTGTGTGTGTGTAGATGGGTAGCGTCAGCTCCCCACAGATAGGATCAGACTACATAATGAGATGCCTGGGCAATCGACTCTCAGATCGACACTTTGAGGAGTGTGATAAGGAAAGGCAGACTGATGGATACGCAGGCAGAGTGAAGGGCGCCGTATGTGTGTGAGAACGAGCGCCAGACTGAAGGGCACAATGCCTCAACTCTGAGACGTGATCAGGTCTGTTTGGAACGCACTCGCACTCTCATCCCTCTCTCTGTCTCCCCACAGACAATATGGTGGACAAGACCAAGGTGCAGACCAGTGAGGCCAAGGCCATAGAGCTGGAGAAAAAGGTGAAATACACACACACACACACACACACACACAGAGGATTGTAATGAGATTCTCTCCGTGCTCATCTCTCCCTGACACATAACTACCAGTCTAAATAAGAAAGAGGAGAATGAATACACGCATGCCTGACCGCTTCCTGA
This sequence comes from Coregonus lavaretus, assembly GCF_964263955.1. Lineage (NCBI taxonomy): Eukaryota > Metazoa > Chordata > Actinopteri > Salmoniformes > Salmonidae > Coregonus > Coregonus lavaretus. The sequence continues at coordinate 11,532,710 of NC_140019.1, forward strand.
TGGAGAACACACGCACACACACACACAATGAGGGGGTAAGTGCTGTGATTGCGGCGGTTTCTACCCTGGTGCCCCCCCCCCCCAAAAAAACTAAACTATCCCCATCACACACGCATGCACGTACACATGCTGGCATTCTGTCCCATTAAATGCAAACCCACATAATCATACCCATTCCATGCTAATATGGACTACCACACTCAGTGTCTGCCACTGACCAAACACACGTTGGTTGATAGGGTAGTTGCTGGCAGGATTAGGGATGAGACTGTCAGTAAGATGAGGAAAACTAGTGTCTGCAAGTTAAACCAAACCAGCTGTGTATGTGAACGTATGTTTGAGAATTTAAGAACGTGTGTTTGTGTTCTTTTCAAATCAAGTTTTATTTGTCACATGCGCTGAATACAACAGTGAAATGCTTACTTACAAGCCCTTAACCAACAATGCAGTTATAAGAAAGAATCCCAAAAAATTAATCACACAAAAATACGAAATAAAAGTAACAAATAATTCAGTGGACACTAAGCTGTGTGTTTTAACCCTGTAAACTCGTGTTGCTCAATAACTGGACATTGAGCTATGTGCATTTAACAAGCCTTTATACACATTTTGTTGCCTGACTCTAACTATCTTTCCTGTAGCTGGATGCAGAGCTGACGGCGCGCCATGAGCTGCAGGTAGAGCTGAAGAAGATGGAGGGAGATTATGAACACAGAGTCCAGGAGCTGGCTGCTGAGAAGGAGACTCTGGGCTCTGAGAAACAGGAGAGAGAGAGCGAGAACCAGACCTTACTGGGACAGATCAACACGTTGAAAGAGCAGGTACACACTCACTCAGAAAACCAGAGCTCAAACTTACATTACTCTAGCAATAAGAGCACAATAGAACACTCTAAACTCCCCTTGACCAATATGAACAGAGGAGAAAGTCATGAGCGCTTCAACAGCAAGTAGCTCAAAAAAAGTGTTAGACTCAACTGACACAAAGAGAGATGGGAGGGAGAGGAGGATGAAAGGAGGGAGGAAGAGAGCGAGGGAAGAGAAGTGTCCACCAGCTGGACCCTGCCTCATAGTGACACACAGAGCATGTACCGAACAGCTCATCTGACACATACAACCCACTCCAGTCCACACACACCAATCTGCACACATCACTGTGTGTGTGTACGTGCATGTGTGTTTGTCCTCTTAAGTGTGTGTCTGATGGAGCCACACAGACCTGGACAGGTCCCTTCCCCAACAGGCTGAGGCCAGCAGAATCATCTCATGGTCTCTCACACACGTCCAACTGTTTGTCCCCACATCAACACACATATCAAAGACCCTCTCATCAACAGATCATTGACTCCCCCCTCCATTTATAGGTTGCCGCTGATGCTACACAGAAGTTAACACACTTGAATAGTGCATTGAGAAATGTTGAAACGGTTCATTACTGTTCGCAAAAAACAATGTCCATACAGGCTAGAACACTTTAAGACGATACCAGTAGCTTCCACCTTTAATTGCAGGCTAACTTTCCTTGCTAGCTTACAGCTGAAGCAACATCAGTTCACTACCCTAGTACTGTTTGTGATAATATGCAAACCATAACGCAACATATGGCCTCCCGAGTGGTGCAGTGGTCTAAGGCACTGCATCGCAGTGCTAGCTGTGCCACTAGAGATCCTGGTTCGAATCCAGGCTCTGTCGTAGCCGGCCGCGACCGGGAGACCCATGGGGTGGCACACAATTGGCCCAGCGTCGTCCAGGGTAGGGGAGGGAATGGCCGGCAGGGATGTAGCTCAGTTGGTAGAGCATGGCATTTGCAACGCCAGGGTTGTGGGTTCGATTCCCAGGGGGGGCCAGTATGAAAAATATAAATAAAATAATGTATGCACTCACTAACTGTAAGTCGCTCTGGATAAGAGCGTCTGCTAAATGACTAAAATGTACAAATATGCTGATTTCAAAGTTGATTGTCACAAAAATATTTATTAATTATCTTCGTCTCCCTCGCCCTCCCGTCTGGTTTCCAGTTGATTCCATAGCCACAAAGTCAGATTCCACAGCCATGTTCTGGCTCACAAATGTAATTACTTTCTTAAAGAGACAGTGCATACTTTTATAAAAAAAGAGATTGCTTCTTCTATGCAAATGTTGTTGATATGTTCTCCTAGCAGTTGCCAATACAATAAGTCCTAAATGAAAGGGATTGTTTGTCATCTGGAGACCCATGAAATTATCTAAAACAAGCTCAATAACTCAATGCATGCACACACTCCTATTGAATAATATGCATTCACCTGTATTGTGAATAGACCTAGGCTACATCTTGATTTACCCAGTTTGTCAATAGAAATGTACCTTTTCAAATGAATTATTTCTATTTTTGTTTTGTAGTTAGATTGGTAAAAATAAAGTCAAATAGATTTTATGATTTGTATAATTGATTCATTATACATGGCTGTCTCAAAAAATTTGACAATTTTTAATATGTAATGATATTGAACTCAAAAGATGCCCAACCATTGAACAGAGCAGTAGCTGAGTTTATCTGTCTGAATAAAGTGCCATTCTGTGACTTTGGCTGGTGTCGTTTTGGTATTGAGTATCGCGATGGTATCGAGTATCGTGATACTAAACCTGGTATCGGTATCAAAGTAAAAATTCTGGTATCTTGACAACACTATTCACATGTAGAGATCTCTCACTCTCCCCCCGTATGAGGCTGTGCCCACCCCTTCATGTGACTGAATGCTCATAAGGACAGCCAGAGTTTAGTGAGGAGCAATTCTCTGTCCCTCAGTCACAAGAACATGTTGGCAGACACACACTCAAGCGCACATACACACACACACACACACACACACACACACACACACACACACACTCATTAGAAAGACAGAAAATGATGTCTTCTCTCATGGTTTAGTAGTATAGTACTTTCATACAGTAAAGTAAATCTCTTCTAACTAATATATTTTTCTCTTCCTCTATCTGTCCTCTGTCTCTCCATCCCCCTTTCCCTCTCCAGATAGAGAAGCTCAGTAAGGATCTGGAGGAGGCCAAGACCAGAGTTGTCACGGTCCATGTCCCAGTTGGCCCTGCTCCTCCCACTGCCCCCCCTCTCCCAGGCACACCTTCCCTCCCAGGGCAAGCTAACATGCCCCCTCCTCCTCCTCCCCTACCCGGCCAAGCACTCCTCCCTTCCCCCCCTCCAGCACCTCCTCTACCGGGCATGCCCGGCCCCCCTCCACCACCACCCCTACCAGGGATGTGCGGTCCCCCACCACCCCCACCTCTCCCTGGTATGCCCGGGCCCCCTCCACCACCACCCCTACCAGGGATGTGCGGTCCCCCACCACCCCCACCTCTCCCTGGGATGCCCGGTATGCCACCTCCCCCTCCTCCCCTCCCTGGTGGTCCTGGTATGCCCCCTCCACCCCCTCCTGCACCTGGCATGGGCATGCCCCCTCCGCCTCCTGGTATGGGGGGCTGGGGAGCCCCTGTGCCACCCCCTCTGCCCTTCGGCCTGGCGCCCAAGAAGGAGTACAAGCCTGAGGTGCAGCTGAAGAGAGCCAACTGGAGCAAGGTGAGGATGGGAGCGTGACGGTGTGAGCGAGAAAATGAATGTGTGTTTGTGAGTGGGGTTTCTTTTTCATGAGAGCATGAGCCTTTATTAGTGTGCCCAATCATAGGAGTCAATAGAACAACAACTTAGTTCTTGTCAGTGTGTGTGAGTGAATACTAAGACTGTGACCATATGTGACTGTGAGTGTGTATGACTACATGCGTGTATGTGATTGTGTCTCTGTTCCATGTTGTCGTCCTCCTTCTCATCTGCGATGGTTAAAACATCAAAACGGCCCTCTGTCTCTCTTTAGCCTAAAGCTACTGTTTAATGGCTTCAGCTGAGTTCATCAGCGTTTAGTCTAACCCCCCCCCCCCTCTGTTCTCTCTGTTCGTTCGACGGGGTTGGTGAGAGGCCTTTGACGAGGATGTCACAGAAATTGCTTTTTAATAAGGCTGCTTCTTTTAACTGCGCTGGTGAAAGATAATTAAATTGCTGCTAGAAAGGACAGCATTCTTTTGTAATTTAAATTACTATTTTTTTTTTTCCTCCTCGGCCCTTCAGCCCCTGTATCACATTCCCCCTCCCTCACCCCCACACCCCCTCCCAGAGGCATCTTTCGTAATGAAAGGCTCATATCTGTGAAGTTACTACCTCTCCTCTGATCCTCCCTCTCTTTCCTCTCTCTCTCTTTCACTTCCCCGTTCTCTCTCTTCTTTGCTCTGCTCCTTGATGAGAGAACCAAAGGGGGAGAGAGATGGAAAAAAGGCACTTAATTGTGAGGCGGTGGTGTTGATGGTTGAAAGAGAGAAAGTGAGCGCTGTAGCGATGGAGGAAAAAAGAGAGGGAGAGAGGAGGATAAAGAGAATGGATTCCTTTCTCTCCCTCTCTGTTTCTCTCTCTCTTTCTCTCTCTCTCTCTCTCTCTGTGTGACACGGCTAGTTGTGTGAAGCAAATGCCTTTTGTGTGGAGGAGAATGAGGATCAGGGAAAATGACTACTTCTGTCCTCCTTCCTCTCCTCCTCTTTGTGTCTCTCTCCAACACCTCCTTTAGCACCCCGGCTCTCTTGTTCTCTTTTTCTCTTTCTTGCTTTCTTTCTCTGTCCATCTCTCGCTTGATTGCTGTATAGATGGATGAATAATTTTTTGCAAAATTGGATGAAAGGATTCAGAAGGCATTTATCTTTCTCACTACCCCCCTCTTTCTTTCTCTCTCCCTCCCTGTTATACAGATTGGATATGAGGATCTGTCTGAGTGCAGTTTCTGGACAAAGGCCAAAGAGGATCGCTATGAGAACAACGAGCTCTTTGCCAAACTCACCCTGGCCTTCTCCTCCCAGACCAAGAGTGAGTGTCAGCCCATGCACGTGTCTGTGTGTGCACGTGTGTACCATTGCTCGTGTGTCCGTGCCTGTCGGCAGTGCGCTTGTGTCTCTAAAGTTGGCTTACTGATGAGGATTGTCTTCTTTTTTTTTCACCTCCTCACCCCTCTCACTCCCCCCCCCCAACCCCACCCCACCCGCTTTCCATGTCCATTCCATCCATCCAACAGCCTCCAAAGGTAAGAACACATACATTATGTTGCGTGCAAGGACTGTTGTGTGTGTGTGTGCGTTCCAAAGAGCTCTACTGCTGCTTGTGAGTGTGTATGAGTGAGCTTGTCCGTTCTGGCTGTGAGTTGTCTCATTCTCCAAGAGACAGTGTGCTCCCTAGGTGAGATGGATTGGGTTTTGGGGATGAGAGAAGAAAGGAGGGAGGGAGAAGAGGAGGAAGAGATGGACAGAGGGAAGAGAGGAGGAAGAGATGGACAGAGGGAAGAGAGGAGGAAGAGATGGACAGAGGGAAGAGAGGAGGAAGAGATGGACAGAGGGAAGAGAGGAGGAAGAGATGGACAGAGGGAAGAGAGGAGGAAGAGATGGACAGAGGGAAGAGAGGAGGAAGAGATGGACAGAGGGAAGAGAGGAGGAAGAGATGGACAGAGGGAAGAGAGGAGGAAGAGATGGACAGAGGGAAGAGAGGAGGAAGAGATGGACAGAGGGAAGAGAGGAGGAAGAGATGGACAGAGGGAAGAGAGGAGGAAGAGATGGACAGAGGGAAGAGAGGAGGAAGATATGGACAGAGGGAAGAGAGGAGGAAGAGATGGACAGAGGGAAGAGAGGAGGAAGAGATGGACAGAGGGAAGAGAGGAGGAAGAGATGGACTGAGGGAAGAGAGGAGGAAGAGATGGGTGGGAGGTCACTGGTGCCCTGTTACTAGCCACCTGCTGTCCTGGCACAGAGTGCTGTCCTACTGTCAACACCCACACACACACTCCCACCTGTCCTGCTTCTCCTCTGTCACCTTGTTCCTGTGTCACTGAGCCTTCTGCTCCTCTGCTCCATATTCATCATTACAGCTAGGATACTCTGCCTAATACCCTCAGGGACAAAATGTGTGTGTGTGTGTGTGTGCCCGCTTGTTCAACCGACCTTCAGCTGCGATGCAATCAGAACACACACATTCTGTCTCACTCTTACGCACGTGCACATAGTCCTACACACATTCACTCAAACGTGTACACACACACACACACACACACACACACACACCCCCTCTCTGGCTGTCCGAGTTGTTGAAATGTCAAGGTTGTCAGCTGTCCCATCAGCGTTCACCTCTACGGAGTGGTTAAGGTCTGCTGTCAGTCTGTGATTCGTTAGCGTGCCTCTGGTCCCTCTGCGTGATTGGCTGAGACACGGCTGTCCCATTTTGATGTCTGATAACCTTTTCTGATATCTGACTGTAAACACACGCTGCCCTTTTCAATAGCTCCAACTCCCTCTGACTGCCTACTTCTGCTGGTGTGTGTTTGTTAGTGCGAGAGCCTGCATGTTGTGTACTGTGATAAGCAGCCAGTCCTCGTTCCATTGGTTGACCTCTCACCTCTACCCATCACTCCACTCCAATACCACCAATGTAAACAAGCTGACAAACATCCCTCGCTTCTGGGGCTCTGCAGCGGCTCCATTTGCCCTCCTCCTCCTCCCGTCCCTCGTTACTCAGCCTAGTGAAACGACGCCACCGTCAGCCCACTCTGACCCCTTTCCTCTGCTGTCTGCAAACACTCACACCCCCCGCTCAGTGCTGCGGGCTGGGTCGCAGGTTGATGACCTCATGGGTGCGGCGGCAGTGCTCAGCGCTGATGGAACGTGACGGGCCCTCGGGCTGCATGCGCCTTCGCTGGCCATCCGCCCTTATCTGTCTCTCTCTCCTCTATCTCTCTCGCTATAGCTTGTTGGTTCTCATTTTCTCCCTCTATCGCTCTCTCTCTCCTCTAGGGATGTGACAAACGGAAACAATTTGTAATGTTTAAACTGCCATTTTCTTCCGGTTTCCGTGAAAACGATACGATTTACAAATATATATTCCACGTGTATTACAAGGGCCGCTATTTGACGCACAAAACAATTTCGGCAACAGGGATCTTGACCCAGGAGGGGATTGAATGTCTCTGCTGTAACCAAGAAGCTTGATCTTGACATCTAGCCACTTAGCTAGCAAGTTAGCAAACCAAATGCATAGCTGGAGCCCTGAGCTGAACATAATTTATTTCATTTCTTATAGTTATACTTAACTTAGTGGGAGGGCAAGCTTGTCACCTGCATTCCCGCCTTTGGGACAACAACTCCCATTGTTAGGGCGGAGACATGAGCATCTCGTCATTATATACAGATCTCTGGCGAAGTGCAAGAGCAGGGGAGCGAGAGGAGGCGGCAGGCCGCAAGCATGTCTTGGACTCTAGTAGCTGTGCCACTAGAGATCCTGGTTCGAATCCAGGCTCTGTCGTAGCCGGCCGCGACCAGGAGACCCATGGGGCGGCGCACAATTGGCCCAGCGTCGTCCAGAGTAGGGGAGGGAATGGTCGGCAGGGATGTAGCTCAGTTGGTAGAGCATGGCATTTGCAACGCCAAGGTTGTGGGTTCGATTCCAGTATTAAAAAAATAATTTAAAAAATGCTCTGGATAAGAGCGTCTGCTAAATGACTAAAATGTAAATGTAATCTGTATCTCGCAATGTCCTGTCTTGCATTTCTCACAAATTCACCAAAGTAGCCTACAGTTCACCTCTGGTTTTATTTAATTTACACAACTTTCCCCAGGCCTTTATAGCCTACCGTCGAGTTAGGCTATAACACGGAAAAGTTGTTTGGTAACTGCACTGGGATTTGAATTCTGTGAGGGGGAAAAAACATTGTTTTTCACCTAGGGATTTTTCTTAAAGTTAAGGATCCCAACTTTGTTTAAACCTTCTCACCCCTACACTCTTGTTCTTTCTTGCTAGCTGTTTGGAATATTTATCTTTTACCATCAGTTGTTGGCAGCTTTCTGAGTTACTAGTTTGTTTGTTTGAAATAAACAGTGTAAAACTGCTTTTATGTGTATAGTTAGTTGATGAAGTGGATGTGTGGTGCCTCTATAAACCCATATCTCACTGTTCTCCCTGAAGTGTGTGTGTGTGATTCTGGCTCTAATTTCTGCCCTTTTTAAGTGATTGTGTCCGTTCGTTTTCTTGAATATTCCTCTCTTCTCTTGCTCTCTTCAGTGTCCCCCCCCCCCCCTGTTTTTATTTTTCTGTTCTTCCTTTTCTGGCACAAGCTAGCACAGTGTTTGATAGCAGGGGCCTTTTGATGTCTGCACCTCAGATAGGCCAATTAGCAGGAAAGAGATGGAGGGGGAGAGAGAATAGCGGGAGGGAGGACAGGGGGAAGGAGGGAGGACAGAGGATAGGGAAAAGCGAGAGAACGGGATAGGGAAGGAGGGAGGGCAGGGGATAGGAAAGGAGGGAGGAAAGGAAGGAGGATAGGGGATAGGAAATGAGGAGGGATAGGAAAGGAGGGAGGACAGGGGATAGGAAAGGAGGGATACAGGAAAGGAGGGAGGATAGGGGATAGGAAAGGAGGGAGGACAGGGGATGGGGAGGACGGGATGGGGAAGGAGGGAGGACAGGAAAGGAGGGAGGACAGGGGATGGGGAAGAGGGAGGATATGGGACAGGAAAGGAGGGAGGAAAGGAAGGAGGATAGGGGATAGGAAAGGAGGAGGGATAGGAAAGGAGGGAGGAAAGGAGGGAGGACAGGGGATAGGAAAGGAGGGATATAGGAAAGGAGGGAGGGTAGGGGATAGGAAAGGAGGGAGGATAGGGGACAGGAAAGGAGGGAGGATAGAGGATGAGGATAGGAAAGGAGGGAGGACAGGGGATGGGGAAGGGGGCAGGACAGGGGATGGGGAAGAGGGAGGATATGAAAGGAGGGAGGATAGGGGATGGGGAAGCAGGGGGGATAGGAAAGGAGGAAGGACAGGAAAGGAGGGAGGACAGGGGATGGGGAAGCGGGGAGGACGGGATGGTGAAGGAAGAAGAGCGAGAAAAAATACATATAGGAATGAGTAGAGGGAAAGAGTAGGATGAGGGGGATGTTACAGTAGTGGTTAAAATGGAAGTGAGAGCGAAAGGGCCGGAAGCAGATTCATCCTCTTAATATGGTGATGATTTTAATAACCCTTAGTTTCCTAAACCAGCCCTCTCCTCCCTCCCCTCCATCCACCTCCCTCGTCTCAATTTCCTTCTCATCTACTTTTCCAATACAAGTCTCAAGATGTCTCAAGGCATGGTGATGCCTGCATATGTTCTCCTCTCCTTTCATCCTCCTCCTCTCTTCCTCTCCCTCCCTCCCTCCCTCGTTCATTTGTTTGTGGCACACCTGAGCAGCACAGCGGCCTGGTTTCTGTCTCCGTGGAGATTATCCTACCCCCTACGGAGCACGCTCAGTGACACCCCACCAGCCGGCGCTGGCGACGCCCCCTCGCCGCACCACGATGAATAAAGCGACCTACTTCATTACCACGGTTACCGGATGGCAAGTCGTGGCGTGCTGAGGCTCACACTACCCGCTCTGATCCCTGCTAGTCACACACACACACACACACACACACACACACGCACACACACACAGCCGACATTGAAAGGGGTGGCAATAAAGTTCTCACATCTTTCTCACAATTTTTTCCCTATGGCCTTTGGCCTGCTGCGCTATAAGTATATTTTGAACATTTACGTATGTGTCTTTATTTAACAGTGTTTGTGTGTGTGTGTGTCTCTCCGTCTGTCGGGGTGCTCCACAGCACTTACACGCCAATTATAATGAGTCCTTTGATCTCCCTGTGTTCAACGGAAATCAATTTCCTGCATTGTGTGAGGGTGTTATACGTGTGTGTGCAGGTCCACATCTCTGTGTGTGTGTGTCCCCATGTGTTTCTCTCACTAAGACTATCCTGTACTCTCTGCTTGGCCTCTCTCCATCCTAATGATACAGCCTCTGCAGTACAGGTCACACCGGACCGGTAAACACACACTTGTCAACACACAACAGTGTGTGATGAGGTGGTCAACATGACTGGTAAACTAAAGTTAAACTTTCAGTGTTTTTTTGTCATGAATCTTGTTTTGGGGGCAGCTCTGGTCACTTAGCTGGCACAGCCACAAAGTCATAAAATCAGATTTTAAACATTTACATACTTATCCAGAGCGACTTACAGGAGCAATTAGGGTTAAGTGCCTTGCTCAAGGGCACATCGGCAGATTTTTCACCTAGTCGGCTCGGGGATTAGAACTAGCGCCCTTTCGGTTACTGGCACAACGCTCTTAACCACTAAGCTACCTCCCTCCTAAACCTAACCTTAACCACACTGCTAACCCTAATGCCTAACTCTAACCTTAAATTCATTTTTGTTTACATGAATCTTTACAATATAGCCAATTTTGACTTTGCAGCTGGCCTATCTAAGGGGAAATCGCTCAGTTCTGCCTCCAGGACAAGACTCATGACAATATACGTCAACCTGCAGTATTTTAAGGGCAGTCAGTGCTGTATAATAGTGTGTTCTAGCCAGGCTGTAGAGTCAGTAGGGAGGAGTTGGAGTATTGTTATAAAACACAATTTAATGCTTAGGGCCCTATAAAATCCACGATACAGAGAACGCGGACAGAATCAAGGAATCTAGACATTAAAACTGAATTCAACAAACTTAGTAGGGAAGTAACAACATTTATTACATTAATTAATTTGACCCAGTTTATCATAAGACATGAACAGAATGCATCAGTGATTCGTATTTCCTGCAACGTTCTGAAGAGGCAACGAGAATGCCCCCGTGTGTGTGTGCGGTGCGCGGGTCTACCGCTTTGTGTAGCCGTTAGCGATGACGCTAATGAAAAATCTTCTGGTAGATGGAAAGGCTTTCCCAAAAACCTTCTCAATTAAATGTTAACTACAAAGTAGCCTATGCTTACCTGGCAGAATGATATCATTATTTGCATTATTTTAGTGAGTTTTGGGATGAGGTTTAGAGATGCCGTGGGAGGGAGAGGTGGAGAACCTGTCTGTCAAAATAAAAGGGTAGACGGACCCCCTCTGTCTATCTCTCTTTTTCTCTCTCTCTCCTTCCTGCTTTCTACCTCTCCCACCAGCTGTTGGTTTGTTTTCAGTTATTCCCATCGGAGGAGTCGCAGGGAAACATTTGTTTACCCGAGGAGGAGAAAGTGTTGTGCGTTAGTGTGTGTGTGTTAATGAACACACACAGGCAGCCCTATCTGCATGGTGTCTTGTCCCATGAGACAATTTTTTAAGATCTGCCAATAAACCGCTTAAATGCTTTTAAATGGGTATGAGGCACACTGGCACAGGCCTGATTTGTCTGTGGCATGGGCTGAGTGTGTGTTTGATTTATGTGTTTTTCAAATGCGTATGCAATGGGCTTTGGTAATAGGCCTTGCGTGTTATCTCTGTTCAAATTGGTTGAGTGTGTTTGTGCGTGTGAGTGGGGTACATGGTGGTTGTTAGTCGTTAAATAAATCATGCTGTTTGCAGGCTGGGGGAGACCGAGGCAGGTTAATGCATAGGTCACTAATGCCAGAGCGAAAAACACTTTTCTCTTCAGCGCGCTCTCTTTCTTTCTTTTTTCAAGACGTCCATACCATTCAAATCTCCATCTTTGCCCCACCATTTTTCCTCTCACTGAATTACTACACAAGTGTTGGATTTCAGTAAGGCTGTGCGTGCGTGGGGCGTGCTCGTGTCTTTTGAGTTTCACAGTGTGCAGACCTTTTGATAAGTACAGGTTGGCTGAGTGTGTGTGTGCGTAGATGTGTGTGAATGTTTATATCTCCGAGTGCTATACAGTGCTTTGGGTAAGGAATAAGGCTACCGCTAAGCCCTACATTAGCTGTGTATTAGCTTGGCTTTGCACAGCACTGTTCTGAGCTGCTGCATTCGTTCTTTTCCTCGGCGCTGATAGCGGAAGCTCATAATTCCGAATCTCTTTATCGTTACGAGCCGTTTGAGAACGCCGCTCATTCATCAGTCGTTATCGCGTTAAAACACATCTGTGAGCTCCTCATGCTGCGGCCTGCCAACAAGCAACAGCTTATTTACACACACAGCCAGCAAATGTTTTTGTCCCTTCGTTGCATCTCCCTGGCTCTCCCTCTGTTTTAAATGCAAATGAAGTGTACCCTCGCCACTGCAACACGGCTGTGTGCATAATCTCTCTCCACTTTCTCTTCCTGGAGATTATCCGGTTTTGAACGGCCTGCTCCGCGCTCCTTGCCGCTCACTCTCCGACCGCTGAGCCAAGCACCGCTCCAATCTCAGCTCCCAACACCATTACCATTTAAATACACACTCCAATGTGACAGGCGAGGAGTGTGTGTGTGTGAGTGTGTTTTAATTGGGGTTGAAAGCTTGTTACAGATGCTAAGTATCCCAATGTTTACAAACCCAGAGCTGCCTGTTACTGAGTTAGGCATTAAGCATCTGGGTTTGAGAAGAGAAAAGGAAGGATGGATGCAGGGGAGGAGTGATATGCAACACCTACAATCTTCCTCCACCCACTCTTTTACTCCATCCATTATTTTAAGGACAGATTCTCTCCCTTCACTCTTTTCATCTAACCATTTTTCTCTTCATTTTGTGTGTTTTGAGTGTCAGTGTGTTAGGGAAGGATGGTGGGGGTATTTTAATGCTGGAAGGAGGGTGGAGAGAGAGGAGGGGTAGGGAAGATACAAGGGCCATATCTATCTTTAGAAGCAGTTTAATCAACATGGAGCGAGAGATGGAGAAAGGGGAAGAGAGGAGGAGAAGAGAAAGTGTGTCGTCAACAGAGAGAGAGTGTAGACTGATTGGGCCTGCATGCCCTGCTACCATGCTCCTGCTTATGGCAGCCATCGGAGTCTGCTGCTGTTTCTGATGGGTTATTCTCATTATTAGGCCTCCCTAAGGGGTAGCATACACACACACACACACACACACTTGCTCTCCCACACGGGCGCACACACACAGGCACACTCATTGGCACACAGCGCTCTCTCTCACATGGACACACGCACACACAGGCATATTGCCTAGCCACAGACTTTGATGCCACCGATGGCAGGGAATGAAAAAGCGGGGGAAAAGGAGCATCTTCAAAGACGCAGATGACAAGATAGCACCCCCTCCTCTTCTTCGCTCCTCTCTCCTACCTTCCTCCTCTCTTTTCTTCTCTTATCTCAGCTGTGAGAGACAGAGGGAGAGATTTATATGAAGCTATGTTCATACCAATAGCTACTGTCATTTAGCCGATGCCTACAGCGGATGCTGTAGCATTAGACATCCTTTCTCCAGTTTTGAGTTAATCGAATAATATATATATTTTTCCGAGGTGCAGGGAAGTCTTCAGGGCTTTGCTGAAATACAGTTACAACCTCCCACAATACATCTGAAACTCCTTAAATCTCTTCCCGTCCTCATGAGTACTATATCAGTTACAAACTCAAACTCCTAGAGTTGATTCCTTCTCCCTAGCATAAAAGGGAGACTGCTACATTCAGGCAATTAAGCAGTTTTTCTACTTACCCAGAGTCAGAAGAACTTGTGGATGACATTTTTTTTGTCTTTGTGTGCCGTGCAGTATGAAGGAAGTTAGGGGTAGTTTCGCAAGCCAATGCTAACTAGCATTAGCGCAGTGACTGGAAGTCTACAGGTACGCTGGTGTATGCTACTGCGCACAGAGACAACAAAATGAGTTCATCTGACTCTGGCTAAGTAGAACAATGGCTTAATTGCCAGAGTCTTGAAGTATCCCTTTAACCCTTCCAGTTCCATTGTTCCTAACCAGTTCCAAACTCCCAGATATTAAACTATCTCCCTAGCACCAACCCTTCCAGTTCCATTGTTCCTAACCAGTTACAAACTCCCAGATATTAAACTATCTCCCTAGCACCAACCCTTCCAGTTCCATTGTTCCTAACCAGTTCCAAACTCCCAGATATTAAACTATCTCCCTAGCACCAACCCTTCCAGTTCCATTGTTCCTAGCCTGCAGAGAGAGGGGAAGGGCCCTAGACTGCTCCTGGCTCTGCTTTGGTATAGCCTGCAGTAGGGCCTTTAGCATGGCATTTAAACCAGACATGGTATTTACGGGGGTTTGTGGGTTATGTCACTTTGCTTTCTGACCTTAATTTGCAACCTTTAAGGAACAGCTGTGACTCTGTCTGTTAATCTGTGGTATTATTAGAGAGCGTGTGTGTGTGTGTGTTAGCCCTGCTCCATTACTTAGGATCTGTGTGTGTGTGTGTGTGTTCGCTAGCCCTTCTCCATTGCTCTGTATCAATGTGTTCCTGAGACTGAGTTCTGGTTTGCCCTGCAGGCACCTGTGCCTTCCCTTCCTCCCCCTCCTCTCTCCCTCGGTCCTAATCAAAGGGAGTAGCGCTCCTAGATTAGCACTTGAGAAAGTCCCTAAAGACATTCGTTCATTTTGTCCATTTTCAGGTACACTCATTCCCTCCCCCGCACTCTCCCCCAAGCGTTGAATTTTTAACCTCACTTGAATAAAATATGTAAAATCCGCTGGGGGAGAGGGAAGGAGGGAGAGAGGGGGAGGAGAGAGGGAAAGGTTGTCCCTAACCACACTTTTACATTATCCCGAAAACTCCACTCTGTCTGTTCAATAATGCATGGGCTCTCTCTCTCCCTCCCTTCATCTCTCCTTTCATCTCTCTCTCCGTTCCCCACACGCTCATCACTCCATCCAGGAGGAGTAACTGGAGGGTGAACCTTGCACTGGGAGAAGAGGGAAGGTGGGGACAAGAACAGTCACAGCATTGGGGAAACATGTCAAGAATGTGTATTGCATTACCATAGGGATGTGGAGACCATAGTATTGGTCCAGGAAGCTATCTTACTTTTAACTAAATGTGTGTATGGACTTCATACTAGGAGAAAGCAGTGTGTTATACAATACCCAGAGTGAATAGTTAATGACAGCACTGTGTCTTTCTCTACTTGGAGAACTAAGTTGATACACCAGGGATAAAGTTCAATGTTGAACACTGAATGTACAAGAATTCCAAGTTGAAGTTTCTACTCTGAGGGAAAGTTTCTACCTCTTTGTGAGGCTATGTTGTGAGAGAGGGATGGACAATCTACAGAGAACCCAGTAGCTAGGTAGAGAAAAATGGGGAGGAGATAATCGAGGTAAACAGAAGGATGGAGGACCGGAGTGATTGGGAGTAAAGAGATGGAGAGATACAAATATGTAAGGACATATGTCAGAATGAATGATTTGAAGGAGAGTGAATAGAGTAAGAGTGAAAGAATGAGGGAGAGAGGGGATGGATAGAGATTGAAAGAGGGAGAGAGGGAATGAATAGAGAGTGAAAGCGAGGGAGATGGGTGGGTGGGTGTAGTTGTCTGGCGTGACGTGTATTGCCGTGACAGTGAACCGTGTACGGTTGTTCTTCCAGATTTGAGACCCTGTTACCCACAAGTACACCAATGTGTGTACCAGAAGATGTGAGCAGAGTGGAGAAAGGAGCGGTGCGTGCGGAATTTCTCCAATACCGCTCAGTCAAGCTCTGGGCATGCTCTGCCCAGCGCTTTTCATTTCCTTCATCACTGTTCTTTTAATTAGGCATATTCTGTTGTGTTTATTTAGCCTACCCCATCACTAATGCCCAGAGATGTTTATGTGTCATCCAAGAAATAGGTCACACCGCCTGTGTAATTGATAGGAAGACAACGAATGTGCCCATGTACCGGAGACGTTTAGACTTTTTATATTGGCTATTGTAAAACAAATTTTTTAGCAGTGCTGAAGTTGTCTATCAAATGTGAGTGCAACAGAGCCAGTTACAACGGAATTATCTGATTATCAATACATTAGAGAAAAGGCTAGTTGTTTTTTAACACAGCAGCCGCATATCATCAGGTAGGCTGTTGTTTAGTAGCTTATGACATGTTGTTGAAATGTTGAAGCTTCTTACGAGACCAAATGGTACATAGTCCCAAAAGTAGATGGAATGTTTGTTAAATTATCTTTTTAAACAAAAAAATGAATGTAGCGAATTTGGAGCTGCATTTCTTTTTTACCCCTGTGAGGGCTGAGTGTTTTTTCTTTTTTTGTGGAGCGGGGGAAAGGGAGTTGATTGCTGGAGCGGTGTGCAAAGACCGCTCTGTGAGCGAAGAATGGAATTTCCAACAGCTCAACTCCGCTCGTGTGTGTGTGTGTGTGTGTGTGTGTGTGTGTGTGTGCGTTACGTAGTAGGTCCGAGATGCTCTATTTGAAACGATAGCGAAAGATGATAAAGGCCAGATGCCAGAGAGACAGCGGAGAGACACATTGTGTCTGGGGGGAAGAGGTGCTAAAATGCCTGCTGTGACAATTTTCTATCCTCATCTTCTTTCTCTCCTGTGAATGAGGGAGAATGACGCAGAGACAGTCCTAAAGAGGAACAGAATGCTGCCAGCACTTTACTGTACACACATACTTACCCTGTATCTCTGTCTTTCTGACTGCCTTTCTCTCTCTCTCTTTCTTTATGGTTCTGTTCAGTCTCTCCGTAGAGAGTATAGCTGGTTAATACCGCGTGGTACTTAGAGCAGCACCGACCCTTTACAGCTCAGCTGAAAGCAGCAAAGCTGGCTAATTTACCCCTCGCTACATCACTCCCACTCCTACCCCCCCTCCTCATCCCTCTCCCACTGTCACTGGTCCAGTATAGATATTGGGTAGTCAGGGTAGCCTATATACAAGGGGTAAATGTAAGGGATTTTTTTTATCAATTCTGATTAAGCATAAGGCTGCTGGTTTTATCTGGTAGATATTAGTTCTGGTTATGGACTGTTAGTTATGGTAGATATGGTCCATAGCAGGGCAGCCCCAAGATAGTCCTGTATCACTCTACATCTGTGCCAGAGGGAGGGAGTGGGGACAAATGTCTCTCGGTCTGTGTGTGTGTGTGTGTGTGTGTGTGTGTGTGTGTGTGTATTCCCTCCAGTCTTCAGTTTAACTGTGTGAAGTGTAATGTCAAGATTTAGGAGGCCTCCACACGAATAATAATTCATAAGCAGTTATAGACCTGTGGTCTGAGGAGAGTTTAGTGTGTGTGCTAGCGTGCACAATTTGTTCATGAGGGACCTATGGCTCTGTCAGCTCCATTTTCCAACATAAGTGACCAAGGACACAGAACCCCTACTGAGATTTGAGTTTGAATGCCGTTAAAGTGAGATTAAAACACACACACACACACGGTGTATGTCCGGGCACGGGGTAGAATAGTGATGTTATCATGCTCCATTCCATAATCCCGTTTAGAAGGATTCATTAGGAATTTAGAGTGTAATCTTATCGGTAGGATCCGTTCGCACGCACACACCGCTCTCTCACTACAGTGCATTTTAGGAGGAGGGCTAGGCTGAACCAAGCAAAGACTGCCTGCTCCTTTCTCTCCCTCTATTTCCTTCCCTTTGTCTCCAACACATTCTCTCCCAACCCTCTTCTCCTCTTTCCCTGTTAGGCCTCTCTCCCTCCTTCATCTAGTCTTCTAAAGGCCAGTGTAGGCTTTCATTTTGTCTTTCATCTTCTCGGGGTTCTTTGTGCTTGTCTCTGTAAAGACTGGTCCGTGTTTGAGAGAGGGAGCGAGACCGGCGCACGGCAGACATTTTTTTAGTGTCTATTGTAGACTGTCTCAGTGCAGGAGTACAGTTTCTCCTCTCTCTCTCCCCTTCACTCACTCAGTTTCTCTGCTTTTAGCTATGCTTTAGTGTTGCACTCTCTCTGCTTGCATTGTGTTCTAAGAGCTTTCATGAGTTCCATCTTTCTTTCCTGTGTGTCTCTGAATGTGTGTTTGTGATTTGTGTCTGAATGTTTCTTTAGTGTGTGTGTGTGTGTGTGTGTGTGTGTGTGTGTGTGTGTGTGTGTGTGTGCGTGTTGCTGTGTGTCTGTATTTGGATAAAAGAGAGAAAGAGGGATATCTTTACATTGTGAAGAGCTATGGGAAGGGAGAGGGATGAATGAGGCGAGAAACATCAAGGTAGAGCAATAAATAAAGAGAGGAATCAGAGCGGAGGAGAGTGAAGGATGCATGGTGTGTGTGTGTGTGATGGAGAGGAATCCAGACAGGTGCTCTTCTCAGTGTTGTAAAAACACTAAGAGCCCCAGCAGCCACACACTAAATCTTTAATCAGACATTAATAAAAACAATATCATTACTGTCAGGCTTCAGCAACACTCAAACACACCTCAGCGAATCTGGAAGGTACACACACACACACACACAGAGAGAATGGCTACCTTCATATCTGTCATTCCCTTGAGAATACATGGTTACTGTTGTTGAGGCAGAAATCAAAACAAGCCAGAGTCCTAGCCAGCCATCCCAGCTCTGGTCCTGTCCATCCCCTATAGACACACACAGGCCACATTGTTAGTTTCTCGACTTTCCTTTCTCTCCATCTCTCCCTCCCTCGCTCTTTGCCTCCAGCAGTTTTGTTGTTGGTGTTCAGTCTCTGTCGGCTGTATATTAGACAGCCTTCTAACCGCCAGTGTATTGGCTACATGGTGCACTGTGTCTCTCTCTCTCTTAATGTATTAGTCAGGAACATTCTCTGTGTTATTGGATGGAGCTTTGTGTCCCTCTATCTCTCCCAGAATACATCTACCATTAGCATCACATTCATGTTTAAACATTGATGTTGGAAATGCTTGTTGTTAGGACACATTAGTGATTATTGTTTAATGGTAATATGATGTATGTTTGTTTAAGACCCTGGGTCTGTTAATGTGGAGGTAGCGTGTCTTTCTATCTCTCTACGTCTGTGTCAAGATTACTCCCAACCCAAGTCTCTATAGTGTGTGTGTGGGGGGGGGGGGGGGGGGTGTGTGCTCTGTGTTTGTGTGTAGGTGTGTACTCTGATTGTACTGTGTGTGTGTGTGTTGTCCCACTGGTTCATAATAACAAGGGCAGCAGTGCCCTGCGGCAGTCCCCCCCCCCCCCCCACACACACACACACACACACACACACACAAAACTCTCGCACACACACTACAGGAACTAACTGAATCAGTGACACCATATTTTTTTCCTCCTCCTTCCTCTATCTGTACATCCTATCTTTTATCTATCTACATGATCTCTCCGTCTATCAGTCCATCCTCATCCCTCACCTGCTTTTCTATTTCCTGCATGTAATCTTCCTCATTCTCTCGTTCACTACGAATATCTCTCTCCCTCTGCCTCCTTTCCTCCCTCTCTCTGACTGGTGCATTATGAAAATGGACTGGGGGTATGAAAGCGAAACAGGACGAGTTTGCTGTTTTAATGTGACTTCTTTCACTTCACATCTGCCTCAGCAGCAAGCCCTGTGTGTATCAGCGCGAGAGAATGCACTGATGATGATGATGATGCTGTGTTAACACTTGCGGCTCATTCCCCCCCCCACTTCCGTACATCAGTCCCTCCGCCGCGTTGTTAGACACGTTCACACACACACACACACACACGCGTGTGTAGTTTGGGCGAGTGTTAACTAGCATTAATAATAGAGAAGACGTGAGGGAGACAGAGTGGAACACGTGTTTCTGGAATGTGTGTTAATGGAAAGAGAGGGATGGAAGGGAGGGATTATTTATGAGAGCAGGTTAAATTCTGAAAGGCAGAGTAGTATGACCTGGATGTGAGCTTGTTCCGCTGTCTAAATCTCTATCTCCATCTCTCTCTCATTCCATCTCTCCCTCCCGCCCAATCTCTCTCTCTCACTCTTTCCCACAGTGTTAATTTGTGTGAAGTTTTAAACCCTTTTATCTCCAGAGAGAAGCTAATCCTAAAAAGAGAGAGAGGGAGAGATGAACTGATAGAGAGATGTGTGGAGAGATACTGTAGCATTGAACATCGAGATTGAGTTGAACTGTGGGAGATGGAATCCATCAGAGATATGCAGAATAAGAAGCTGGCATGAGTCATTCCTGATCAACTCAGTTTAGAAGTAGTGATAAAATTAATTTTATGTTACAGAGAGTAGGAGAGAGCAGAGACATACAGTACCAGTCAAAAGTTTGGACACACCTACTCATTCAAGGGTTTTTCTGAATGTTTTACTATTTTCTTCATTGTAGAATAATAGTTAAGACATCAAAACTATGAAATAACACATATGGAATCATTTAGTAAGCAAAAAAGTGTTAAATAAAAATATATTTTAGATTTTAGATTCTTCAAATAGCCACCCTTTGCCTCGATGACAACTTTGCACACTCTTGGTATTCTCTCAACCAGCTTCACCTGGAATGCTTTCAGTTCCCACATATGCTGAGCACTTGTTGGCCGCTTTTCCTTCACTCTGCGGTCTGACTCATTCTAAACCATCTCAATTGGGTGGAGGTCGGGGGATTGTGGAGGCCAGATTATCTGATGCAGCACTCCATCACTCTCCATCTTGGTAAAATAGCCCTTACACAGCCTGGAGGTGTGTTGGGTCATTGTCCTGTTGAAAAACAAATTATAGTCCCACTAAGCCCAAACCAGGTGGGATGGTGTATCACTGCAGAATGCTGTGGTAGCCATGCTGGTTAAGTGTGCCTTGAATTCTAAATAATTCACAGACAGTGTCACCAGCAAAGCACCCCCACACCATAACACCACGACCTCCATGCTTTACGGTGGGAAATACACATGCGGAGATCATCTGTTCACCCACACCGCGTCTCACAAAGACACAGCGGTTGGAACCAAAAATCTCCAATTTGGATTCCAGACCAAAGGACGTATTTCCACCGGTCTAATGTCCATTGCTCGTGTTTCTTGGCCCAAGCAAGTCTCTTCTTATTATTGGTGTCCATTAGTAGTGGTTTCTTTGGAGCAATTTGACCATGAAGGCCTGATTCACACAGTCTCCTCTGAACAGTTGATGTTGAAATGTCTGTTATTTGAACTGTGAAGCATTTATTTGTTCTGCAATTTCTGAGGCTGGTAACTTGTTATGAGTTTATGGTATGAAGAAGTTCAGGATATAAGAGAACGTAGCAGACACTCAGATGGAAGTTTGATTTACATTTATTTCAGTACTGGATCACATAAGACGAACGTGCTTTGCCTCTTATCATATGACTGAATTACATGGACTCTCTCTCAGCCTATATTGTGCTCTTCCAGTCTACTTTTATCGTACCCAGTTGCTAACTATTACTAGCTGCCACTCACTTCCTACATATCATTCCTTTCCTTGGTGTCATATCTCACCCTAGCCAGTCCATTCCATCACGCACCAATCCTAAGAGTAGCACTAGTGGCCCCCAATCTATCTTGGCACACTGACCTTCTAGTAGTCACTCGTGATACTACGAACACATGGCTTTCCTCGCTCTCTCATACAATTTACAATCTTTATAATATTGGATCAAACACTCTTCATATCATCTCTAATGAACTTATCCTCTGCAGCAGAGGTAACTCTGGGTCTTTCATTCCTGTGGCGGTTCCTGAGAGCCAGTTTCTTCATAGCGCTTGATGGTTTTTGCGACTGCACTTGAAGAAACGTGCTTCTTGAAATGTTCCATATTGACTGACCTTCATGTCTTAAAGTAATGATGGACTGTTGTTTCTCTTTGCTTAATTGAGCTGTTCTTGCCGTAATATGGACTTGATCTTTTAACAAATAGGGCTATCTTCTGTATACCCCCCCTACCTTGTCACAATACAACTGATTGGCTCAAACGCATTAAGAAGGAAATAAATTCCACAATTAACTTTTAACAAGGCACACCTGTTAATTGAAATGCATTCCAGGTGACTACCTTATGAAGCTGGTTCAGAGAATGCCAAGAGTGTGCAAAGCGGTCATCAAGGCAAAGGGTGGCTATTTGAATAATCTGTTTAACACTTTTTTGGTTACTACATGATTCCATATGTGTTATTTCATAGTTTTGATGTCTTCACTATTATTCTACAATGTAAAAAATAGTAAAAATAAAGAATAACCCTTGAATGAGTAAGTGTGTCCAAACTTTTGACTGGTTGTGTATTTAGATATAATTTTTCATATTGTTCTAATTTTAGACATTCAGTTACATAGAATTGTTTAAATATTATCCATGTAATGTTAATGGGGACCTAACATGGCTGCCATAGAATGTTGTAGTGTCATGTAAATGCATGATAATGCAGAAACTGCATTGGCCCAACTCTCTAAAAACATGTTTAAATACGTGGCTCTGGGAGGGAATTAGTACAGCGGAGACTGAGTTTTCAGTGTCAATTATGACTGCTGAAATCATTTCCTGTCGTCTTTGTAACCTTAGTTCTAGTCTTGATTAATGACATGTAGACGCTCTTTATTCCAAGCATTACGTCTCATGTCCACCAGATGCATTAAACTCCGGCCTAAGTCATTCATTGTCAATTTTTATTGTATTTATTTAACCTTTTATTTTATCAGGGAGTCATACTGAGTCCAAGGTCTCTTTTACAGATGAGCCCTGAATTACATACATTACAGAATACACACATCAATATAAATACAAAATGCAAGCAGAAAGAACAACATGGTCATAAACGGAGCAATGGAGCAGTGCACAATGCTATCTTGTGGATGCCACACTACGCCGCGGTGCGTTCTGTGTACATCATGCGTTCAATATGTTGAACTCGTGCATTGCGTTACCGTGCGGTGGCACAAACGGAAGTTCACACACACACTCCAACTAGCTAGCTTTTAGCCAGTTGAAAAGGGAAGCACCTGCGTCAAGTACGGAAAATGCGGGCTAGACATCCGGCAAAACAAAATGCAAATGCATCTGGTGGACAGCGGCATTACAGAGCAGCAGCTAGTTGAGAAAAACGATGTAGTTACTAAAGGCACTATGTAGTTACTAAATCATGTACAACCCAACTTGGGATGGGGAGGGGCTTTAGCGGGGGGAATAGTGGAGAACAATTGGAGGGTTACTTAGTAGAAATGCAAATATCATGGTACAGCTATATGGACACTCAATCACTATGGTATTTTGTATTGGTAAATTTTAAACATATATTATGATAAATAGATTTGAAACTCATCTCATTATGAAATAAGTATAGCCAGTTATAATTGTAATGGCTTAGCAGATAATAACAAAAGAAGAACAATATTTACATGGCTCCTAGAGAAGGAATATAATATCTATTGTTTACAGGAAACTCATTCAACAATTCTAGATGAAGTTGTGTGGAAGAAGGACTTGGGGGGCGAAATATACTTCTCCCATGGGCAAAGAAACTCAAAAGGGGTGACGATATTAATTAACAGTAATTTTGATCCGAATGTGCAAATTGTCCAAACAGATCCGCAAGGTAGATGGATGATTTTAAATATGTTATTGGACCATACACAGATATGGCTCATTAACCTTTACGGACCAAATAATGATGATCCACGCTTCTTTGACAATGTATATAATAAATTATCAAACCTGCAAGCAATACAAGCAATATAAGACTCTATTATTATGGTGGGAGATTATAATACTGTTTTAAATAGCTCAATGGACCGTAAAGGAAATCACACTACAAACTATCACCCTCATGCTCTTAAGAAAATATGGATACATTAGAATTAGTCCCCTGTAGCTCAGTTGGTAGAGCATGGCGCTTGCAACGCCAGGGTTGTGGGTTCGTTTCCCACGGGGGGCCAGTATAAAAAATGTATGCACTCACAAACTGTAAGTCGCTCTGGATAAGAGCGTCTGCTAAATGACTAAAATGTTAATGTAATGCATCATGAATCCTGAACTTTCATCTGACAAGGAAATTAGGCACATGTTGAGATGAGCTGATCTGAATGAACACGAAAGTCCCCTTAGTTTAGTGAACTTACGGCGCTACCGAGAGGAACAATGGTGATTTAAATAGCCTCCTCTTCCTCTGATGTTTCCGAAGCGAGAGAGCGGGTCTGTGTGTGATGCGGTGGTTATTCTGAGTGCGGTGGCGGTAGCATCAGCGTGTGCGTTGGGATTAATTGTGGTGTGCATGGAAACAAGCGTAATTAGTGAGGGGGATCGGAATGAGGCTGGGCTAATGACCAACATCCCCTCTATAGCTCCACTCTGGTGGTGTACTGTACAGTCATACAGTACACCATAGCACATTGTTCCACTACAACAAAGGAGGGAACTATAAGCTCTCTGAGAAAGGACAGACAGAAATGGAGGGAGGGAAGGAGGGATGTGGGGAAAAGGAAGGAGAGAATGAGAAAGATAGGGAATAAGAAAGAAAGGAAGCATGAGGGAGAGAGATGTTTTTCGAATTTGTACCTATATACCTTTTTGTCTTAATTTCTCTCGTATTTTCTCTCTCTCCCTCCCCCTTGTCTCTCGCTCCCTTCCCTTAGTCCATTACGGGCTGAATTCAAGTAAGGTTGTATATAGTGTGTGTGCTGGTGTCTGTGCGTGCGCTTTGTGTGCAAGGGTCATTAGTTGCAGGCGTGGGTGGGTAATGCGCTGTCTGCTTGCGCTGGCCGTCTGAATGTTAACAGATTGTAACGGAGGAGAGAAAGTGAATTTGGTTTCCTGAGGAAAATGGAACAAATTACACTTTTATAGCCATCTGCCAGCATCCCTCGCTCCGGCCATTACTCACTGTGGAGAGACCAAGGGAGGGGGGGGGTACAGGGTGTCCTCAGCCAGGAAGGAGACGAGATGATGGTGTGATGGGGAAAAAGAAGGACTAGATGGAGGAGAAGTACAGGAGGACTCTCAGATTCAGGATGAGATGACCTGGTGACCTTCACTGATCTTTACCTTAAGAGTGCTCATGGGATGTGGAGAGGATACACTGATCCTAGATCTGTGCCTAAGGGAAACTTCGACTTCGAGGGCGTCTCCTGTCTCCTGTTCTCTTACTCTTTTGCAATAGCTCAATCTCTTCTCTCTCCCTACACTACTCCATCTCCCTCTCTTTCCCTCTATGTACCCCTCTCTCTCTGTTTCTCATTCTGCGTACAGCAGGGTTCCCCAACCGTGGGTGATATTGATTTTTATTGTTGTACATAAGACTGTACAAACACCAGCAAATCAGCTCCAAGTGATTTTATAGATAAATATATGTGATCATATACAAATGTAAGCAAGGTTTGGAATGGTTGTTTTAGTCAAATGTTATCTGTTTGGGCTTCTTGTGGTCAATTTGCAGTCTGCAAATTATTTGGAATTATGTTCCGGCCCCCCGACCATTCTCGCAAGCCCCCGGCTGAATCTAGTTGATGATCCCTGGCGTACAGTGTGCCAGCCAGAGGGAGAGAGAGGACGGAGAGAGCGTGGGCTGATATCCTCAGGGATGAGCCCATAAAGGGGAGAAGCAGTCAAATGAGAGGGAGAACAACTTCGTCTCATAATCTTACTACACAGTCAGAATGATTTAAGTGTGTGTGTGAGAGCATTTGATTTAGTATTAAGCTTAGTTGGAGTGAAACTGCAGTCAAGGTTGGATCAAGGGCAAGGATTTAAGGCTAGAGAGAGAGACACACACCTTCACCCATCTGACCCTGAGCTTCTCTTCCACTCCTATGGGGAAATGGGGGGGGATATATTTCGATATGTTCCCCCCTTAACATCAGAGAATTGCATTTTCCCTCCCCACCTTTCCCATCCCCTCCCTCTCTCTTTCCCCCTCTGACTCACTTTCTCTCCTCTCTCTCCTTCTTTCTCTCTCCCTGTTGACATTTGTCAGGCATTCGTATTATAGTGTCCCTGCAGATTTCTGATTAGGGTCCATCTCTCATCCTCTCCTCCCCTAACACACACTCCCTAGCTCCATCCCTCTTCTCTCCCTTCTCTCCTCCTTTAACACTTTCACACACTTTTACTTCCCCTTTATCATTCTGTCTCTAGCTTAGTCTGTCGTTCTTTTTTCTTGTTATCAACCCATCTCACAGTACCTCTCTCTCCCCCTCTTTCTCGCTCTCTCTGTCAGTCTTTTAAAGGTCAGTACTAACCTGCTCTTTGTGAAGTTTTCTGCTGCAGTATAATTTTTTCTCTCCCAAGGACTCAGTGTCTTTCTCTTTTAATTATCCTCTGTGGGCCCTCTGCACTAACCCCCTAGACGCTTGCACGTTCTGTCTCACTCGCTTTCACACAAACACACACACATTCTTACACACACACACTGACTTACTCACAAGCGTACCTATACACTGAGTGTACAAAACATTAAGGACACCTTTCTAATATTGAGTTGCACCCCCTTTTGCCCTCAACAGCTTCAATTTGTCAGGGCATGGATTCTACAAGGTGTTGAAATTGTTCTACGGGGATGCTGGCCCATGTTGACTCCAAATCTTCCCACAGTTGTCAAGTTGGCTGGATGTCCTTTGGGTGGTGGATCTTTCTTGATACAAACTGTTGAGCGTGAAAAACCCAGCAGCGTTGCAGTTCTTGACAGACTCAAACCGGTGTACCTGGCACCTACTATCATACCCCGTTAAAAGGCACTTAAATATTTTGTCTTGCCCGTTCACCCTCTGAATGGCACACATAAACAATCCATGTCTCAATTGTCTCAAGGCTTAAAAATCCTTCTTTAACCTGTCTCCTCCCCTTCATCTAAATTGTATTTATTTATTATTATTTATTTATTTTAAAATCCTATATCCACAGACATTTACATTTTAGTCATTTAGCAGACGCTCTTATCCAGAGCGACTTAGTTAGTGAATACATATTCTTTATACTGGCCCCCCGTGGGAATCGAACCCACAACCCTGGCGTTGCAAACGCCATGCTCTATCAACTGAGCTACATCCCTGCCGGCCATTCTCTCCCCTACCCTGGACGACGCTGGGCCAATTGTGCGCCGCCCATGAGTCTCCCGGTCGCGGCCGGCTGCGACAGAGCCTGGATTCGAACCAGGATCTCTAGTGGCACAGCTAGCACTGCGATGCAGTGCCTTAGACCACTGCGCCACTCAGGAGACATCTACACTGATTTTGAAGTGGATTTAACAAGTGACATCAATAAGGGATCATAGCTTTCACCTGGTCAGTCTGTCATGGAAAGAGCAGGTGTTCCTAATGTTTTGTTCACTCAGTGTTATTTAATTAATCTACTTATTCCAAGGGATTATGTCAGTCAATGTCAGTCGTCCAGTGATGAGCTGATTGACCATACACCCTCAGTGTCTCTGTGTGTGTGTGTTGTCGCCACGAGTTCAACTTATTCTGGTCTGGACAGGAGGACCTTCGGAGGGGAGAGGAGAGGAGAAGACAGGGTTGGCATGGCAATTGGAATCCCTGGAGTGTTTTTTTTTGGTCTCATGTACTGTTTCCTTAAGTATGTATACTGGTCGCGTCTGTTTCTCTCTTCTCGTCTATTATCTCTCTCTCTCTCTCTCTCTCTCTCTCTCTCTCTCTCTCTCTCTCTCTCTCTCTCTCTCTCTCTCTCTCAATTCTCTCACTTGCTCTCAATCCTCTCACTTGCTCTCTCTTGCTACTCTCCCTCTCCTTCCCTCCGGTCCCCACCCCTTGCCCAGTCACAGAGGGAGGGAGAGGCAGATGAAGGAATTCAAATTCCATCACCGCGGCGACAGAGCAGGGAAGAGAAATGTCACTCGTCTGAGGAAATGAGATGACCAGAGCTGGGTGCATGTGTGTCAGTCAGAGGAAAGAGCAGGGTGACCGAGAGAGTGACATTCTGTTTCTCCGCTCTGCTTAGTCTCGCCAACAGAGTAAATCATATATGTAGAGGTGTGTGTGTGTACGCGCATTTGTTTATTTCTTGATTTTTCATATCCAGACCAGAGCCATTTTCTCCATGTCTACATTTTTCTAGTCAATCATCTGTCTCTCTCCGTCTCCCTCTCTTCCGTGTCGAAAGGTAATCTCGTTCGGGGCCACGCCAGTGAGAGAGGGAGGGAGAGAGGGGGCAGAGGAGAGAAAAATAAGTTTAAAATGAACCTGGAGAAGAGGGAGAAACAGGCATTTGTATGTGTACCCAATTACCACTTGTCTCAGCCCAAAGTCACCTTCACCAGGAACCAACTCTCTCTCTCTCTAAATAGCAACCCAGTGTACTTCCAGCCTGTGTGTGTAGAGCTGGACTAGACTGAATAATATCATGGTCTCTCTTCGACCATCAGCTCTGGGCTTATTATGTTTGCGTCGTAGTGTGTGTCTGTTGCAGTGTCTGTCGCAGTCTGAGTGTGTGTTTGTCTTTTCTGATTGCACTAGCTGATTGAGTCCTGCCCCCATAGGGTTAGGCCCTGGGGTTCTTGCACTGATTGTCTGTGTTGATGTGAGAGAAAGAGGCGGTGTGTGCGCTCGGTGGCAACCGTGTATGTGTCATCTCAGTTTGTGTGTCCGAGAGGGGGTGTGTGTCTGTGACCTCGTTAGCTCCGGCCTCGTTATGCCCCTTAATTAAGAGACCAGCGCCTCCGAGCACCGCCCGCTTTCCCACAGTCCACTGGGGCACAGAGAGGGACAGAAGGGGAGGGGGAGAGGCCAGAGAGAGATTAGGCAATGAAGAGAGGACAGAGGGAGAGAGGAGGTGGGGAGGGGGAAGAGAGAAGAGGCAATGGAGAGAGGACAGAGGGGGAGAGAGAAGAGGCAATGGAGAGAGGACAGAGGGAGGGAGGGAGGGGGGGACGAATGAGAGAGAGAGAGAAGGCGAGGACAGAGAGTCAGACAAAGACAGGGCAGAAAGGGAGAGGGGTTGGGGAGAATGAAGACCGAGGGAAAGAGGAGGGGTTGAGAGGGTGAAGGACATTGAGGATGAGTCACACAGGGATAGAAGGACAAAGAGAGAGAGAGAAGGGGTTAGGGAAGAAGATAAACAGATTGAGAAGATCACAGGATGAGAAACGGGTCATGAGTGATACACATTCATATTGACATTCCATTTGTGCATTTAGCTGGCTCTGACTGGATTCATATTCCTACCCTGTCCTGGCTTTGTGTGTGTGTGGGTCAGTGTGTAATGGGTTCTATCCTCTCTTTACTCTGTCTGCTTGCATCTTTCGCTCCGTCGCTCCCCATCTACCACCATCACATCTGAGCCACAATAATAGGAAGAGAGTGTGTGTCCATCACTATCTTTCTGTGTGTGTGTGAGTGCGCCGAGCAGTTAGATACAGGGTTAAAATTTAATGCAGCTGCCAGCTCTCAGCGGTTTCTCAGTGAGCCTCAACACAGACTGACACACTCACTGAGCCGTGCTACACGAGACTACCAGAGCATCACACACACACCACCAACTCAAAGTAGACACAGGTCCAGGACCTAGCTACATCCTGTTGCACACACCATACACAGGGCCGGAGTTTACGCAGTCTATGAAGGCCTCAAAATATGTGTGTTGTAAAATATCTAGTGTGTGTGTGTCTCTCTCTCTTCCTCCCTGTGTATATGTCTCAGTGCTGAAGCTGTCTGTGGTAAGGCTGATTTACCCCTGGAGCTGCTCTGTCAGTCTCTGGAGCTAACTGCAGCTTTAACTCCCGTCTGACTGGATTACACACACTATGGTGTCTAGCTGTACAAGACAGTCTTACACACAATATATTTTACAGCACACTAAACCAGTTGAGAAAGGAGACAGTCTAGTCTCTTGGGATGTGTGCTGAGGAGTATTTCTGTCTATAATAAAGCCCTTTTGTGAGGAGAAACTCATTCTGATTGGCTGGGCCTGGCTCCCCAGTGGGTGGGCTTTGCTGCAAAGTGGGTGGGCCTATGCCCTCCAAGGCCCACCCATGGCTGCACCCAATCATGTAAAATCCATAGATCAGGGCCTAATAAATTGATTTCAATTGACTGATTTCCTTATATGAACTCTCACTCAGTAAAATATTTGAAATTGTTGCATGTTGTGTTTATATATATTTTTAGTATAAATACAATTGTCAACCCAAAATGATTGACTTTATAACATGATGTAAAAAAAAATATATATATATATATGTATATATATGTATATGTATATGTATATATATATGTATATGTATATGTATATGTATGTATATGTATATATATGTTGTGTGATGGCGCAAAAACAAATTGGTGCAACGAAATCATGTGCTGGTGCCACCAACTGAAAAACTTAGTAGCGCTAGTGCCACCAGTGGAAAACGTTAAGTCTGGAGCCCTGCGCTCACATACACACTACTCTACTGGATGTAGGTTGCCTTTATGTGTAGATGAAAGAGGAGAGCAGGGCCCCCGTTTTAGCAGTTGGATTAAATCTGGTTCCTGATCATCTGCGGCAGACAGACGGACAGAAACACTAGCTGGCTGCTCAGAGCTAATCCTTGTGATTGAGGCTGGGTCTCACTGGAGCTGTCCCCGTTCTTACCTCTAGATATCCCTTTCTCCCTCTCTCACCCCTCCAAATCCCTATCTCTCACCCCTCATCATCTCCTCCCCATACCCTCCTCTTCTCTATTCATCCTTTCTTCCTCATCTCCCTCCCCCTCTTCCTCCTCATCTGTGCCTATGTGAGCCCTGGCCAGACACTGAGACTGGTAGAGTAAAGCTAGAGGGACTATAACAGGAACACAAGTCTCTATGGTGGCTAGAAGATATTTAGATCTGACATATTTTTCTCAATTGTGTGTGTGTTTGTTTGTTTTTGTGCCCTGCGAGCAGTGTGTGACATTTTAAAGGGCGATATTCCTCTCCCTACCCCCATGTTTTCTAAAGTCATAGCCCAGGGTCCTATAGAACCCGGTGAAACTGTCTCTGCCTCCTTTTTTTGTTGTGTGTGCGCGTGTCAGTCTGTTTCCACCATGTGGTCAACTCACGACTGCTAATCAAGCCTGCGAAGCTAGCCCAAAGAGCCAGAGGGAGGGAGGGAGCTAGAGAGAGTGCTTTCCTTTGTCCTCCTCGCCGAAGCAGAGATGGAGGCGAGGAGGAGAAGCGGATGGATGGATGGATGGATGGATGGATGGATGGATGGAGACGGATGACAGGAACGGGGGGATTAACAGAGGATGAATGTGTGCACTCTCGTGGCGAGCTTTTAACTGTCCTCTGTGGCATGACACCATGTAGCCCTCCATTTTTCACTCTCTACTTTCCCCCTTTATCTCTTTGCTTCCTTTCCACTTTCTTCCTCTACCCCCTCATCCTTTTAGTATGGTTCTCTCTCTATCCCTCTCATCCTTTTAATATGGTTCTCTCTACCTCTCATCCTTTTAGTATGGTTCTCTATACCTCTCATCCTTTTAGTATGGTTCTCTCTCTCTATCCCTCTCTCTCCTTTTAGTATGGTTCTCTCTCTCTCTCTATCCCTCTCTCTCTTTTTAGTATGGTTCTCACTCTATCCCTCTCTCTCTTTTTAGTATGGTTCTCTCTCTTTATCCCTCTCATCCTTTTAGTATGGTTCTCTCTCTCTATCCCTCTCATCCTTTTAGTATAGTTCTCTCTCTCTCCCCTCATCCTTTTAGTATGGTTCTCTCTCTCTATCCCTCTCATCCTTTTAATATGGTTCTCTCTCTATCCCTATCATCCTTTTAGTATGGTTCTCTCTCTATCCCTCTCATCCTTCTAGTATCATTCTCTCTACCTCTCATCCTTTTAGTATGGTTCTCTATACCTCTCATCCTTTTAGTATGGTTCTCTCTCTCTATCCCTCTCTCTCCTTTTAGTATGGTTCTCTCTCTCTCTATCCCTCTCTCTCTTTTTAGTATGGTTCTCACTCTATCCCTCTCTCTCTTTTTAGTATGGTTCTCTCTCTTTATCCCTCTCATCCTTTTAGTATGGTTCTCTCTCTCTATCCCTCTCATCCTTTTAGTATGGTTCTCTCTCTCTATCCCTCTACCTTTTAGTATGGTTCTCTCTATATCCCTCTACCTTTTAGTATGGTTCTCTCTATATCCCTCAACCTTTTAGTATGGTTCTCTCTCTTTATCCCTCTCATCCTTTTAGTATGGTTCTCTCTATCCCTCATCATTTTAGTATGGTTCTCTCTCTTTATCCCTCTCATCCTTTTAGTATGGTTCTCTCTATCCCTCATCCTTTTAGTATGGTTCTCTCTATACCTCATCCTTTTAGTATGGTTCTCTCTCTCTATACCTCTCATCCTTTTTGTATGGTTCTCTCTCTCTATCCCTCTCTCTCCTTTTAGTATGGTTCTCTCTCTATCCCTCGCTCTCTTTTTAGTATGGTTCTCTCTCTCTATCCCTCTCATCCTTTTAGTATGGTTCTCTCTATCCTTTTGGTATGGTTCTCTCTCTATACCTCATCCTTTTAGTATGGTTCTCTCTCTCTATCCCTCTCATCCTTCTAGTATGGTTCTCTCTCTCTATCCCTCATCCTTTTAGCATGGTTCTCTCTCTATCCCTCTCTCTCCTTTTAGTATGGTTCTCCCTCTACCCCTCTCATCCTTTTAGTATGGGTTTCTCTCTCTATCCCACTCATCCTTTTAGTTTGGTTCTCTCTCTACCCCTCATCCTTTTAATATGGTTCTCTCTATATATCCCTCATCCTTTTAGTATGGTTCTCTTTCTATCCCTCTCATCCTTTTAGTGTAATTCTCTCTCTATCCCTCTCATCCTTTTAGGATGGTTCTCTCTCTATCCCTCATCCTTTTAGGATGGTTCTCTCTCTCTATCCCTCATCCTTTTAGGATGGTTCTCTCTCTCTACCCCTCATCCTTTTAGGATGGTTCTCTCTCTATCCCTCTCATCCTTTTAGTATGGTTCTCTCTCTCTATCCCTCTCATCCCTTTAGTGTAATTCTCTCTCTCTCTATCCCTCTCATCCTTTTAGGATGGTTCTCTCTCTATTCTCATCCTTTTAGGATGGTTCTCTCTCTCTATCCCTCATCCTTTTAGGATGGTTCTCTCTCTCTATCCCTCATCCTTTTAGGATGGTTTCTCTCTCTATTCTCATCCTTTTAGGATGGTTCTCTCTCTCTATCCCTCATCCTTTTAGGATGGTTCTCTCTCTCTATCCCTTTAGTATGGTTCTCTCTCTTTCCCTCATCCTTTTAGTTCTGTTCTCTCTCTATCCCTCTCATCCTTTTAGTATGGTTCTCTCTCTCTTTCCCTCTCTCTCCTTTTAGTATGGTTCTCTCTCTCTATCGCTCTCTCTCCTTTTAGTATGGTTCTCTCTCTATCCCTCTCTCTCTTTTTAGTATGGTTCTCTCTCTTTATCCCTCATCCTTTTAGGATGGTTCTCTCTCTCTACCCCTCATCCTTTTAGTATGGTTCTCTCTCTATCCCTCTCATCCTTTTAGTATGGTTCTCTCTCTCTATCCCTCTCATCCCTTTAGTGTAATTCTCTCTATATCCCTCTCATCCTTTTAGGATGGTTCTCTCTCTATCCCTCATCCTTTTAGGATGGTTCTCTCTCTCTATCCCTCATCCTTTTAGGATGGTTCTCTCTCTTTATCCCTCATCCTTTTAGGATGGTTTCTCTCTCTATTCTCATCCTTTCAGGATGGTTCTCTCTCTCTATCCCTCATCCTTTTAGGATGGTTCTCTCTCTCTATCCCTCATCCTTTTAGGATGGTTTCTCTCTCTATTCTCATCCTTTTAGGATGGTTCTCTCTCTATCCCTTTAGTATGGTTCTCTCTCTTTCCCTCATCCTTTTAGTTCTGTTCTCTCTCTCTATCCCTCTCATCCTTTTAGTATGGTTCTCTCTCTCTTTCCATCTCTCTCCTTTTAGTATGGTTCTCTCTCTATCGCTCTCATCCTTTTAGTATGGTTCTCTCTATCCCTCTCTCTCCTTTTAGTATGGTTCTCCCTCTATCCCTCTCTCTCCTTTTAGTATGGTTCTCTCTCTATCCCTCTCTCTCATTTTAGTTTGGTTCTCTCTATCCTTTTGGTATGGTTCTCTCTCTATACCTCATCCTTTTAGTATGGTTCTCTCTCTCTATCCCTCTCTCTCCTTTTAGTATGGTTCTCTCTCTATCCCCCTCTCTTTTTAGTATGGTTCTCTCTCTTTATCCCTCATCCTTTTAGTATGGTTCTCTCTCTCTATCCCTCTCATCCTTTTAGTATTGTTCTTTTTATCCCTCATCCTTTTAGCATGGTTCTCTCTCTTTCCCTCTCTCTCCTTTTAGTATAGTTCTCCCTCTACCCCTCTCATCCTTTTAGTATGGGTTTCTCTCTCTATCCCACTCATCCTTTTAATATGGTTCTCTCTTTATATCCCTCAACCTTTTAGTATGGTTCTCTCTCTCTATCCCTCTCTCATTTTCTTATGGTTCTCTCTCTCTCTATCCCTCTCTTCCTTTTAGTATGGTTCTCTCTCTATCCCTCTCATCCTTCTAGTATGGTTCTCTCTCTCTATCCCTCATCCTTTTAGGATGGTTTCTCTCTCTATTCTCATCCTTTTAGTATGGTTCTCTCTCTATCGCTCTCATCCTTTTAGTATGGTTCTCTCTCTCTATCCCTCTCTCTCCTTTTAGTATGGTTCTCCCTCTATCCCTCTCTCTCCTTTTAGTATGGTTCTCTCTCTATCCCTCTCTCTCTTTTTAGTATGGTTCTCTCTATCCCTCATCATTTTAGTTTGGTTCTCTCTATCCTTTTAGTATGGTTCTCTCTCTCTATCCCTCTCTCTCCTGTTAGTATGGTTCTCTCTCTCTCTATACCTCTCATCCTTTTAGTATGGTTCTCTCTCTCTATCCCTCTCTCTCCTTTTAGTATGGTTCTCTCTCTATCCCTCTCTCTTTTTAGTATGGTTCTCTCTCTTTATCCCTCATCCTTTTAGTATGGTTCTCTCTCTCTATCCCTCTCATCCTTTTAGTATTGTTATTTTTATCCCTCATCCTTTTAGCATGGTTCTCTCTCTATCCCTCTCTCTCCTTTTAGTATGGTTCTCCCTCTACCCCTCTCATCCTTTTAGTATGGGTTTCTCTCTCTATCCCACTCATCCTTTTAATATGGTTCTCTCTTTATATCCCTCAACCTTTTAGTATGGTTCTCTCTCTCTATCCCTCTCTCATTTTCTTATGGTTCTCTCTCTCTCTATCCCTCTCTTCCTTTTAGTATGGTTCTCTCTCTATCCCTCTCATCCTTCTAGTATGGTTCTCTCTCTCTATACCTCATCCTTTTAGTATGGTTCTCTCTATCCCTCTCTCTCCTTTTAGTATGGTTCTCCCTCTCATCCTTTTAGTATGGTTCTCTCTCTATCCCTCTCATCCTTTTATTATGGTTCTCTCTATCCCTCTCATCCTTTTATTATGGTTCTCTCTCTCTATCCCTCATCCTTTTAGTATGGTTCTCTCTCTCTCTATCCCTCTCATCCTTTTAGTATGGTTCTCTCTCTCTCTATCCCTCTCTCTCTTTTTAGTATGGTTCTCTCTCTTTATCCTTCTCATCCTTTTAGTATGGTTCTCTCTCTCTACCCCTCATCATTTTAGTATGGTTCTCTCTTTATCCCTCTCATCCTTTTAGTATGGTTCTCTCTCTATCCCTCTCATCCTTTTAATACGGTTCTCTCTCTATCCCTCTCATCCTTTTAAAACGGTTCTCTCTCTCTATCCCTCTCATCCTTTTATTATGGTTCTCTCTCTCTATCCATCTCATCCTTTTAGTATGGTTCTCTCTCTCTATCCCTCTCTCTCCTTTTAGGATGGTTCTCTCTCTCTCTCTATCCATCTCTCTCTTTTTAGTATGGTTCTCTCTCTTTATCCCTCTCATCCTTTTAGTATGGTTCTCTCTCTCTACCCCTCATCATTTTAGTATGGTTCTCTCTTTATCCCTCTCATCCTTTTAGTATGGTTCTCTCTCTATCCCTCTCATCCTTTTAATACGGTTCTCTCTCTTTATCCCTCTCATCCTTTTAGTATGGTTCTCTCTCTCTACCCCTCATTAATTTAGTATGGTTCTCTCTCTATCCCTCTCATCCTTTTAATACGGTTCTCTCTCTTTATCCCTCTCATCCTTTTAGTATGGTTCTCTCTCTATCCCTCTCATCCTTTTAGTATGTTTCTCTCTTTTTATCCCTCATCCTTTTAGTATGGTTCTCTCTCTCTATCCCTCATCCTTTTACGATGGTTCTCTCTTTCTATCTCTCATCCTTTTAGGATGGTTCTCTCTCTATCCCTCATCCTTTTACGATGGTTCTCTCTCTCTATCCCTCTCATCCTTTTTAGGATGGTTCTCTCTCTATCCCTCTCATCCTTTTAATACGGTTCTCTCTCTTTAACCCTCTCATGCTTTTAGTATGGTTCTCTCTCTACCCCTCTCATCCTTTTAGTCTTTCTCTCTTTTTATCCCTCATCCTTTAGTGTAATTCTCTCTCTCTATCCCTCATCCTTTTAGGATGGTTCTCTCTCTATCCCTCATCCTTTTAGGATGGTTCTTATCCTTTTAGGATGGTTCTCTCTCTATATCCTTCATCCTTTTAGGATTGTTCTCTCTTTTTATCCCTCTCATTCTTTTAGTACTGTTCTCTCTATCCCTCATCATTTTAGTATGGTTCTCTCTCTCTATCCTTTTAGAATGGTTCTCGCTCTATCCCTCATCCTTTTAGTATGGTTATCTATATTTATCCCTCTCATCCTTTTAGAATGGTTCTCTCTATCCCTCATTATTTAAGTATGGTTCTCTCTCTCTGTCCCTCATCCTTTTAGGATGGTTCTCTCTCTCTATCCCTGTCATCCTTTTAGTATGGTTCTCTCTCTCAACCCCTCTCTCTCCTTTTCGTATGGTTCTCTCTCTCTCTCCGTCCCTCTCATCCTTTTAATATGGTTCTCTCTCTCTCTCCCTCTCATCCTTTTAGTATGGTTCTCTCTACCCCTCTCATCCTTTTAGTATGGTTCTCTCTACCCCTCTCATCCTTTTAGTATGGTTCTCTCTCTATCCCTCTCATCCTTTTAGTTTGTTCTCTCTATATATTCCTCAACCTTTTAATACGGTTCTCTCTCTATCCCTCTCATCATTTTAGTATAGTTCTCTCTCTCTATCCCTCTCTCTCTCCTTTTCTGGTGTTTGTCCAGAATGAACGTGTTAATATTTCAGACTGACAGAAGTGCTTTTCCAAACCCTTCCATAGCCCTAGGCGGTTGTTACCTAGAGGGTTAGAGCACAGTGTGTGTGCTGTGTCTATTTGATTACCACATGACAATCTCTGTCAGTGATGTGGTTG
Organism: Coregonus lavaretus; assembly: GCF_964263955.1. Lineage (NCBI taxonomy): Eukaryota > Metazoa > Chordata > Actinopteri > Salmoniformes > Salmonidae > Coregonus > Coregonus lavaretus. The sequence goes on from NC_140019.1 coordinate 11,569,661, forward strand.
TGTTGTGGTTGCGGTTGTGTTGCGATTGATCTAATCTTCTCTATGAGACAGCTTGTAGTACCCTGTCAACCACCCTAGAGGGAGCCGTTTGACGGCAACAGCAATACTACATCATCACTTGGCTCGCACTCCACACTGTGTACTAACCACCAGTGGATTTGGGAGCGCTATACACACATACACACAGATGTACAATCACACACACCCCCGCAAACACAGATGTACATGCAAGCACACACACACACACACACACACACACACAGGGAGGGAGGGAGGGGGGTGGGCGGGCGGGCAAGTGTCAACCCCCTCCAGCGCTGGTTGGGCTTGTCTAAGTCCTCTGGAGTGTGAAGGAGGGACAAGGAGAGGATGAATCTGAGGTGTGTGTGATTTTGTGTGTGGGGTTGTGTTTGTGTGTGGTTGTGTGGAACTCAAGGTCACTGACAAAGTGAAGTGGATGAGAAGAGGAAACATTTGCGCACATAGCCCTCACCCTTTCTCTCCCTCCCTCCCTCTTTCTACCCTTTTGCTGTCTCCCCTTCCCTCTTTCTCTCAGATTTCCTTTGTTTGACTGGTTTTATGGCCCCCTCCATCTCTCCCTTTAACTGTCCTTCTCTCCTCTCCTCCCTCTTTCATTTTCTCTCTGTCTCTCTCTCCCCCCCTCTCTCTCTGTGTCTCTCTCTCTCCCCCTCTCTCTCCCCCCTCTCTCTCTCTCTGTCTCTCTCTCCCCCCTCTCTCTCATCCCTCTCTCTTTCTCTCTCTCCCCTCCTTCTCTCTTTCTCTCTCTCCCCTCCTTCTCTCTTTCTCTCTCTCCCCTCCCTCTCTCTTTCTCTCTCTCCCCCTCTCTCTCTCTTTCTCTCTCTCTCCCTCTCTCTCTCTCGCTCTGTTTTAATTAGCTGGTGTAATTGCAGTAGTAAATCTTAGCTCATGTCCCAGGGAGAGTGGCTGATATAGGGCTGATTTAATAACCACAGCCAGTGGTAGCGCATTACAGCTAACCTCTAACTGCCTTTCCTCACCCTGTGTGTGTCTATCGTCTGGGTGTTTAAAGGGGGGTTTTATTAGCTGTTTATGTGGTTGAGGCAGCAGTGAGAATATGAGTTCAAGGTGAATCTGTGTCTGTGTGTCAGTTGTGGTGCCTTATCAGTGATGCAGGCTGCGTGGTGTGAGTGCGTCATCACTGCAGACCTTCATGGCCAGGAGAGCAGAGCGAGGTCAGAACGGCCCTGAGAGAATAACACACTTTCTCTCTATAATACACAACCTCTCATAAACTCTCAGGGTCACAGAGTAGTAACCACTAGGACCAAGGTGTTCCTTACTGTTGGCGTATACATTATTATAGAAACAGTTCCATGGTTTAGCCAGTAGAGGTCAGTCATACTCCACGCATCATCATACATACAGCCATCCACATGAGTGACACTTTTGTCCTACAACACATGGATCACTGTGTACACAACATTAATAACACCTTACAAATATTGAGTTGCCTCCCCCCGCCCTCAGAACAGCCATGTTGACTCCAATGCTTCCCACAGTTGTCAAGTTGGCTGGATATCCTTTGGGTGGTGGACCATTCGTTATACACACGGGAAACTGTTGAGTGGGAAAAACACAGCAGCAATGCAGTTCTTGACACAAACTGGTGCGCCTGGCACCTACTACCATACCCCGTTCAAAGGCACTTACATATTTTGTCTTGCCCATTCACCCTCTCAATGGCACACATACACAATCCATGTGTATTTAACTTGTCTCCTCCCCTTCATCTACACTGATTGAAATGGTTTTAACAAGTGACATCAATAAGGGATCATAGCTTTCACCTGGTCAGTCTGTCATGGAAAGAGCAGGTTTTCTTAATGTTTTGTACCCTCAGTACACACAGCTAGTGGAATGATTAGAAAGTAAGTTTAAAATGGTAAAAATATATATGTGTGTGTATGTAGTTCTAGGGAGATTTTATAAGGTTATGTAAATGTAAGGACACCATAAGGGTTCAATAAATGAATGTAGAGCTGCATTATGTGAGACTTTCTGAGATCTGGTTGGAAATACTTAGAGGTGTTTAGTATACTTTTAAAATCTGTTTTGAGACTTGTGAATCTTAATTAAATAATTTATAAATATATTTTGTCTGTAGGTATACACTAGGCGTACTCTTTCAACCATATATAACTTACAAAGATTTAACAGTCTCTAGATGTACTTTTTGTCAGGTGTCTTTACCATACCATCACATAACACACAGAGCACACATGCAAGCTGATGACTGGTGGAAATGACAAATAAATGTCCTACTCATTTTATCATGATGATATTTGATGTTTCATTTATTTTCAACTTTATACAGCCTTTATAAGATGATATGTGTGCGCTTTGGGTCAGTGGAGTAATTCTTATAAGCAGTTACACTGTTCAGACACCAGGGGTGCGCAAGTGAGCACAGTCCTAGCCCCTCCCCTGACCCCTCCCCTCCAGCCTGGCCCTCCCACATCCTGCCCCCGCTCCCCCCTCCCCCCTGCCCCACCCAGCCATCTGGTGCTGGGCTCCACACACACTGCCAGGAATCCATTTTCCCTGCTTCCTTTCAGAAAGAAAAACAGGATGAAGGGGCTCTTTCAGTCCGAAGTTACCCTGGAAACCCCCTATTCTTTCTCTCTTTAACACACACACACACACACAGAGGCATAATGTGGACATTTAAAGTTTAAAGGGACCAAGTCTCCGTCAGCTGTCGTTCTGTCCTGTTAAGTTTAGACAAAGGCCTCATGCCTCTCTTGCCCCCCTCCCTACCTCCCTCTTCCCCATGCTCTCCTCTTTCTCTCCTGTCTTTCTGTCACACACATTCCATTTAAACTTTTAGGTTCTAGATAACTTCAAACTTTTAGAGTAACTTAATTTTCTAATTGAAAGCATAAGGCTTCCAGTCTTAACATATTGAATTACGGTTGTGAAGTTCATGAGTTTGCAAAGTGTGTTGCGTGTATTGTATGGTAGGTAGACATGTAGACGCATAATGTGGGGAGCCTCGCAGTCCAAACATTAATAATGTGACTCCTGAAAACTAAAACCCTCTCCCCTCTTCTAGCTGGGGAGAAACTCAGGGCAGAAGAATGTTGTATGGAAAAAAGTTGCGTTGAAGTTATATAACGTTAAGTGCACTTCTCCCAGCTGGCCAGTAGAGGTGTGCCACCGTTTTCCTCCATAAGCCCACAGTGGACTCTGTCATCTGTGGGCTTTTAGAGTAAAAATACCCCTGGTCCGCTCTGCTCCACATGCAGGGAGTGGTAATTGGAGAATGAAAGAGGGGAGGGAATGAAAGAGAGGAAAATAGATCAAATAAAAGAGAGCTTTTCTCTCTGATAAGGGATTGATTTTGTTCTTTCCAGTTTCTTTCTTTGTTTCCACTCTGTCTCTTTTCTCGCTCCAAGGCAGCGAGCAATCACCTCCTCACACAGATTCTGTCCTTTTAAGGAGTGAGAGAGGAAGGGAAGGGAGGGAGGGAGGGACGAGGGGGGTGTGAAAGACAGTTCAGGCCTGGTGACTGATAAACAGTCTCCTCTTTGTACAGACAGACACACTCACACACTCACTCACTCACTCAGACGGATGGACTACTGCATGACTTGGCATCCCTCCTCCTCTTCCTCTCCTCCTTCATCCTCCTCTCCTCCTTCATCCTCCTCTCCTTTCTTGTTTCTCTCTTTCGATAAGCAGCAGGGGATATATTTGTAATGTTAGCTAAACAATAAAGAAAATACTTGCGAGCATACACACACACACACACACACACACACAGACAGACAGACAGACAGACAGACAGACAGACAGACACAGACACACAGACACACACACTCGTCTCAGTGCCAGACAGCTGTTGGAAAGGCAGGGGGCTGTGGTGGGGGTAACCAGGGGGAGGGAGGGGGCATATGGGGGTGAGTAGAGGGTTCCCTTTGTGCGGGTGGGGAGCAATAGAACTACAGCATGTACTATAAAACAAGAATGTGTGTGTGCGCATGTGTGCTCGACGTTTGTGTGTTTGCTCATGGACCTGCCATGTGTGTATGTGTTCTCCCCCATAGTGGCTCAGTTTAATGTGAGTGCTGTGTTATCAGTAGCCAGTAGGGGTGCCATTACACCATAAATGAGAGAACCTGTGTGTGTGTGCACCCATTTTGCCCTCAGCTTAGGACCCATTTTATGAATCAGTAATGACGTCGTCATCTGTGGGCTGTGCTCTGATTGGTTATAGCGCATCATGCACTATAATAGGCGTAAGAGCACACTCTCATCCCCTCTCTCTCCTCTCATCCCCTCTCTCTCCTCTCATCCCCTCTCTCTCCTCTCATCCCCTCTCTCCCCTCTCATCCCCTCTCTCTCCTCTCATCCCCTCTCTCTCCTCTCATCCCCTCTCTCTCCTCTCATCCCCTCTCTCTCCTCTCATCCCCTCTCTCTCCTCTCATCCCCTCTCTCTCCTCTCATCCCCTCTCATCCCCTCTCTCTCCTCTCATCCCCTCTCTCTCCTCTCTCCCCTCTCTCTCCTCTCATCCCCTCTCTCTCCTCTCATCCCCTCTCTCTCCTCTCATCCCCTCTCTCTCCTCTCATCTCCTCTCATCCCCTCTCTCTCCTCTCATCCCCTCTCATCTCCTCTCATCCCCTCTCATCTCCTCTCATCCCCTCTCATCTCCTCTCATCCCCTCTCTCTCCTCTCATCCCCTCTCTCGCCTCTCATCCCCTCTCTCGCCTCTCATCCCCTCTCTCTCCTCTCATCCTCTCTCTCTCCTCTCATCCTCTCTCTCTCCCTCTCTCATCCTCTCGCGCCCTCTCATCCTCTCTCTCTCGCTCTCTCTCGCATCATCTCTCTCTCTCGCATCCCCTCTCTCTCTCGCATCCCCTCTCTCTCTCACGCCCTCTCTCTCTCTTTCTCGTTGCCACAAAGTTGGAAGCACAGACTTGCCTAGAATGTCATTGTATGCTGTAGCATTAAGATTTCCCTTCACTGGAACTAAGTGGCCTAGCCCGAAACATGAAAAACAGCCCCAGACCATTATTCCTCCTCCACCAAACTTTACTGTTGGCACTATGCATTCGTGCAGGTAGTTTTCTCCTGGCATCCGCCAAACCCAGATTCGTCCGTCGGACTGCCAGATGGTGAAGCGTGATTCATCAGTCCAGAGAACACATTTCCACTGCTCCAGAGTCCAATAGCGGCGAGCTTTACACCACTACAGCCGACGCTTGGCATTGCGCAAGGTGAGCTTAGACTTGTGTTGGGCTGCTCTGCCATGAAAACCCATTTAATAAAGCTCCCGACGAACAGTTATTGTGCTGACGTTGCTTCCAGAGGCAGTTTCGAACTATGTAGTGAATGTTGCAACCAAGGACAGACGATTTTTATGCGCTTCAGTACTCGGCTGTCCCGTTCTGTGAGCTTGTGTGGCCTACCACTTCGAGGCTGAGCCGTTGTTGCTCCTAGACGTTTCCACTTCACAAAAGCAGCACTTACAGTTGACCGGGGCAGCTCTAGCATTGCAGAAATTTGACGAACTGACTTGTTGGAAAGGTGGCATCCTATGACGGTGCCACATTGAAAGTCACTGAGCTCTTCAGTATGGCCATTCTACTGCCAGTGTTTGTCTATGGAGATTGCATGGCTGTGTGCTCGATTTTATACACCTGTCAGCAACGGGTGTGGCTGAAATAGCCGGATCCACTAATTTGATGGGTTGTCCACATACTTTTGTATATATAGTGTATGTCCATCTCTATTTGTCTCTCTGATTGTGTGTGTCTGTCTCTGTGTGTTTGTCTTTGTCCGTTTGTGTGTAACGGTGGATATCCTGATAGTCTTCCTGTTCTCTGTAGACTCCAGGACAGAGTGTGTGAGACACAATGGTGTTTATGATTCCCACTGACGATACAGACCGCACACATTATATACACTCAGAAGACACACACACACACACAATACATTAGGTACGTACAAAGACAACATATGCTTGTTGTCACACAGGGAAAACACATATGCTACCCACAGAGCGAAAACATTGCACTCACACAGAGAGCAGACGAGGGACAAAGATGCTTACAGGAGGTCATGATGCCAAGTGAAACAAACAATGCTGTTCAGTAGAGGCTGTGAGTGGTGGAGTGTGAGAGAGAGACCTCGTTAGTGACTGAGCGAAAGAGAGGCCTCAAAGGCCTGCTCTGTCTTATAATACACTGTACTAACTGTAGCACTAACTCCAAAAAAGTTTTGGGACACTAAAGTCCATGGAGAAAAGCACCTCCTCCCAGCTACCCACTGCACTGAGGCTAGGAAACACTGTCACCACTGATAAATCTACGATAATCGAGAATTTCAATAAACATTTTGCTACGGCTGGCCATGCTTTCCACCTGGCTAGCCCGGCCACCAGCTCTGCACCCTCCGCTGCAACTTGCCCATGCCCCCCCCACTTCTCCTTCACCCAAATTCAGATAGCTGAAAGAGCTGCAAAATCTGGACCCCTACAAATCAGCTGGGCTAGACAATCTGGATCCTTTCTTTCTAAAATTAGCTGCAGAAATTGTCGCAACCCCTATTACTAGCCTGTTCAACCTATCTTTCGTATCGTCTGAGATCCCCAGAGATTGGAAAGCTGCCACGGTCATCCCCCTCTTCAAAGGGGGTGACACTCTAGATCCAAACTGTTACAGACCTATATCCATCCTACCCTGCCTTTCGAAAGTATTTGAAAGCCAAGTTAACAAACAGATCACCGACCACTTCGAATCCCACCATACCTTCTCCACTATGCAATCTGGTTTCCGAGCTGGTCATGGGTGCACCTCAGCCACGCTCAAGGTCCTAAACGATATAATAACCGCGATTGATAAAAGACAGTACTGTGCAGTCGTCTTCATCGACCTGGCCAAGGCTTTTGACTCTGTCAATCACAGCATTCTTATTGGCAGACTAAATAGCCTTGGTTTCTCAACTGACTGCCTCGCCTGGTTCACCAACTACTTTTCAGATAGAGTTCAATGTGTCAAATCGGAGGGCCTGTTGTCTGGACCTCTGGCAGTCTCTATGGGGGTGCCACAGGGTTAAATTCTCGGGCCGACTCTATTCTCTGTGTATATCAATGATGTCGCTCTTGCTGCTGGTGACTCTCAGATCCACCGCTACGCAGACGACACCATTTTGTATATACCTGGCCCTTCATTGGATACTGTGTTAAGAAACCTCCAAACGAGCTTCAATGCCATACAACACTCCTTCCGTAGCCTCCAACTGCTCTTAAACGCTAGTAAAACTAAATGCATGCTCTTCAATCGAAAGCTGCTTGCACCTGCCGCCCGACTAAAATCACTACTCTCGGCGGGTCTGACTTAGAATATGTGGACAACTACAAATACCTAGGTGTCTGGTTAGACCGTAAACTCTCCTTCCAGACTCACATTAAGCATCTCCAATCCAAAGTTAAATCTAGAATCTGCTTCCTGTTTCGCAACAAAGCCTCCTTCACTCATGCTGCTAAACATGCCCTTGTAAAACTGACTATCCTACCGATCCTTGACTTCGGCGATGTCATTTACAAAATAGCTTCCAACACTCAACTCAGCAAATTGGATGTAGTCTATCACAGTACCATCCATTTTGTCACCAAAGCCCCATATACTACCCACCATTGTGACCTGTATGCTCTCATTGGCTGGCCCTCACTACATATTCGTCGCCAAACCCACTGGCTCCAGGTCATCTATAAATCACTTATCTTAGCTCATTGGTCACCATAGCAACACCCACCCGTAGTATGCGCTCCAGCAGGTATATCTCACTGGTCATCCCCAAAGCCAACATCTCCTTTTGGCTGCCATTCCTTCCAGTTCTCTGCTGCCAATGACTGGAACGAACTGCAAAAATCTCTGAAGCTGGAGACTCTTATCTCCCTCATTTAACTTTAAGCATCAGTTGTCAGAGCAGCTTACTGATCACTGCACCTGTACACAGCCCATCTGTAATTAGCCCACCCAACTACCTCATCCCCATATTGTTATTTACATTGTTATATATTTTGCTCATTTGCACCCCAGTATCTCTATTTGCACATCATCTTCTGCACATCTATCACTCCAGTGTTAATACTAATTGTAAGTATTTTGCACTATGGCCTATTTATTGCCTTACCTCCATATCTTACTACATTTGCACACACTGTATATAGATTTTCTATTGTGTTATTGACTGTACGTTTTTGTTTATTCCATATGTAACTCTGTGTGGTTGTTGTTTTTATCGCACTGCTTTGTTTTATCTTGGCCAGGTTGCAGTTGTAAATGAGAACTTGTTCTCAACTGGCTTACCTGGTTAAATAAAGGTGAAATAGAAAATTACTGTAGTAGTAGTACTGTTGTAGTGGTAATTGTAGTACTGTAGTGGTAGTACTGTAGTAAGGGTAGTTCAGTAGTAGTAGTGGTACTGTTGTAGTAGTAGCAGTGGTAGTATGGTGGTCCCAGGAAGTAGTAGTACTACTGTTGTTGTAGAAGTAGTAGTACTACTGGTGTTATTTTCTTTAGTCATTTAGCAGACGCTCTTATCCAGAGCGACTTAGTTAGTGAGTGCATACATTTTTCATACTGGCCCCCCGTGGGAAACGAACCCACAACCCTGGCGTTGCAAGCGCCATGCTCTACCAAGTGAGCTACAGGGGACCTGTTGTTGTAGTAGTTGTATTCCTATTTCCTGTTCAGGCTCCATGTAAAACTGAGGAAAAAGAAACTGAGGGATAAAAGAGAGCGAGAGAGAGTGAAAACTTGAGTGAGCGGTAGGGGACATAATATGCCTTGTGGAAGGGGACAGGAGATGGATGGAAGATGTTGAAGGAGCAAAAAGAAAAATGGGGACACGTGACCTCTGTCCTATAGCCAGTCGCTTTGGATGCTAGGCTTGGGCGATGCACCGGGAACACGCTATATTTCGAAATAATGATGGTATGGTTTTTCAATACCATTTAAAAAACATTATTTATTTTTTTTGGGGGGGGGGGGGCTGTGTGCTACGCCACTGCTTATAACTAACTGTAAGTTAAGTGTAACTATAAGAAATCTAAGATTAGTCAAATAAATTATATCCAGCTCAGGGCTCCAGCTATGTATTTGGTTTGCTAACTTACTAGCTAAAGTATTCAGACCCCTTGACTTTATCCATTCTAAAATGTATTAAATTGTGTTTTCCCCCCTCATCAATCTATACACAATACCCCATAATGAGAAAACAAATACAGATTTTAAGAAATGTATGCATGTATAAATTTTTTAAAACTGAAATATCACATTTACATGAGTATTCAGACCTTTTACTCAGTACTTTGTTGAAGCACCTTTGGCAGCGATTACAGCCTCGAGTCTGACGCTACAAGCTTGGCACACCTGTACTTAGGGAGTTTCTCCCGTTCTTCTCTGCAGATCTTCTCAAGCTCTGTCAGGTTGGATGGGGAGCGTCGCTGCACAGCTATTTTCAGGTCTCTCCAGAGATGTTTGATCGTGTTCAAATCTGGGCTCTGGCAGGTCCACTCAAGGACATTCAGAGACTTGTCCCGAAGCCACTCATGCGTTGTCTTGGCTGTGTGCTTAGGGTCGTTGTACTGTTGGAAGGTGATCCTTCACCCCAGTCTGAGGTCCTTTGCGCTCTGGAGCAGGTTTTCATCAAGGATCTCTCTGTACTTTGCTCCGTTCATCTTTCCCTGATCCTGACTAGTCTCCCAGTCCCTGCCGCTTAATAACATCCCCACAGCATGATGCTGCCACCACCATGCTTCACCGTAGGGATGGTGCCAGGTTTCCTCCAGACCAAAGGATCTTGTTTCTCATGCCTTTTGGCAAACTCCAAGCGGGCTGTCATGTGTCTTTTACTGAGGAGTGGCTTCCGTCTGGCCACTCTACCATAATGGTCTGATTGTAGGAGTGCTACAGAGATGATTGTCCTTCTGGAATGTTCTCCCATCTCCACAGACAAACTCTGGAGCTTTGTCAGAGTGACCATCGGGTTCTTGGTCACCTCCCTCACCAAGGCCCTTCTCCCCCGATTTCTCAGTTTGGCTGGGCAGACAGCTCTAGCGAGAGTCTTGGTGTTTCCAAACTTCTTCCATTAAGAATGATGGAGGCCACTGTATTCTTGGGGACCTTCAATGCTGCAGACATTTTTTGGTACCCTTCCCCAGATCTGTGCATCGACACAATCCTGTCTCGAAGCTCTACAGACAATTCCTTCGACCTCACCGCTTGGTTTTTGCTCTGACGTGCACTGTCAACTGTGGGGCCTTATATAAACAGGTGTGTGTCTTTCCAAATCATGTCCAATCAATTGAATTTACCACAGGTGGACTCCAATCAAGTTGTAGAAACATCTCAAGGATGATCAATGGAAACAGGATGCACCTGAGCTCAATTTCGAGTCTCATTGCAAAGGGTCTGAATACTTATGTAAATAAGGTATTTCTGTTTTTATTATTAATAAATATATTTATAAACCCGTTTTCGCTTTGTTATTATGAGGTATTGGGTGTAGATTGATTTAGTTTTTAATCCATTTTAGAATAAGGCTGTAATGTATCAAAATGTGGAAAAAGTCAAGGGGTCTGAAGACTTTCCGAATGCACTGTAAGTGGCTAGATGTCAAGATCAAGATTCTTGGTTACAGCAGAGACATTCAGTCCCCTCTTGGATCAAGATCCCTGTTGCTTACATTTTTTTGTGTGTAAAATATATATATACAGTGGGGAGAACAAGTATTTGATACACTGCCGATTTTGCAGGTTTTCCTACTTACAAAGCATGTAGAGGTCTGTAATTTGTATCATAGGTACACTTCAAATGTGAGAGATGGAATCTAAAACAAAAATCCAGAAATTCACATTGTATGATTTTTAAGTAATTAATTTGCATTTTATTGCATGACATAAGTATTTGATACATCAGAAAAGCAGAACTTAATATTTGGTACAGAAACCTTTGTTTGCAATTACAGAGATCATACGTTTCCTGTAGGTCTTGACCAGGTTTGCACACACTGCAGCAGGGATTTTGGCCCACTCCTCCATACAGACCTTTTCCAGATCCTTCAGGTTTCGGGGCTGTCGCTGGGCAATACAGACTTTCAGCTCCCTCCAAAGATGTTCTATTGGGTTCAGGTCTGGAGACTGGCTAGGCCACTCCAGGACCTTGAGATGCTTCTTACGGAGCGACTCCTTAGTTGCCCTGGCTGTGTGTTTCGGGTCGTTGTCATGCTGGAAGACCCAGCCACAACCCATCTTCAATGCTCTTACTGAGGGAAGGAGGTTGTTGGCCAAGATCTCGTGATACATGGCCCCATCCATCCTCCCCTCAATACGGTGTAGTCGTCCTGTCCCCTTTGCAGAAAAGCATCCCCAAAGAATTATGTTTCCACCTCCATGCTTCACGGTTGGGATGGTGTTCTTGGGGTTGTACTCATCCTTCATCTTCCTCCAAACACGGCGAGTGGAGTTTAGACCAAAAAGCTCTATTTTTGTCTCATCAGACCACATGACCTTCTCCCATTCCTCCTCTGGATCATCCAGATGGTAATTGGCAAACTTCAGATGGGCCTGGACATGCGCTGGCTTGAGCAGGGGGACCTTGCGTGCGCTGCAGGATTTTAATCCATGACGGCATAGTGTGTTACTAATGGTTTTCTTTGAGACTGTGGTCCCAGCTCTCTTCAGGTCATTGACCAGGTCCTGCCGTGTAGTTCTGGGCTGATCCCTCACCTTCCTCATGATCATTGATGCCCCACGAGGTGAGATCTTGCATGGAGCCCCAGACCGAGGGTCTTGAACTTCTTCCATTTTCTAATAATTGCGCCAACAGTTGTTGCCTTCTCACCAAGCTGCTTGCCTATTGTCCTGTAGCCCATCCCAGCCTTGTGCAGGTCTACAATTTTATCCCTGATGTCCTTACACAGCTCTCTGGTCTTGGCCATTGTGGAGAGGTTGGAGTCTGTTTGATTGAGTGTGTGGACAGGTGTCTTTTATAATAATAATAATAATAATAATATGCCATTTAGCAGACGCTTTTATCCAAAGCGACTTACAGTCATGCGTGCATATTTTTTTTTGTGTATTGGTGGTCCCGGGGATCGAACCCACTACCTTGGCGTTACAAGCGCCGTGCTCTACCAGCTGAGCCACGAGTTGAAACAGGTGCAGTTAATACAGGTAATGAGTGGAGAACAGGAGGGCTTCTTAAAGAAAAACTAACAGGTCTGTGAGAGCCGGAATTCTTACTGGTTGGTAGGTGATCAAATACTTATGTCATGCAATAAAATGCAAATGAATTACTTAATCATACAATGTGATTTTCTGGATTTTTGTTTTAGATTCCGTCTCTCACAGTTGAAGTGTACCTATGATAAAAATTACAGACCTCTACATGCTTTGTAAGTAGGAAAACCTGCAAAATCGGCAGTGTTTCAAATACTTGTTCTCCCCACTGTGTGTATATATATATATATATTGTGCACTTCCGGTAATACCGTATACCCCAGTATGGTACAGAGACAGTATGAACATCTGGATGCCGGCCAACCCTATTGGATACACGCTTGTGTGTGTGTGTGTCCAACACTGAACTCAACCCAGAAGTACACACACTACCCACAGACAAGTTCCTGACCTTGTACCAACAGTTTGTGAGTGTGTATGGTGGTGTGTTTGCTGCTGCTTTGTGCTTTCCTCAGAGTCCTCCATGTCCGTCTGCATGAGAACTATGTGTAACCTTGTACGACGTGAATATTCTTCCCCCGTGGTGGTGGAGTGATGTTATTTCTCGTCTACTCCGAGGTGTTACAGTACAATGCTCCCAACACCTCCATGACATTCTACAGCTGGAGGTGGGAGAGACACGAAAAGGGCATCTCTCCCTCTGTCAGCCTCTATCTACATATCTCCCTCTGTCAGCCTCTATCTACATCTCTCTCTCTCTGTCAGCCTCTATCTACATCTCTCTCTCTCTCTGTCAGCCTCTATCTACATCTCTCTCTCTCTGTCAGCCTCTATCTACATCTCTCTCTCTCTGTCAGCCTCTATCTACATCTCTCTCTCTCTGTCAGCCTCTATCTACATCTCTCTCTCTCTATGTCAGCCTCTATCTACATCTCTCTCTCTCTCTGTCAGCCTCTATCTACATCTCTCTCTCTCTCTGTCAGCCTCTATCTACATCTCTCTCTCTCTCTGTCAGCCTCTATCTACATCTCTCTCTCTCTGTCAGCCTCTATCTACATATCTCTCTCTCTGTCAGCGTCTATCTACATCTCTCTGTCAGCCTCTATCTACATTTCTCCCTCTTTCTATTTCTTTCATACTGTTTTTCTTGTCACCTCTGTTAACTTCTATCACTCTTTCTGTTTTCTTTCTTTGTCATATGCTTTAAAATGGTCATCTTGGCTTCCCCCTCTCCTCTCCACTCCTATATTCCTTTTTACCCTCTTGCTCTCCATCTCTCTCCTCCCTCCAGTTGAAATGTGCCTTGGGATTGACATGAGTTCTCTTCTCGAAGTATTGAAGTAATAATATAATAATCTATGCCATTTAGCAGACACTTTTATCCAAAGTGACTTAGTTGCCATGCTCTATCAACTGAGCTACAGAGGACCAAATATTAACAATATAAATCCTTCACCCCCCCCCCTCTCCCTCTCTCTCTCTCTCTCTCTCTCTCTCTCTCTCTGTGTATAGCAAAGAAGGACCAGGAGGGAGAGGAGGAGAAGAAAACAACCCAGAAGAAGAAGGTGAAAGAGTTGAAGGTGTTGGACTCGAAATCATCTCAGAACCTCTGTGAGTGTCTGATCACAAGCCCTGTATCACCGCTCTCCACTATGTTCAGCTTCTCAGGGTTTCAATGCAGCAAGGGTCTAGCAGTCAAGTAGTAGTAGTGTTGTGTGTGTGTGAGCTGTGATTGGCTGTGTGTGTTTCAGCCATCTTCCTGGGCTCGTTCCGTCTGCCCTACGAGGAGATCAAAAACGTCATCCTGGAGGTCAACGAGAAACTGCTCTCTGAGTCCATGGTGCAGGTACAGACCAGAGTGTTTGTCTGTCTATCTGTCTGGCTGGCTGAACGTGAGCGAGTCACTGTTTTCTATGTGTGCGTTAGATAATGCAAATGTTTGTTTTGTGTATTCAAATGTTCTATTTTTCCTGTATGTAAATGAATGTTCTCGCTCTTGCTGTGTGTAGAATCTTATCAAGCAGCTGCCAGAACAGGAGACGCTGAATGTTCTGGGGGAGATGAAAGATGAGTATGAAGACCTGGCAGAGGCCGAGCAGTTTGGAGTAGTGGTGAGAACACAAGCCACAACACACACGCACAACACAACACAACACAACACAACACACACGCTATTATGTGGAAAAATGGGGCATTAATAAAGCTGTGAATGGCCTGACTAAACCATAGCATAACACATTAGACTTGGAAAACACAAACTAGCCAACCATACACACAACCCTATTGACCCTAGTCAAACACTACCAGGAATACAGTCCCTCCCATCCCACTTTAAAGGAAACATAATTTATAAAGGCTTTATAGAGCATTCACAAGTCTTCATAAGCACTAAAAAGATGCTTCAGAAATCATTTATAACACAAATGTACCCCTCGTGGGTGTCATGTTCTCCAACCCTCGCCTCTCTCCCGCCTCCAGATGTCGACGGTGAAGCGGCTGAAGCCTCGGCTGACGGCCATCTTGTTCCGGCTGCAGTTTGAGGAGCAGCTGAACAACATCAAGCCAGACGTGGTGTCCGTGACGGCGGCCTGCGAGGAGCTGAGGAAGAGCACCGCCTTCTCCCAGCTGCTGCAGATCACCCTGCTGGTGGGCAACTACATGAACGCCGGCTCCCGCAACGCCAAGGCCTTCGGATTCACCATTAGCTACCTCTGCAAGGTGTGAGAGAGACAGATATATACACACATACATAAACACACACAGACACACAATCGCGTATCTACAGACACTACAGGGTTAGGACAAAATGGATGTGATAAGCAAAGACTCCATTAAGGGTTTTAAAGGGGTGGGGGGGAATACAACTATTGTCTGAATTGCCCTCTGACCCTCTGTCCAATCAGCTGCGGGACACGAAGACAGCTGACCTGAAGCAGACGCTGCTGCACTTCCTGGCTGACGTTTGTCAGGAGCAGTATCCCGACGTCATGACCTTCCCCGACGAGCTCATCCACGTAGAGAAGGCCAGCCGAGGTAACCGTGACAACCATGGACTACACTAGGGTTGGGCGATGTCAATCTTTGTCCTATCGTGAGTATGTACTCATAAAATCATGGGCTGGATAGAAGCAAAGTCTACCGTCTTCAGAGTTGATGAGGATTGCTTTGCTTCTTCCTCCTCTCTTAAAAGGCGGTTGTTTGTTCTATACTCTAGATTCAGACTTTCATTCTTGTTCTTTTTGAAAGCGGCAACTTCATGACTTCTATGATGGGCCATGTAAGAGGAGAGGTTATTGGCTGTTTGTTTTTTTCACCCCGCACAGATCATTTATTTCTTAATAGGCTTAAACTTGATTAAGCTTGTCATTCAACTTTTCTATAGGCTATTGATATAGTTTGTGCTTTCTCATTTGTTAGTCCCCTGGCTACCCTTCATTTAAACAACTTTTTGAGGTGGAACTCCGTTAGACTCATTCATTGTTTAGCCCAAAGTCATATTCATATTGAATGGAGAAACAAGGGAATATAGCCTACGTTTTTTAAAACAGCTAGACACAATGTAGTTAAGGAGTGTTCATTATAAAAAATAAATAGGTTTAGGCTATAAGGCCCATGCATCCGACAGAGCTAGAGAGAGAGAAACAATATTCAGACTGGACATTTTGCGCTGCTTTGGTGGAATTCTCTGCTCTGTCTAGCCTACATTACTCTATAGGCCTACATAACAGGCTATTTATTTAAATAGGCTATAGCAAATAGGACTAGGCAGATTACTCGGAATGTCACTCGTGCTGCCCTGCCGTGCGCTGTCCGACACCGTTCCTTAGGCCTACTGCGCAGAGCCAGTCAAGTTCGAATAGGCTAAACTATCATCTGTCACATCACGATGTCGTCACCATCGACGATGGCTGTCAATCATTGTCGATAGTATCGCCTATCGTAATATCGCCCAACCCTAGACTACACCTAACACCTACCCTCAGAACTAAGACTGCGGGGGTGGATACCAATATTCAGACAGTTTTCCTTTCCTTGTTTTCTCTCCTTTCCTTTCGACACGTTGACCTTTGCCCTTTCCCATCTAACCCCTGTGCCAGTGTCGGCTGAGACTCTGCAGAAGAACTTGGAGCAGATGGGTCGTGCGCTGAATAGTCTGGACAAAGACCTGGAGACCTTCCCTCCTCCACAGAGTGACAGGGACATGTTCATAGAGAAAATGACTATATCCTTTACTACTGCAAATCACGTTGACTCTAAATCAAACTCAACTCAAATCATTTTCACTTCCTCTAATCCAATAAAACTACATGTAAAGTGTCGTTTCAAAGGAGCGCCACACATCCTACGAATTACAATGGAGACAGGAAACATTCTCTGATGTCAATTCCTGCAAGCCAGGTCTTCCGTGCTGAAAGCTGAATGTGTGTAGGCCTCAGTGTGTTGCCGGGCTGTGTATTCCTTAACGCCGTTCCTCACAGCTTTGTGGGCAGTGCCAGAGAGCAGTATGAGAAGTTGGACATGATGCATAAGAACATGGAGAAGCAGTACTCTGACCTGGGGGACTACTTTGTGTTCGACCCTCGCAAGATTTCTGTCGAAGAGTTCTTCGGTGACCTCAACAACTTCAAGAACATGTTCCAGGTGAGTGTGCGCGCACGGGTGTCTCTCTCACTCTCATTCGGATTAAATTATACACACTAAAGTAGATTTCAAACCGTACCGTTTCTCGTCACCTGTCTGTGCGAGTGATATTTACTGTGTTAGTAGGCAGGTGTAGTCTACAGGTATTCCTTATCAGTTTCCTTTTAGCCTACACAAACACTTTAGAGGAGAGAGGGAAGAGGAGGGAAGGGGCAATTAGGGGATAGATTTAGCCACCTGTTGCTAGTGTTGACATAGTGTTCATAACGGCTGACATGGTGTGTTTATCTCACTTAAACCGTTTAACTGTGACTGTGGTTTACTAAAAGAACTCCTTGATTCTACAGATGCAGGTGCTGGTTTGTTTGACGGGCTATCTAGGCAGACGGCCAAGTCTTGAAGTGTTTCTCAGTGTCACACTTTCACATAATCTCTCTCGCTCACATACACACACACACACGCACACACTGATGTCCCTGTCTCTGCGTCCATGTCCCCTCAGCAAGCGGTGAAGGAGAATGCGAAGAGGAGGGAGTCGGAGGAGAAGCTCAAGAGAGCCAAGCTGGCCAGAGAGAAGGCTGACAGGGAGAAGGAGGAGAAACAGAAGAAAAGCCAACAACTGGACCTCAACGCAGGTCAGAGTGTCTGTGGGAGAGGAGTGGGTCAACTTGTGGGGCTGGGTGGAGGGAGGATGTTTTGTGAACTGAACTTCTCCTTGATGCCAGTTGGGGGCAGTCAGAGCCCACTGTACTGCGGGATCTGTGTGTGTGTGTGTGTGTGTGTGTGTGTGTGTGTGTGTGTGTGTGTGTGTGTGTGTGTGTGTGTGTGTGTGTGTGTGCGTGTGCGTGTGTGTGCGTTGTTTCCAGTAATCCACAGCAGACCTAAGATAATCTAATATAGAGGACCTCTGCACAGAGCGAGAGAAAAGAGCTAGTGAACGAGAGACGGAGGATAGAAATGTGGAGGAGACTATAGTCTGACTCTGTCTTATCCCCTCATTCAGTTCTTTTTGGAACGAGGGATTTTTGTCTCCGAAAACAATAAGAAGAAAGAGTAAATCTCTTAACTCCACAAATACGTTTAGTCTCTCTGTCTGAGATTTAAAAAGGCTGGGATAGCGACCATCTTATCCTGACACACACACAGGACATTGCGCTGAAACCCATACAAACGGACCACAAACGAGTAACTTTTGCCTTCTCTCACTCCCTCACAGACACTGCACCTCCCTCTTTCGTTCTCTGACCTACTTTCAGAACATTCCTCCTCTTTTTGGCTCCAGTTGGTCTCCCTTGGGACTCCACAGTCAACAGAATTCCTCTCTGCTACAGCGCTGTGTGTGTGTGTTGGTGTGGGGGTGTGTGTGTGTGTTGGTGTGTGTGTTGGTGTGGGTGCGTGTGCGTCCACTCTTTCACCCACATTATTTCCCTCTCTCCTGATGAGGTGTTCCAGCTGGCTCTTCCCCTCTTTCCTCCCTCTGTTTTTCTTCCATCTGTCCTTTCTTTTTAAAGGGACAGTCATTTATCTTCCTGCAATCTAAACCCTTTATCCATGCGGTGTGTAGAACGTGAAGGAGGCAAGTTTCATGGTCAACCACTACAGACATTCAAAGCACACACTCCATCCATCCATTCATAGAGCTTTGACTGCCTATTGAGTTTCATATCGATAGTTGACCATGAAACTTGACTGCACGCTTGTGTGTGGCTGGGAGGGGAGGGGCGATTTACATACAGGTGGTAGGACTGCCAAAGCTCTGTGGTATTTACCACAACCTAGTTAAACACACACACACACACATAGTACACACACTCACCTAGTCTTTGTTGTGTGTGTTGAACTGTGTTCAAGGTCTCTCTTCATAATTACTTTGTCTCACATCATTTACTTCCTGCTTCTCACGCACTCCCTCTCTAACACATACACACTAGTTGGTTGAACTCTGTGAGGTCAGTGTGTGTTTGGAGTTCATGGCCTTAACATTCCCATGTGAAATAAGCACAGAGAGACTGTATCCTCAGTTTCTCTCACACAGATGCTTGAGTCGATAAGATCATTTGATTAGGTTATATTACATTTTAAACTGGGTGGTTCGAGCCCTGAATGCTGATTGGCTGACCGTATACCACGGGTATGACAAAATATTTATTTTTACTGCTGTAATTACGTTGGTAACCAGTTTATAATATACAGTGGGGGGAAAAAGTATTTAGTCAGCCACCAATTGTGCAAGTTCTCCCACTTTTTAAAGATGAGAGAGGCCTGTAATTTTCATCATAGGTACACGTCAACTATGACAGACAAATTGAGACTTTTTTTTTCAGAAAATCACATTGTAGGATTTTTTATGAATTTATTTGCAAATTATGGTGGAAAATAAGTATTTGGTCACCTACAAACAAGCAAGATTTCTGGCTCTCACAGACCTGTAACTTCTTCTTTAAGAGGCTCCTCTGTCCTCCACTCGTTACCTGTATTAATGGCACCTGTTTGAACTTGTTATCAGTATAAAAGACACCTGTCCACAACCTCAAACAGTCACACTCCAAACTCCACTATGGCCAAGACCAAAGAGCTGTCAAAGGACACCAGAAACAAAATTGTAGACCTGCACCAGGCTGGGAAGACTGAATCTGCAATAGGTAAGCAGCTTGGTTTGAAGAAATCAACTGTGGGAGCAATTATTAGGAAATGGAAGACATACAAGACCACTGATAATCTCCCTCGATCTGGGGCTCCACGCAAGATCTCACCCCGTGGGGTCAAAATGATCACAAGAACGGTGAGCAAAAATCCCAGAACCACACGGGGGGACCTAGTGAATGACCTGCAGAGAGCTAGGACCAAAGTAACGAAGCCTACCATCAGTAACACACTACGCCGCCAGGGACTCAAATCCTGCAGTGCAAGACGTGTCCCCCTGCTTAAGCCAGTACATGTCCAGGCCCGTCTGAAGTTTGCTAGAGTGCATTTGGATGATCCAGAAGAGGATTGGGAGAATGTCATATGGTCAGATGAAACCAAAATAGAACTTTTTGGTAAAAACTCAACTCGTCGTGTTTGGAGGACAAAGAATGCTGAGTTGCATCCAAACACCACCATACCTACTGTGAAGCATGGGGGTGGAAACATCATGCTTTGGGGCTGTTTTTCTGCAAAGGGACCAGGACGACTGATCCGTGTAAAGGAAATAATGAATGGGGCCATGTATCGTGAGATTTTGAGTGAAAACCTCCTTCCATCAGCAAGGGCATTGAAGATGAAACGTGGCTGGGTCTTTCAGCATGACAATGATCCCAAACACACCACCCGGGCAACGAAGGAGTGGCTTCGTAAGAAGCATTTCAAAGTCCTGGAGTGGCCTAGCCAGTCTCCAGATCTCAACCCCATTGAAAATCTTTGGAGGGAGTTGAAAGTCTGTGTTGCCCAGCGACCGCCCCAAAACATCACTGCTCTAGAGGAGATCTGCATGGAGGAATGGGCCAAAATACCAGCAACAGTGTGTGAAAACCTTGTGAAGACTTACAGAAAACGTTTGACCTGTGTCATTGCCAACAAAGGGTGTATAACAAAGTATTGTGAAACTTTTGTTATTGACCAAATACTTATTTTCCACCATAATTTGCAAATAAATTCATTAAAAATCCTACAATGTGATTTTCTGGATTTTTTTTCCTCATTTTGTCTGTCATAGTTGACGTGTACCTATGATGAAAATTACAGGCCTCTCTCATCTTTTTAAGTGGGAGAACTTGCACAATTGGTGGCTGACTAAATACTTTTTTCCCCCACTGTAAATAAGGCATCTCGGGGGTTTTTGGTATATGGCCAATATACCACGGCTAAGGGCTGTATCCAGGCACTCTGCGTTGCGTCGTGCTTAAGAACAGCACTTAGCTATGGTATATTGGCCATATACCACACCCCCTCATGCCTTATTGCTTAATTATAATACCAGCATATAAATTAAGATTAAAATACAGCGATATTACTTATACTGCCAGGCTGTACCACTGCTCATTTTAATCAGGATTTAGGCCTAGTTTATTTATACTTAGTCTTAACTGTATGAATTGTAGGGTTTAGTGCCAATGGCAATAGCCTACTGTATTAGTGACAGCAGCTGTAGTGTAGGCTGATCTGGGACCTGTTCATATTCCTCAGTAGCACCAGTTCTGCGTAGTTCCCCAGGTCTGCAGCTAGGTGTCAGTGCTGCATGAAAGAGGGTGTGTTTGTTGTGTGTGTGTGTGTGAGAGAGAGAGAGAGAGAGAGAGCGAGAACACACGTGGATGTGTGTGGCGTGTAGCCACTGGGGGTGCTGTGGCTCTACCTTAGAGCCTGTGTGAGAGAGAGGCGAAGGGAGGGGGGTGGGGACAGGGGAGTTGTAGAGCAACAGATGTCTCAGGGGTATTAGACAGTGTTGGTCCTCTCAGAACAGAGGGAGGGACATGGAGAGGAGAAAGGGATAGATGGGAGAGGATGAGATGATGATGGGGGGGGGGGGGGGCACTTCTTTCTCTCCTCTTGTGGGTGGGGATGGAGAAACCTGCTAGAGTGGTAGTCATGCTGGATAAACCGTCTCTTGTGGCCAAAGGGGGGGCTGTTGTCTGTCTTTGTGTGTGTATATTTGTTCTGCACATGATGACGCCAGGCTGTGTGGGGGGGTGTCTAAGGGACATCTTTAGAGAATAGCTCTTAATTATTTTCTCCAGCTTTATCTCTAATGCTGATTCTCTAATACTATTACCGGATTAACAGAGCTTATGTCCTTAACTCACTGCCATCCTATACCTGTTTTTTGTTGGTGGTGGGGGGGGGTCATCGTTACACACTGGTCAGAGAGAGCATTTCATTATGACCTTGACCACCACTCAATTCTCACTCTCCTATTGATTGCTGACCATTGATTATCAATGGCTGTGTTAATTAAATCAGTATTGTGCAACAGTTTTAGGGATCAAATGTGAGTTAATTAGCTATCAACAAGTGCTTCAACTTGATTAATGCAAATTAAAAATGATTTTAAAAACCTTACAGAAATGATCGGACATAGTCAATAGTGTACTCCGTTTAATTTGCCTTATTCAATCATTAGACAGTCCTCCCATAGCCAGTGTAGCGCCATTCAACATGCTGTACAGTGAAAGGGCATTAGCCCTAGGACACGGTAGTCTCATTTTAGTTGCCAGGTCATTAGGTCAACTATAAAGCATGCTTTTTAAAACAGGTCCCAGTTTGTCCCTGTACTGCTGCAGTTAACTCTCACTCAAAAGCAGTTTCCTCGAGAAGATGTGTGTTTTCACTGGATGGCTTTGGGTTTAACACAAGCTTGTGATTTATGGAAGTGGGGAGTGGTTTTGTGCCAGATGTATTCTCCTTTGGTTAAAAATAAAAACACGACTGAATGTTTTCTGCCTGTGCAGTTGTGTGCTGCAGCCACTTGGGTGTGTATGCGAGCTGTGTTGGGGGCCTGAACTCTGTGTGTGCGTGCGTTTGTGTGACTTTCTCTGACGTGACAAATGAGACTAGGAGCCATCTGCCGCTAGGCTTACAGTGGGATTAAACTAGAGTGTGTGTGTGTGTGTGTGGGGGGGGGGGGATACAGGGGGAGGGGGAGGTGAAGACAACAACCTTTAACCCTGTGCAGCACCCCCCTGTCAGCCTCCCTTCTTTTAGTTCAAAGTGGAAATAATTCAAACCATATGCCTGAGTATGCCACTGAATCCCCTCTACACCCCCTCTCCCCTGCTTTGTTAGACAGCCAGACGCTGTGTCTGTGCAGGGGTACAAAGACATAAATCAACCCCCAGTATACAAACACATATGGAAGACATCCCTGGTTGACATTGAAGCTTATTGAGCCATAGTTTACTAGACCTGTTGGTGTGTGTGTGTGTGTGTGTGTGTGTACTCCTACATGTATGTAGCCTGCAGCCTAGGCAGGATCTGAACTGGGTCAGTGCCCAACTAGGTTAATGTATCTATTGGGCCACCGTGTCTATGACTGGTGACTTACCCCCCCTGTGTGAGAGTTCTGTTTGTGAAGGTAGGGGTTGTGCTTTGTCTTCTGAGCTCTCCTCTGTCGTATGTCTATATGGAGGATGCTGAAAATGGTGTGTGTTTGATTATGGTAATTATGGATGTTTCTGTGTTTTGTATTGTTTCTATATGTTGTGTATGTGATATGTATTGTGTGTGTGTGTGTGTACAGAGGGTGATGAGACTGGTATCATGGACGGCCTGTTGGAGGCGCTGCAGTCTGGTGCTGCCTTCAAGAGGAAGAGAGGCCCACGACAAGCTGGTAAGAACACACACTGTTGCTCCCTCTCTCTCGCTCTCTCTCTCTCTCGCTCTCTCTCTCTCTTACACACACACACACACACATACATACATACATACATACATACATACATACATACATACATACATACATACATACATACATACATACAGTGGGGGGGAAAAGTATTTAGTCAGCCACCAATTGTGCAAGTTCTCCCACTTAAAAAGATGAGAGAGGCCTGTAATTTTCATCATAGGTACACGTCAACTATGACAGACAAATAGAGAATTTTTTTCTACAGAAAATCACATTGTAGGATTTTTAATGAATTTATTTGCAAATTATGGTGGAAAATAAGTATTTGGTCACCTACAAACAAGCAAGATTTCTGGCTCTCACAGACCTGTAACTTCTTCTTTAAGAGGCTCCTCTGTCCTCCACTCCTTACCTGTATTAATGGCACCTGTTTGAACTTGTTATCAGTATAAAAGACACCTGTCCACAACCTCAAACAGTCACACTCCAAACTCCACTATGGCCAAGACCAAAGAACTGTCAAAGGACACCAGAAACTAAATTGTAGACCTGCACCAGGCTGGGAAGACTGAATCTGCAATAGGTAAGCAGCTTGGTTTGAAGAAATCAACTGTGGGAGCAATTATTAGGAAATGGAAGACATACAAGACCACTGGTAATCTCCCTCGATCTGGGGCTCCACGCAAGATCTCACCCTGTGGGGTCAAAATGATCACAAGAACGGTGAGCAAAAATCCCAGAACCACACGGGGGGACCTAGTGAATGACCTGCAGAGAGCTGGGACCAAAGTAACAAAGCCTACCATCAGTAACACACTACGCCTCCAGGGACTCAAATCCTGCAGTGCCAGACGTGTCCCCCTGCTTAAACCAGTACATGTCCAGTTGACCTATACCTATATATATATATATATATATATATATATACAGTGCCCTCCACAATTATTGGCACCCCTGTTTAAGATGTGGTCGAGGACTTCCAAAAATTCTCTTTTTTTTTTAAACAACATAGAACCCAAATGCAAAAAAAGAGAAAAATCCAACCTTTTATTTAAGTACATTACTTTGGTGAAGAAAAAAAAAATCACACATTTAGAAAAAAAAAATTTGAAATCATGTGTCCCACAATTATTGGCACCCCTGATGTTAATACTTTGTACAACCCCCTTTTGCCAACAAGACAGCACTTAATCTCCTCCTATAACATTTCACAAGATTGGAGAACACAGAGAGAGGGATCTTTGACCATTCTTCTTTGCACAATCTTTCTAGATCATCCAGTGTCCTGGGTCCTCTCTTATGCACTCTCCTCTTTAGCTCGCCCCACAGGTTTTCGATTGGGTTGAGGTCTGGGGACTGAGATGGCCATGGGAGGACCTTGAGTTTGTGACTGCTGAACCATTTTAGTGTAGATTTTGCCACATGTTTTGGATCATTATCCTGCTGAAAGACCCAATGACGACCCATCTTCAGCTTTCTGGCAGAGGCCATCAGGTTTTTATTTAAAATGTCCTTGTAGTTCAAAGCGTTCATAATGCCATGCACCCTAACAAGGTTCCCAGGGCCTTTGGAAGAGAAACAGGCCCACAGCATCACAGATCCTCCACCATACTTCACGGTGGGCATGAGGTGCTTTTCGGCATACTCATCTTTTGTTTTACGCCAGACCCACTTAGAGTGTTTGTTGCCAAAAAGCTCAATCTTAGTCTCATCTGACCAAAGCACACGATCCCAGTTGAAGTTCCAGTGCCGCTTAGCAAACTCCAGACGTTTACGTTTGTGAGTGTTAGTGAGAAAAGGCTTTTTCCTTGCATGCCTCCCAAACAGCTTGTTGGCATGTAGAGAGCGTCTGATGGTTGTTTTGGAGACTTTGTGACCCCAAGATGCCACTCTTTGATGCAATTCTGTGACAGTGAGCTTAGGACTTTTTTTTACTTCTCTTACCATCCTCCTCACTGTGCGTTGTGGCAAGATAAACTTGGGACCTCTTCCAGCCTTGTTTGTCACTGTTCCAGTTGTTTTAAACTTCTTAATGATTCCTCTGACTGTAGATACGGGCAAGTTAAGGCGAGTGGCTATTTTCTTGTAGCCATTGCCTGACTTATGAAGGTCGACACAAATCTGCCTTACTTGAATGGTGTGTTCTCTTGTCTTTGCCATGTTGACAAATGGGTAAGAGAATTAGGCCTCTGTGTCACGTCATATTTATACCCCAGGGAAACAGGAAGTCATGAATTACTAATTAAAAGTTCCTAGATACCCTGACCAACTTTAGCAACTACAGAAAAATATATTTTTAAAAAAATCAATTAAAATTTTCAGCGGAATTGTTAGGGGTGCCAATAATTGTGGGACACATGATTTCAAGTTATTTTTTTCTAAATGTGTGATTTTTTTTTTTTACCACCAAAGTAATGTACTTAAATAAAAGGTTGGATTTTTCTATTTTTTTGCATTTGGGTTCTATGTTGTTTTAAAAAAAAAAAAGGAGAATTTTTGGAAGTCCTCGACCACATCTTAAACAGGGGTGCCAATAATAGTGGAGGGCACTGTATATATATATATATATATATATATATATATATATATATATATATATATATATATATATATATATATATATATATATATATATATATATATATATATATATATATTGCTCCAAAAAATCAAGGGAACACTTAAGCAACACATCCTAGATCTGAATGAATGAAATCATCTTATTAAATACTTTTTTCTTTACATAGTTGAATGTGCTGACAACAAAATCACACAAAAATTATCAATGGAAATCAAATGTATCAACCCATGGAGGTCTGGATTTGGAGTCACCCTCAAAATTAAAGTGGAAAACTACACTACAGGCTGATCAAACTTTGATGTAATGTCCTTAAAACAAGTCAAAATGAGGCTCAGTAGTGTGTGTGGCCTCCACGTGACCTCCCTACAACGCCTGGGCATGCTCCTGATGAGGTGGCGGATGGTCTCCTGAGGGATCTCCTCCCAGACCTGGACTAAAGCATCCTCCAACTCCTGGACAGTCTGTGGTGCAATGTGGCGTTGGTGGATGGAGCGAGACATGATGTCCCAGATGTGCTCAATTGGATTCAGGTCTGGGGAACGGGCGGGCCAGTCCATAGCATCAATGCCGTCCTCTTGCAGGAACTGCTGACACACTCCAGCCACATGAGGTCTAGCATTGTCTTGCATTAGGAGCAATCCAGGGCCAACCGCACCAGCATATGGTCTCACAAGGGGTCTGAGGATCTCATCTCGGTACCTAATGGCAGTCAGGCTACCTCTGGCGAGCACATGGAGGGCTGTGCGGCCCCCCAAAGAAATGCCACCCCACACCATGACTGACCCACCGCCAAACCGGTCATGCTGGAGGATGTTGCAGGCAGCAGAACGTTCTCCACGGCGTCTCCAGACTCTGTCACGTCTGTCACATTTGCTCAGTGTGAACCTTCTTTCATCTGTGAAGAGCATAGGGCGCCAGTGGCGAATTTGCCAATCTTGGTGTTCTCTGGCAAATGCCAAACGTCCTGCACGGTGTTGGGCTGTAAGCACAACCCCCACCTGTGGACGTCGGGCCCTCATAGCACCCTCATGGAGTCTGTTCCTGCAGACACATGCACATTTGTAGCCTGTTGGAGGTCATTTTGCAGGGCTCTAGCAGTGCTCCTCCTGCTCCTCCTTGCACAAAGGCGGAGGTAGCGGTCCTGCTGCTGGGTTGTTGCCCTCCTACGGCCTCCTCCACGTCTCCTGATGTACTGGCCTGTCTCCTGGTAGCGCCTCCGTGCTCTGGACACTACGCTGACAGACACAGCAAACCTTCTTGCCACAGCTCGCATTGATGTGCCATCCTGGATGAGCTGCACTACCTGAGCCACTTGTGTGGGTTGTAGACTCCGTCTCATGCTACCACTAGAGTGAAAGCACCGCCAGCATTCAAAAGTGACCAAAACATCAGCCAGGAAGCATAGGAACTGAGAAGTGGTCTGTGGTCACCACCTGCAGAACCACTTCTTTATTGGGGGTGTCTTGCTAATTGCCTATAATTTCCACCTGTTGTCTATTCCATTTGCACAACAGCATGTGAAATTTATTGTCAATCAGTGTTGCTTCCTAAGTGGACAGTTTGATTTCACAGAAGTGTGATTGACTTGGAGTTACATTGTGTTGTTTAAGTGTTCCCTTTATTTTTTTTAGCAGTGTATATACAGTGGGGGAAAAAAGTATTTAGTCAGCCACCAATTGTGCAAGTTCTCCCACTTAAAAAGATGAGAGAGGCCTATAATTTTCATCGTAGGTACACGTCAACTATGACAGACAAAATGAGAATAAAAAAATCCAGAGAATCACATTGTAGGATTTTTAATGAATTTATTTGCAAATTATGGTGGAAAATAAGTATTTGGTCAATAACAAAAGTTTCTCAATACTTTGTTATATACCCTTTGTTGGCAATGACACAGGTCAAATGTTTTCTGTAAGTCTTCACAAGGTTTTCACACACTGTTGCTGGTATTTTGGCCCATTCCTCCATGCAGATCTCCTCTAGAGCAGTGATGTTTTGGGGCTGTCGCTGGGCAACACAGACTTTCAACTCCCTCCAAATATTTTCTATGGGGTTGAGATCTGGAGACTGGCTAGGCCAATCCAGGACCTTGAAATGCTTCTTACGAAGCCACTCCTTCGTTGCCCGGGCGGTGTGTTTGGGATCATTGTCATGCTGAAAGACCCAGCCACGTTTCATCTTCAATGCCCTTGCTGATGGAAGGAGGTTTTCGCTCAAAATCACACGATACATGGCCCCATTCATTCTTTCCTTTACACGGATCAGTCGTCCTGGTCCCTTTGCAGAAAAACAGCCCCAAAGCATGATGTTTCCACCCCCATGCTTCACAGTAGGTATGGTGTTCTTTGGATGCAACTCAGCATTCTTTGTCCTCCAAACACGACCAGTTGAGTTTTTACCAAAAAGTTCTATTTTGGTTTCATCTGACCATATGACATTCTCCCAATCCTCTTCTGGATCATCCAAATGCACTCTAGCAAACTTCAGACGGGCCTGGACATGTACTGGCTTAAGCAGGAGGACACGTCTGGCACTGCAGGATTTGAGTCCCTGGCGGCGTAGTGTGTTACTGATGGTAGGCTTTGTTACTTTGGTCCCAACTCTCTGCAGGTCATTCACTAGGTCCCCCTGTGTAGTTCTGGGATTTTTGCTCACCGTTCTTGTTATCATTTTGACCCCACGGGGTGAGATCTTGCGTGGAGCTCCAGATCGAGGGAGATTACCAGTGGTCTTGTATGTCTTCCATTTCCTAATAATTGCTCCCACAGTTGATTTCTTCAAACCAAGCTGCTTACCTATTGCAGATTCAGTCTTCCCAGCCTGGTGCAGGTCTACAATTTTGTTTCTGGTGGCCTTTGACAGCTCTTTGGTCTTGGCCATAGTGGAGTTTGGAGTGTGACTGTTTGAGGTTGTGGACAGGTGTCTTTTATACTGATAACAAGTTCAAACAGGTGCCATTAATACAGGTAACGAGTGGAGGACAGAGGAGCCTCTTAAAGAAGTTACAGGTCTGTGAAAGCCAGAAATCTTGCTTGTTTGTAGGTGACCAAATACTTATTTTCCACCATAATTTGCAAATAAATTCATAAAAAATCCCCCCCCCCCCCAAATAAACAACAACATTTTTCTCAATTTGTCTGTCATAGTTGACGTGTACCTATGATGAAAATTACAGGCCTCTCTCATCTTTTTAAGTGGGAGAACTTGCACAATTGGTGGCTGACTAAATACTTTTTTCCCCCACTATATATATATATATATATATATATATATATATATATATATATATATATATATATATATATATATATATATACTTGGACACACACTCTCTCTCTCATGCACAAACAGTGACTCTCCCTCTGATGAAGCCTTCAGTCCCATGGCTGCCTCCTGTTTGTATGGTGCCATCTGTTTTTTTGCAAGGGGGCCAGGGCGTGGCACCAGTTTGGGCTCTGCTCCAGGGGTACAGTCAGCTCAGCCTGGCAGGACAGGGAGAGGGGTGGGGTGGCAGTGACAGGGAGGGGTGGTGGTCTGGGGAGTTCAGTTATAGAATAGAAATACACTATAAAAATGTGGCTTCACCTTTTAATACAGGTTAACCCCTGTTCTGTCTACAACCACTAGCCTGGGGCTAGCACTAGCAGGCTAGACTGTGTTCAGTGTGTGAACACGTGCTTCAGCCAGTCTGTCTCTAAGTGATTTGTATTGATTTCAACTCAGACCTGTTCTACTCTACTGTTCTCCAGTCTCTCTCTCTTAGACTAGAGGAACACCACCCACATAATCTGGTTAAATACTTACTCTCTCCTGCTTCACTGGCCTATTGAGTTACACTCACTTCAGCCGCTGCGCACACACACACACACACACACTTAAGAATGTTCACTGTCACAGAAACACACATACACAAAGTCACAGCACCACAGTGTAGGCTACTTAGACCGCAGACATCCCCCCCCCCCCCCCCCCCCTCCTCCTTTTTTCTCTTCCACCCTCCCTCTCTCCTACCCTTCCTCCCTTTGCCTCTCTCCTCTCTCTCTCATCTTTCCATCTCTGCCCTCTCTTCTGGGCAGCTGTGTGTGACGTTTCAGTGTTATGAGTGTGGAGATTGTAAAGTTTGGCTCAGTGATCTGTGGAAGGGTCTTTTGGGGTCCTCTAACTCTTTTTCCAGGGAGCTAAAACTCTCTTCATCACAGGGAGGTGAGGCCCAGTCAACCTAATCACTGCTAAACAGACTGAGACACAGCCAGAGGAAGGAAGGAAGGAAGGAAGGAAGGAAGGAAGGAAGGAAGGAAGGAAGGAAGGAAGGAAGGAAGGAAGGAAGGAAGGAAGGAAGGAAGGAAGGAAGGAAGGAAGGAAGGAAGGAAGGAAGGAAGGAAGGAAGGAAGGAAGGAAGGGAGGGAGGGAGGGAGGGAGGGAGGGAGGGAGGGAGGGAGGGAGGGAGGGAGGGAGGGAGGGAAAGGAAGAAAGGTTCCCACTAGGGCCTCAGTCAGTCACCCCCAACACCGCTACTTGTTGTCACACTCCAAGCAGGATATGTGTGCTCTCTCTTCCCTACTTCTTGTTTTCTATGTCTGTGTTGGCTAGCTGTGGTTTATTCAGGCCAATCAGAGCTTTGTTTATGCATCATTTTTCCACATTGATTTTCAAAGCCACATTTTCCAGTCAGCCACGTGATTCTCCCCGGTTAGGCTGGCCTCTCAGTAGTTAACCCATACAATAGTGTGTGCGTTAGATGACTCAGAGGTCTTATTTTAGCAGGCTAGAGGAGGAGGTACCTCCTGGTTCTCTGGGCTGGTTTCAGTTCAGATGGCTGACATTCTGACTCCCACACACACATAGACCTACACCCTCATACACTAAATAGAAACCCACTCAGACCTTCTTTTTACTTCATTAGTACCACCATCACTATTACTCTTTCTTTCCCACATATCCCCCTGTTCTTCCTCACGACAGAGCACACTGTTCCAGCCTCATGCTGGGTGTTGTCATGGTCATTGTGTCATGGCTGTCTGTTTCGATAGAGAGCCACGAGGCTGAAAGGAGAGTGACAGAGAAGGGGGAGGGCCTCTAACCCCTAACCTGTGACTCGGCTCTCTCTGTCTGGCTGTCTCTGGGGGAGAGGTGCTACAGCTGTCCTCCTTCTGTCTACACTGCTCTTTTTAAACCAGGCCCTCACACATTGCATACCAACACACACATATGCATGCATACTGATACTAACATATACAAACTCCCACACTTAGACACCGAGTAACAGACTTTATCCAAATAGACTCTCACACAGCCATTCTAAGGAAATGAAGAGATCCTGGCTATTCTTTCTTTCATATAATGGAATGATGGTGTTTAATGGAATGATGACACCACAATGAGGCATCGCTAGCCCATCTGCTAGGTCATAACCCCACCCTAAACCACCAATCACAATAGAGAATGAATGGCAAAGCACCAATCACAAAAGAGCGACACACATAAAAGGGCCAGTCACAATAGAGACACGCTCGCTCCACAGCAGGCCGGCCCTTTTAACAGAGACGACCGTAATAAAGGACGCTTCCTCACTGTGGGGCTCCCTGCACACCCCAACAATGCGCACGCACACACACACACGCACACACACACACACACCTACAAACACACACACTTTCCAAAAGAGCAGTCACTCACAGAAAAATCTAGAAGAGACCAAACCCCTTCTCTCTCTGACACACACACCACACCACACCACATTGCCATGTCTACTTTCAGAGCAGTAGTCCCAGATGACTGACTCACACTGCCACTGAGGACAGGTTATGTGAAGCTGTGTGTTACCCTGTCTAGCCTGAGGAGGGCGACGTGAGCTTCTAGAACGAGATCCGCTGTCTGCTGCTCCAGCTGGGAACATCCATACATACTGGTCTCATGACTATCATATCATCACTGTATCTACATGATCATAGTCCTCTCACTCTCTACACACTGATCTAACACTCACTCTCTCTCTCTCTCACACACACACACAGACACGCACATAGCTGTGAGTATCTATGAATATTGAGAGACCATGGCTATCTTACAATAAAACTGTTCCATCTAAACATACGTTGCTTTACCTTTCTCACTTAATCTCTGTCACTCATTTACACACTCGCTCACAGTCACGTTTTCCAGCACATATGCAGACACAAACAATAAAACACCCACATGTACACACATACAGTTTTTTTCCTCATCAGGCAGTCATTATGAAGTATCCTGTTGTGTAATGTGTAACAGATGATCTTTTCACCACCCTGTCTGTGTCCCCATTTCTCTTCTCACACACACACACACACACACACACACACACACAGAGTTATAAACAAAGGTAAACACAGGCAGCATGTTGTGAGGCATTGTGCTGGGTTCTGGTCTAGACATCTCATTTCCTGGTGGGAAGGGAACTCTACAGGCCCAGAGCTAAATTTGCCTCAGCTCTGTTCTCCAGTTTTAGGTCACTATCGGCACAAAATGAAAATGTACTTGATCAATTAGAAATGTATCTGCTGTTCTGACAGCATGCTCTGTTACTAACCAGTGTCCTCGCCCTGATTCTCTGACCTCCAAACCAGTGTCCTCGCCCTGATTCTCTGATTAGTGTCAGGATTACTGGTTTAGTCTTTATTCGGAATCCTCCTCTATTATTTAGAGGTTGAGACCTCTCTCTCTCTCTCTCTCTCTCTCTCTCTCTCTCTCTCTCTCTCTCTCTCTCTCTCTCTCTCTCTCTCTCTCTCTCTCTCTCTCTCTCTCTCATATGTGAGAGGAGGAAGAGAAGTGGAGTAGAGGAGAGTTGACAGCCTTTTAAGTTTTTCTCGTGTTGGGTTTGTGGGACAGGCTCTGCACCGATCATGCATACTATCGGGTCGTTTGCACAATGTCTAATTAGTGTGTGTGAGATCTCTCTGTTCTGAACACCCTGGGGTAGATGAGCGCGAGGTGCTAATTTAAAGCCACAGCTGCCTGTGTTCGTCAGCAAAGATGAAGACTGTAAACCCCAGTACTGAACAAGTGAAATGAACCGAGTTGAATAACCTCTAATGTATCTCTCCATCTTCCTCTCTCTCTCTCCACCTCTTCTTCCTCCCCAGACTCAGTGCTGTCCCTGTCACAGCTAGAGCTGGAGACCTGCTCGGTAACCCGTGTGTGTCAACAGAACCATGTGACTGTGTGTTGTAATGTGGTTGTTTTGCATCCATGGTTCATTCATATGCATTTGCGTACTTGTGTGTGTGCCTGTTTGCATCTGTGACCAGAGTCTAATTAACTGCCGCCTTCATTCCAGGTCAACTCCAGAACCCACTACTACATCTCACTGCTCAGTCCTCATGTCACACACATACACACACACACGTACAGCGTACAAGATGTATTGCTGTTAACAAACACTTGCTTGAGGGATAGTGGCTCTTACTTCTGATACATTTGCATACACAAGTACACACACACACAATCCCCCACTGATCTATATAATTCTAAATGGCCGCTGTGCCACAGCTGTCTGCCAACGCTGTAGAATAAAGGGAGGAGGGGAGAGAGGGATGGATGGAGGGAGAGAGGGATGGAGAAAAGGCTAGAAGGATAAATGCATCACAGCATCCACAGGGAAGAATCTGTCACACTCCATCTCTCTCTCTCTCTCTCTCTCTCTCTCTCTCTCTCATTCACTGCTCTCACTCTTCCGTGTATTCCTGTCTCTCTGGTTATGTGCCACATCCTCTCTTTTGTTTCTATGTGGTCCACTCCTCCCATCCTCTCTCTCTATACCATTCTCCTCTCTCTCTTTATACCACTCTCCTCTCTCTCTCATCTTCCTACTACATGAATCTTCTGTTTCCTTCTTCCTTCCCTCCTCTACATGTCCCCCCTCTTCTATACAGCTTCCAATCCTCCTCCTCCCTCTCTCCCTCCTCCCCCCTCTTCCTCACAGCCGCCAATCCTCCTCTGTTCTTTCCGCGTCTCCTTCCATCTCTCTGTGCCAGCAGCATCATGTAGAGTGGTAGTTATCAGACACATGTAGTGAAGGGTTCTGTACGTGTACACACACACACACACACACACACACACACACACACACACTAATCCTCGCTCACATTAACGCCACAGCTGTGTGCGCGTGCGTGCATGCATACGTGCATGTGTCTCTTGTGTGCATTTTGTTATTTCTTGTGGTCACCGTTGAGAATACATGATTGCATGTGTGTATACTGTTGACCAGTCAGCAGACATAGTATGTATTCCTCCAGACAGCCTGCCCTGGCCTGTGGTGAGTCAGTCACTTCTCTCTCTGCGGTTGCATCCCAAGTGGCACCCTATTCCCTACATAGTGCACTACTTTTGACTAGATCCCTATGGGCCCTTGTCAAAAGTAGTGCACTATATAGGGAATAGGGTGCCGTTTGGTACGCAGCCTGGTTGATGTTTGCAGTGAGAGGTTTGGTTTGCTTGTTGAGGTTTGGCCGTGTTGTCTTTACCCTGTACCGAACTGCATCCTGAATGGAACTGACCCCTGTCTCGACTATCCCTGTCTGTCGCATGTCTGTTAACACCAGATGACCAACCCTGACATGTCTGACCTCTCTCTCTCTCTCTCCCTCCCTCTCTCTCTTCAGCCAACCGGAGAGCTGGTCATGCAGTAACGAACATCCTGGCCAAAGAGTTAATGAAGGAGGACACCACGCCCTCCTTCAGCAAACCGCTCAATAAGAAGACCAAGGCAGAACAAAAGGAGGAGCCTAGCATAGAGGGGGCGGGGTCACTAGAGGATCTTTTAGAGGAAAACCTATCACGGTCCAATTAAAGACGGGTAGAAGTTACACCTTAGCCACAGATCTCGGATCAGCTTACCGTACCAGTATCCTAATTTTAACCATGGGGGCAGGGATGCAGAAACTGATCTTAGATTAGTGTCTAGGGGCAACTTCATCCTACTCTACTTCATAGGACCACGGGATTGGACAGACTGGGTCTGGAGGGGCCAATGGGTGAAGGCGGGGCTCTCACCTTAACCACACCCCCAGGGTTTCGCAGGCTGGCTTGCTATTAGTTGTTTCCACGCTGAGGGAGGACTCTTGCTCTGCCATATAATAAACGTACGGTATCAATGTTCAAGCGTCAGCATCTGCACACATCCACTGCACTCTGTCTATCTCTCATTCAGTCTCTCTTTCTCTCTATCAATTTCTCTCGCACACACTGTCACTATCTGTCCATCTACTTTCCTCTATCTCTGAAGTGCTTCTTGAGACAATCCAACGACACTTTATCAGGAGGGATCCTACATTTTTCCAGAGGGATAGGATGGATTTCCCAATCTGGATGGTTGGAATGTCCTACCTATGTGGAAGCCCTGATGTTTTATAGAAGTGTTTTAGAGAACTTCCAGGTTTTGTTTCAAACCTATTAAATGTTGCTCTGTAGTTGTCAAATATACTGTATGTTTTGCTGTATGTTTATAAAAGAAACAAGTGCCAACCAATACAATTTCAAGTTGCACATTTCAGCCCTCGTGTTGTCCAATAGGAGTTTGTGTTGGGTTAGGGTGGACCAATCAAAAACCTTCTACCTAAACGTTTCTGCTGTTCACACTGGGGTTGATGTTTAGGTGTGTTTTTCCAAGGGATAAGTCTAAGTGTGTTTGTGTGTGTACCTTTGTGTTTGTGTACAGTGTGTGTGTTCCACAGTCCTCATCTAATTTCCCAGGGTTCTTGCTCTTTACGTTCTCTCTGATTCACAGGGAGGAGTCACTATGTCACTGATTAACAGACTGTAGAGCTCTATTAGGCATTCTCAAAGGTCCGTAAACAGAAAAGTGTGTGTGTCTAGGGCTACGTGTGTGTGCTTGGGTGTGCTCTGTCATCTGTAATTACTGTATGGTACTGCCTCTGCCTGACTGTCTGCCGTCATCATAAATGCTATATTTCCTAAACAGCGCTGTGGTCTTTATGCTGAGGTTACAGCACACTGGAGACCTGCCTAAAACATGCTGAGACAAGTGTGTGTGTGTCCGCTAGTGTGTGTGTGTGTGCGCACATGTACAGTGGGGAAAACAAGTATTTAGTCAGCCACCAATTGTGCAAGTTCTCCCACTTAAAAAGATGAGGCCTGTAATTTTCATCATAGGTACACGTCAACTATGACAGACAAAATGAGAAAAAAAAATCCAGAAAATCACATTGTAGGATTTGTAATGAATTTATTTGCAAATTATGGTGGAAAATAAGTATTTGGTCAATAACAAAAGTTTCTCAATACTTTGTTATATACCCTTTGTTGGCAATGACACAGGTCAAACGTTTTCTGTAAGTCTTCACAAGGTTTTCACACACTGTTGCTGGTATTTTGGCCCATTCCTCCATGCAGATCTCCTCTAGAGCAGTGATGTTTTGGGGCTGTCGCTGGGCAACACGGACTTTCAACTCCCTCCAAAGATTTTCTATGGGGTTGAGATCTGGAGACTGGCTAGGCCACTCCAGGACCTTGAAATGCTTCTTACGAAGCCACTCCTTCGTTGCCCGGGCGGTGTGTTTGGGATCATTGTCATGCTGAAAGACCCAGCCACGTTTCATCTTCAATGCCCTTGCTGATGGAAGGAGGTTTTCACTCAAAATCTCACGATACATGGCCCCATTCATTCTTTCCTTTACACGGATCAGTCGTCCTGGTCCCTTTGCAGAAAAACAGCCCCAAAGCATGATGTTTCCACCCCCATGCTTCACAGTATGTATGGTGTTCTTTGGATGCAACTCAGCATTCTTTGTCCTCCAAACACGACGAGTTGAGTTTTTACCAAAAAGTTATATTTTGGTTTCATCTGACCATATGACATTCTCCCAATCCTCTTCTGGATCATCCAAATGCACTCTAGCAAACTTCAGACGGGCCTGGACATGTACTGGCTTAAGCAGGGGGACACGTCTGGCACTGCAGGATTTGAGTCCCTGGCGGCGTAGTGTGTTACTGATGGTAGGCTTTGTTACTTTGGTCCCAGCTCTCTGCAGGTCATTCACTAAGTCCCCCCGTGTGGTTCTGGGATTTTTGCTCACCGTTCTTGTGAACATTTTGACCCCACGGGGTGAGATCTTGCGTGGAGCCCCAGATCGAGGGAGATTATCAGTGGTCTTGTATGTCTTCCATTTCCTAATAATTGCTCCCACAGTTGATTTCTTCAAAACCAAGCTGCTTACCTATTGCAGATTCAGTCTTTCCAGCCTGGTGCAGGTCTACAATTTTGTTTCTGGTGTCCTTTGACAGCTCTTTGGTCTTGGCCATAGTGGAGTTTGGAGTGTGACTGTTTGAGGTTGTGGACAGGTGTCTTTTATACTGATAACAAGTTCAAACAGGTGCCATTAATACAGGTAACGAGTGGAGGACAGAGGAGCCTCTTAAAGAAGTTACAGGTCTGTGAGAGCCAGAAATCTTGCTTGTTTGTAGGTGACCAAATACTTATTTTCCACCATAATTTGCAAATAAATTCATTAAAAATCCTACAATGTGATTTTCTGGATTTTTTTTCTCAATTTGTCTGTCATAGTTGACGTGTACCTATGATGAAAATTACAGGCCTCTCTCATCTTTTTAAGTGGGAGAATTGCACAATTGGTGGCTGACTAAATACTTTTTTTCCCCACTGTATGTGTTTGTGTGCTTGCCCCTTTAGACTGCAACACCCATTTGTTGAATGTCTGGCCTTTCTTGTTTTGTATTTAGGAGCCATCAGCAAATGTTACTGTAATCCAAGGAGAATGATAAGTAGTTCTGAAGGTTGACCCATGCTATACCAATCCCTATGCAAATATAACATATCCCTACCGCTGATCAAGTCAGTCACAAACGGTTAGAACATCTGTGTGAATAACTCTGGTTCCATAAGCACTGATCAAAGATCAGTTTGTACAGATCTCTGGAATAGAGCCAAGCACAAGCTGTTGGGCTTTTACCAGCACAACACATTGTTATTATCACGAGCTGAGAGATGGTTTCATGATAATAATCGTTCCTACCGTATATTTCAAACGATAACAAGGACAAACGTTACCACAACGTCTGTGTGACTTAACAACTTCAGTCAAGGGTGGAGAGGAAAACGTCTTCCTTTAGACTGAAAACATTTAGCCCTTAGATTGTGGTTGTTCGCCAGAAACAAAAGTATGACATTGTGTCGACCGTAAGACAACGTTCCTTGTGTGGATGAGTTATTTCAGGTGACCCTGTCCCTATTATTTAAGTGGTTTTTTTAAAGGACGTTGAAGGAAAAGTTGAAAAAACATCACTGGAAAATAAGACAATTTTCTGGCCTGATTTATTAGAATATTTTGAAGATTTCTTTCATTTTATAAGAGCTTGTTTTCTATGTTAATTTTTACTATTGTTTTAATGGACGTTGAAAGGACAGGTTCAAGTTTGCTTCCAGAGATATCACTGTGGTAATGTGTATTAAATTATGTATGTAGTCGTTTGTTCTGTTCGCTACCATTAAAATGTCTTCAATAACAATGTGTGTCTGAGGATCATTTTGTACAACACAATCTGGCGCGTGCCATCACTATGATGTCAAATACAGGGCTCTGTTCCTTGGTCTCAGCCAGAGGAAATTCCATCTGAGGTACACATCTCTGCACTCCAGAGTTTAGAGAGCGGGGAAAAGTGAAAAGCTAGTCTATACTAGGTCACACAAACACAGAAAGTCCATTTGGAAGAGCTGTTACAGCACCTACACAGAGTCAGAGACTTTACAGACCTATGCTGTATCAACATACACGTTATTTCCAACTGTGGTTATTGCAGTTGTTGTGGCTGTGTATCTTCTGTGGGTCCTGGTCCCTGAAGTATGCTGGTGAGTTTTCCACAGACTTCTGCCAGCCAACGTTCCACAGATCCCAATGAACCCGCACTGGATGAGCACCAGACCGTGTGTGTGAGCGAGAGCGATGTTTGCCTGTTTCTTTCTCAATACTCCTCTCCCTAATAGTGAGATAGTGGTTGAGGCCTGTGGTGGGATAGAGGTCTGAGTCTGACTATATTAAATCAGGTTAAGTCATGATTCCCAATAATCTACTCACCCCCTCAGTCAGCCACACGGAACCAGCCAAGATAGCCATGGGTTCTCTTGACCAACAAAAGATGAGTAGGTGTGCTGATCTAGGACCAGTTTTGCCATTTAAATCATAATTAATTAGAAGGGGGACCTGATCCTAGATCAGCTCTCCTACTCTGACATTCGATACGTACGGACTCTGCTCAACTAGCCTGGTTGAGTTTGGGGATCTGTGCTCAGAGGGTTTAATACAACAGAGAGAGTCTACCACTCTTCGGTCAATTGCCGTTGAGTGGAAAACATTATTTCATTCAACTTCCACTGTCCTCCAAGAGTGGTTTACTATGAGACAGCTTAATTTCCCATTCCCCAGAAGACAGAGTAGGGGAGGATATTCTCTGACACATGTTGTCTTCAGTAAGGAAGGGAAGATAATATAGTGTTCTCTCCTCCACCTTTCCCCTCATTACGACTGGTGTTGATTTAACCAAGACCTCCCTCTCTCCCTTTCATCCTTTATAGCTCTGTTGTGACCAAAGACATGTGCCAGCCATATTAAACTAGGCTAGTGCTTTTGGACGAACAGTAAAGGAGTCTCTCTGTGTGTTTGTGCTTGTGCACGTGTGTGTGTGTGTCAGTAAGTCTTCCTGTATATTTCTCTCTGTGCACACGGCCTTGGCATGTCATTCTTCCTCTCTCTCCTTTGAAGACAGAAATAACAGTCCCGTTATTCTCTCAGCATCTGATCTGAATCAGACACAACCCACAGGAGGCCTTACTGTCGTCTCTCTGGTCTGTCTTTATACATTTGGTTAAGTTTGGCTAAGTGTGTCTGTGTGCGTGTGTTTTTTGTGTGTTTTGCTCTGGGA
Organism: Coregonus lavaretus; assembly: GCF_964263955.1. Lineage (NCBI taxonomy): Eukaryota > Metazoa > Chordata > Actinopteri > Salmoniformes > Salmonidae > Coregonus > Coregonus lavaretus. The sequence continues at coordinate 11,609,361 of NC_140019.1, forward strand.
ATGATCTGTACGATGTGGCGAAGCTAAATGTGTGTGTGTGTGTGTGTGTGCGCACTGGGAGTAGTCTGTAGTTGTTCAGTGTGTTTGTGAGGTTGGGGGATTGGCGTGTTGGTCAGGATGGAATGTCCAGACTACAGATTAGATTACCTTTCATCTAGATCTGTCTTGTACATCAGTCTCTGTATGGAGCTGTAGTTATTCTGATAAATGGCAGAGGTTAACCCCCATCTTCCTCCTTCTCAAAGACCGACCCCATCCTCCCTCCACTCCCACCTTGACCTCTGACCTCACACAACAGCCCACTGCATTCCTTTACCATCCATCTCCCTCTCTCTCTCTCCAACCCTCTCACGCTCACCTCATCCTCTCACTTCTGCTGAGGTCTTCATTTCCTCCATCTGAGTAAACCAACGTAAATCAGTGTGGTTAATGTTGTGAGGTGTGTGTGTGTCAGAGAGAAGATGATGGAGGGCAAAGAAACTGAAGAGAGAGAGAGAGAGAAAAGAAGAGCGAGAGCTGCCATGATGAAGTGATTAGCCATCTGACAAAGGAGAGATTCAAGAGATGGAGAGTGTGTGTCTGAATGTGTGTGTGTTCTCAAGTGAGTGTCTCTAAATGTGTAATGTGTGTTCTTGATTGGGTGTTTGTGAATGTGTACTGTGCGCACACTGACGTGCGTGAATGGGTGTTTGAATGTATTCAGTGTGTCTAAAGGTGAACAACTCCTGTTGGCTTTGTGACTGTTTGCATGTTGTGTCATCATTTGAATGTGTCCTGTATGGGTATTTGAATGTATTTGAATATTGTACCCAGAAGAACACAATGGAGCCTCTCATTGTTTGCCATTGAAGAAGTCATGTCTATATGTTTTAGTTTGTGTGTGTGTTCTGGTTCCTAAGAATGTCTTATTGTTCCTGTCCCTGGTGCCTGCCTCTGTACCACATCCTCATCCCACATGAAACTGTATCTGTGTCATTCTGAGTCTCAATGTTCAGCTATAAACTCAATTCCTCCAGACTGTCTGTCTCATTACTAGAAGCTAGGAGTCTCCTAAAGGATCTTTATGTGGCTTTCTTGGCCTTTAGTACAATATCTCCTTCACTTCCTCACTAAGATGTTGTTTGGGGACGGTGTGTGTTTCTGTGTGTCTCTTTGTGTGTGGGGGAGAGGGTGGGGGGTATTGCAGCACAGAAACAGAAGGGAAGTCGGGGACAAAGTGGAGGGGGCGTATGATCGGCCCACCAGGGCTAGGTGACACATTGCCATCCACATTGATACTGTAATGAGCCCCAGGGAGTCCAGGACAAATCAGAACGCAGAGGCTCGGTTCTCAGGGCCTGTGATTGGCTGGCTGGGGGTTCTGTCGTTCGGTCTCCAGGTAGCAGACTGGACGAACTGGAGAATATCCACCCCCAGTAGGGAGGATGGATGGAGGCGATGTGATCTCACTACAAGAGGAGAGTGGGATAAACACACACCTATCCCCCTCCTCTCTCTCTCTGCCTCTATATTTATCCTGTTACCCCCATCCATCTTCTGTTCCTGTCATTATTCGTTTTCCCCTAATACCTATCCCCTTCTTTATCTCTTTCTCCTTCCACATCTCTCTCCCTCCGTCCCTCTCTCTTTGTTTTTTCCTGACTGTGAAGGAGCAGCAGGATTGCGGGCAGGGCTCTGTTTGAAATCAGCATCACTCTTTCTCTTGGAGGTCATGCTCAGAACAACCATGGCCCTGTATGGTCTCTCTCTCTCTCTCTCACGCTTTCTCTCTCTCTGTCTCTATCTGTCTGTCTGTCAATTTAAGGGCTTTATTGGTATGGGAAAGATATGTTTACATTGCCAAAGCAAGTGAAATAGATAATAAACAAAAGTGAAATAAACAATTAAAAAATGAACAGTAAACATTACACTCACAAAAGTTCTCTCTCTCTCTCTCTGAAATTCGGAGAAAAGCTGAATAAAGCTTGAGTTTTAGAATGGCTTATTTGTACTTTTTTCCTCTCCCTGTGAGAAAAGAGAGTATGTTTTGGCATTGACCTATTCCAAATACCCACCCACTACAGCAGGATGCCATTCTAGAGAAAGCGAGACAAAAGGGATAGTGCTGACTGAAGAAAAATAATGTTTTGGCTGACCTGCCTGGAATGGATGACGGTGTCGAAAGTATGTGTGTGTGTGTGTGTGTGTGCAGAGACCCCTTCTGTGTCTATCTCCCTTCCTGCCTCAGTAATTGTGTATTTATATAATTTCTCTGATTAAATTATCCATCTCCTTGTACAACAGGTTCTACATGACCTACAATTTATACACAATTAACATGGGCCACCAAATAACCGATTCGCTCTGCCATCACCAAACTAAGTGACATCTCCATTGCAGTCTAGGTTCCCTCTGTTCCCTCCATGTAACCCACCTTACATAATCAGAGAATTCAAGAAAGTAGGCCTGCTTCCCAAATGGCATCTTATTTCCTATATAGTGCACTAATAGGGTGCCATTGGTGACTTAGCCTAGATCAACTACATCCTCTCTCTCTCGTGTCACCTGTGGAGCATGTGTTTCATGTCAGAATAATACAAAGAAAGAAGAATCAGCGGGTTGTTGTACATATTGAGGACATGTACGTCATGCATTAACATGATATGACGTATCCATTTATAAAGAAGCTGCCTCGAGGGGATTGATAGCGCTGCACTGCGGAGAAAAGCTGGCCAATTATAAGCCATTTCTTTCTGCTCACTATTCTCTCCACCGGGAGCGGGCTGGAACAAAGTAAACTTGGCCTACATATTCACGTAATTCACATTCACTTTGAATTTGAGCGAATACCATGAATGCACTGAAAATGAATTTTAATGTTTGTGCAGTATGTTAGATCTGAGGGCTTAGAATGTAGACCAGCTTAAGCATGACATCATTTTATACAGTGGTGGAAAAAGTACCCAATTGTCATACTACTTGAGTAAAAGTCTTAAAGTATTTGGTTTTAAATGTACTTAAGTATCAAAAGTAAAAGTATAAATCATTTCAAATTGCTTATATTAAGCAAACCAGGGGCACACTCCAACACTCAGACATCATTTACAAACGAAGCATGTGTTTAGTGAGTCCGCCAGATCAGAGGCAGTAGGGATGACCAGGGATGTTCTCTTGATAAGTGTGTGAATTGAACAATTTTCCTGTCCTGCTAAGCATTCAAAATGTAAAAAAAAAGTACTTTTGGGTGTCAGGGAAAATGTATGGAATAAAAAGTATATTATTTTCTTTAGGAATGTAGTGAATTAAAAGTAAAAGTAGTGCTTCAAAGTATTTTTACTTAAGTACTTTACACCCCTGCATAAAACATGACTTGGTCTGTCACGCCCTGGCTCGGGGGACTCTTAAATGTTGAGCCAGGGTGTGGAGTTTCTGTTACATTTTCTATGCTTTTGTTCTAGATCGTTTATTTCTATGTTGACCAGGGTGGTTCCCAATCAGAGACAGCTGTAGCTCGTTGTCTCTGATTGGGGTCCATACTTAGGCAGCCTGTTTGGCACTAGTATTTTGTGGGATCTTGTTCCGTAAGGTTTGTGTTGTAACCTAGGACAAACTTATCATTTGGTTTATTGTTTTGGTTCGTGTGTGTACACAAATAAAATATGTACGCTTATCACGCTGCGCCTTGGTCCGCTTCATCTGTCAGCGATCGTGACAGAAGATCCCACCACCAGAGGACCAAGCAGCGTGCCCAGGAGGAGAAGTTGGCGATGTCCCAGGTGGGCGAATGGTGGTCTTGGGAGGACATATTTGCGGGCAGAGGGCCATGGGCAAAAGTAAATGCCCAGGCAGGAGAGGAGAAACGGCGCCAACCGTGCCGACGACGGACACGCGAGAGGCAACCCCAAGTAATTTTTTGGGGGGGGCACACGGCGTGGACGACGGGGCTGCTGGAGGCAGCTACAGGACGAATCGGCGGACTAGGAGAGGAGGCCACCAGGTTTGGGGGGCTGGAAGGGTGGTTGGCGGAGCCTAGAGGTAGAGCAGAACCAACTCCCCGTACTCAGGCTAGGCAGCGTGAGACTGGGCAGGTTCCGTGTTATGCGGAGCCACGTACTGTGCCGCGAGTGTTCCGGCACAGTCCTGTACGTCCTGTGCTAGCACCACGCACGTGTCGTGCTAAGGTGGGCATGCAGCCAGGACGGAGTGTGCCGGCTCAACGCTCGTGGCCTCCAGTACCCCTCCTCGGTCCCGGATATCCTGCGCCAGTGCCACGTGCTGTAGTGCCAGTACGAGTGCACAGCCCTGTACGTCCTGTGCTGATGCCTCACACAGATTGTGTGGAAATAGGCATTCGGCCAGGACGGGTTGTGTCAGCTCTCCGCTCCAGACCTCCAGTCCGTCTCCACAGTCCAGCCCGGCCTGTTCCTGTCCCTCGCACCAAGCCTGTGGTGCGCGTCGCCAGCCCGGTCCGGCCTGTTCCTGCTCCCCGCACCAAGCCAGTGGTGCGCGTCGCCAGCCCGGTCCGGCCTGTTCCTGCTCCCCGCACCAAGCCAGTGGTGCGTGTCGTCAGCCCGGTCCGGCCCGTTCCTGCTCCCCGCACCAAGCCTGGGGTGCGCGTCGTCAGCCCGGTCCGGCCCGTTCCTTCTCCCCGCACCAAGCCAGTGGTGCGCGTCGCCAGCCCGGTCCGGCCCATTCCTGCTCCCCGCACCAAGCCAGTGAAGCGCGTCGCCAGCCCGGTCCGGCCCGTTCCTGCTCCCCGCACCAAGCCAGTGGTGCGCGTCGCCAGCCCGGTCCGGCCCGTTCCTGCTCCCCGCACCAAGCCAGTGGTGTGCGTCGCCAGCCCGGTCCGGCCCGTTCCTGCTCCCCGCACCAAGCCAGTGGTGCGCGTCGCCAGCCCGGTCCGGCCCGTTCCTGCTCCCCGCACCAAGCCAGTGGTGCGCGTCGTCAGCCCGGTCCGGCCCGTTCCTGCTCCCCGCACCAAGCCAGTGGTGCGCGTCGCCAGCCCGGTCCGGCCCGTTCCTGCTCCCCGCACCAAGCCAGTGGTGCGCGTCGCCAGCCCGGTCCGGCCCGTTCCTGCTCCCCGCACCAAGCCAGTGGTGCGCGTCGTCAGCCCGGTCCGGCCCGTTCCTGCTCCCCGCACCAAGCCAGTGGTGCGCGTCGTCAGCACGGTCCGGCCCGTTCCTGCTCCCCGCACCAAGCCAGTGGTGCGCGTCGTCAGTCCGGCACGGTCCGTGCCTGTTCCACCGGTGCCTGGTCCGGCACCGGTTAGCTGCTCCACACCGGAGCCAGAGCAATCCGCTCCACCGGTGTCCAGTCCAGCTCCGGCCAGCGGGACCAGACCAGGGGCGCTACGGGGGGGTGGAGAGAGAGAGTGGTGGTCACGCTCTCGGAATGCCCACCCGGCCCCTACCCCGTTGTGTTGGTGTGTCGCAGTCCGCGCCTTTGGGGGGGGGGGGGTACTGTCACGCCCTGGCTCGGGGGACTCTTAAATGTTGAGCCAGGGTGTGGAGTTTCTGTTAAATTTTCTATGCTTTTGTTCTAGGTCGTTTATATCTATGTTGGCCAGGGTGGTTCCCAATCAGAGACAGCTGTAGCTCGTTGTCTCTGATTGGGGACCATACTTAGGCAGCCTGTTTGGCACTAGTATTTTGTGGGATCTTGTTCCGTAAGGTTTGTGTTGTAACCTAGGACTTCATGTATCGTTTGGTTTATTGTTTTGGTTCGTGTGTGTACACAAATAAAATATGTACGCTTATCACGCTGCGCCTTGGTCCGCTTCATCTGTCAGCGATCGTGACATGATCCATAGCCGCGGGAAGTAGGGGTGCTGAGGGTGCTGCAGCACCTCCTGAAATATCAAAAAATATATATAAACACTACCAGTCAAAAGTTTGGACACACCTACTCATTCAAGGGTTTTTCTTTATTTTTACTATTTTCTACATTATAGAATAATAGTGAAGACATCAAAACTATGAAATAACACATATGGAATCATGTAGTAACCAAAAAAGTGTTAAACAAATCAAATATATTTTATATAGCCACCATTTGCCTGACCTTCATGTCTTAAAGTAATGGTGGACTGACGGTTCTCTTTGCTTATTTGAGCTGTTCTTGGTCTTTTACCAAATAGGGCTATCTTCTGTATACCCCGCTACCTTGTCACAGCACAAATGATTGGCTCAAACGCATTAAGAAGGAAAGAAATTCCACAAATTAATGTTTAAGAAGGCACACCTGTTAATTGACATGCATTCTAGGTGACTTCCTCATGAAGCTGGTTGAGAGAATGCCAAGAGTGTGCAAAGCTGTCATCAAGGCAAAGGGTGGTTATTTGAAGAATCTCAAATATAAAATATATTTTGATTTGTTTAATACTTTTTTGGTTACTACATGATTCCATATGTGTTATTTCATAGTTTTGATGTCGTCACTATTATTCTACAATGTAGAAAATAGTAAAAAATAAAGAAAAACCCTTGAATGAGTAGGTGTGTCCAAACCTTTGACTGGTACTGTATATATTAATAAAAATAAATATATTGGGTGACAATTGCATGAACCTAAAAACTAGGAAGTTATTTTCATGAGTAGATCTGTGTGAGGATCAAACGAAATCCTTACTCCTCTGCTGCTTTAGATTGGAATACCCCAACCTCACCACTCCACCATCGCCCAACTAAATCTGTTTCACTTCTCAAATGTAGAAACACATTTAGATTTTAGCATTCATCTTAATCCTAATGTCACAGCTCATCCCACAGGATCAGTTCTGTGCACTGAGATTTCTCTCCCAAATGGCAGTGTTTATTTCGGCTATTAGCAGGGGAAAGTGCTCTCTCTTTCTCTACAGCAGGCTGAGCTGAGGAAGGATGCCATTAGAATATCAATAAGACCCAAAGGTCATGCAGTCACACTCAGCACTGTAACTCTCTCACACGCACCCACACACACACACACACAGTCTTGTACAACTAACCTTGTGGGGACACACAATTCAGTCCCATTCAAAATTATATTTTCCCTAAACCTAATCCTAATCCGTACCCTAACCCTAAAGTCCTGGGCTGATTGGGCCCAGACCCCCGGGGGCTCCTGCCCGGCAAGCGGAGTGCCCACCCCCTTGGTCGCCGAACAGCTGGAAGGCGTTGGATCGACATTGGGGATTCATTACAATAGAACCTAACCCTAACCCTAAAACTAACCCTAGCTCCTAACCCTAAACTTAATTCTAACCCTAACACTAATTCTAACCTTAACCCTAAACCCCCTGGAAATAGCATTTGACCTTGTGGGGACTAACAAAATGTCCCCAGTTGGTCAAATTGTTGTTAATTTACTATTCTTGTGGGGACTTCTGGTCCCCAGAAGTATAATAAACACATCCACACACACACAATGCAGTGCATCCTACACACTAATTATACCAAGGGTCAAGGAAATGGGGGTTTAATAGTAGTGATGGTAGTAGCATAAGCATTAGATGTTTTAAGTGATAGAGCTATCCATAGTACTATTGATGATGTTAGTGGTGTTATAGTGGTAGTACTATTGATGATGTTAGTGGTGTTATAGTGGTAGTACTATTGATGATGTTAGTGGTGTTATAGTGGTAGTACTGTCGATGATGTTAGTGGTGTTATAGTGGTAGTACTATTGATGATGTTAGTGGTGTTATAGTGGTAGTACTATTGATGATGTTAGTGGTGTTATAGTGGTAGTACTATTGATGATGTTAGTGGTGTTATAGTGGTAGTACTATTGATGATGTTAGTGGTGTTATAGTGGTAGTACTATTGATGATGTTAGTGGTGTTATAGTGGTAGTACTATTGATGATGTTAGTAGTGTTATAGTGGTAGTACTATTGATGATGTTAGTGGTGTTATAGTGGTCGTACTATTGATGATGTTAGTGGTGTTATAGTGGTAGTACTATTGATGATGTTAGTGGTGTTATAGTGGTAGTACTATTGATGATGTTAGTAGTGTTATAGTGGTAGTACTATTGATGATGTTAGTGGTGTTATAGTGGTAGTACTATTGATGATGTTAGTGGTGTTATAGTGGTAGTACTATTGATGATGTTAGTGGTGTTATAGTGGTAGTACTATTGATGATGTTAGTAGTGTTATAGTGGTAGTACTATTGATGATGTTAGTGGTGTTATAGTGGTAGTACTATTGATGATGTTAGTGGTGTTGTAGTGGTAGTACTATTGATGATGTTAGTGGTGTTGTAGTGGTAGTACTATTGATGATGTTAGTAGTGTTATAGTGGTAGTACTATTGATGATGTTAGTGGTGTTGTAGTGGTAGTACTATTGATGATGTTAGTGGTGTTATAGTGGTAGTACTATTGATGATGTTAGTGGTGTTGTAGTGGTAGTACTATTGATGATGTTAGTGGTGTTGTAGTGGTAGTACTATTGATGATGTTAGTGGTGTTGTAGTGGTAGTACTATTGATGATGTTAGTGGTGTTATAGTGGTAGTACTATTGATGATGTTAGTGGTGTTATAGTGGTAGTACTATTGATGATGTTAGTAGTGTTATAGTGGTAGTACTATTGATGATGTTAGTGGTGTTATAGTGGTCGTACTATTGATGATGTTAGTGGTGTTATAGTGGTAGTACTATTGATGATGTTAGTGGTGTTATAGTGGTAGTACTATTGATGATGTTAGTAGTGTTATAGTGGTAGTACTATTGATGATGTTAGTGGTGTTATAGTGGTAGTACTATTGATGATGTTAGTGGTGTTATAGTGGTAGTACTATTGATGATGTTAGTGGTGTTATAGTGGTAGTACTATTGATGATGTTAGTGGTGTTATAGTGGTAGTACTATTGATGATGTTAGTGGTGTTGTAGTGGTAGTACTATTGATGATGTTAGTGGTGTTATAGTGGTCGTACTATTGATGATGCATTTGATAAAGCCAGTGGTATCTATGTGTGAGGCCCCGGGGATGTTGTGTCTGTAGTCAGGTCTTAGTCGCACCACTCTGAACCCCTGACCCATTTCTCCCTTAATCCATGATATGTCGCGTGTGTGTGTGTGACCCTCCCTCCTGCCCTCTTTAAGTCTATACTGATGAAGGTGAGGGAGTCGCCAGTCAATTGACCCACATCAGCTGCGTCTGCAGCAGAGTGATTGTCACTGGGGGTAATGAATTCCTCTAGTGTGTATGTGTGTCGATATGGGGTCTTGTGTGTGTGAGAGTATGTGGGGCATAACAATTGTTGTGGGATTGGTTGGGTTTAGAAGGGGATATGAGGGCCATAGATATATCTAGTGTGACATTTAGGGGTTAAACTGTAGTGAGATGAACTCAGAGACATTTGCATCATTCATAGTCTGATGGAAGTCCCAGTCTGCATCTAAAATGGCACCCGGTTCCCTATAGATGTCAGTCGGGAGATAAACCTCCTTACATAAACTACCCATTCACACGTAGAAGAGTCTTGAAGATGGTTTAATTTTTTTCCTGGTCCGTGTTAATTATTCCCTTTGTTCTTTGTGTACAAGAACAATCTGTGGCAGCCTGGCTGGTTAGTCCCTGTTCACGTTTCATATTAACATTCTGGCAGTAGACTTTCTTAAAGGGATAAGTCCTCTCAGAGTTGCTGAGAGGGGGATGAAAGAGAGGCATGGGAGGGGAGACAGTATAGAGGGAAAGAGAGTGGAGGAGAAAGGGGAACAGAGGAAGAGAATGCGAAGCAGGAGTATTTGAGAGGTAGCACTGTTGTTGTTATTAAATAGCAAAAGGAAAATGGAGGACCTTTAGCTGTGTATTTGAATGTGCTAGGTTTAAAGAGTAAGAAAGAGGGTTTATTGTGTATTTTCTCTGGTGTATTAGACTCCCAAACGAAGTGCTGAGTGCACAGACACATTCACACAGCAAACCCTAAAATACACCCGGCCTGTGAAGGACCTATTCACAGGGGATGACATCACCACTTTGGCTCGGTAACCATGGTTACCTCCGCCTCTCTCTACTGAACATCAGCCATACCCCTTTTCCCTCTTTTCCCACCTTTTTTTCCTCCCGCTGTCTTCCTCTTCTACCTCTCTCTCTCACCTCTCTCTCTCTCTAGTACCTCTCACTCTCTCCCCATGTCTCTCTTTCTTTCTCTCACTTTCTGTTTCATTCTAGTCTCTCTCTGTTATTTCCTCTACCTTTCCAACACGTCTCTCCCTCCCTCTCTCCTACTGTTTTCCATCCTCTCTCTCTCCATCTCCCAGTGTCTCTCTCTGTACAAAGTGGAGCAGTCAGAGGGCATCATGTATAATGGAGGAAGCGGAGAGCAGCAGACAGGACAGCTCTCTGGCCCAGTGAAATGCCAGGCGGTCAGCCATGACCTTTCAAAGGCTGTACCGAGACAAGAAGGATGGGACAGTAACACTGTCAGTGGCCTGGCCACAAGGTCGCACTAGGACCAGACAGAAAACAAACAGGGCTATGAGAGAGAGACAAAGAGATCCTCTAATTCTATGTTCTATATGTAATTCTATGGAGAGAGAGAGAAGTTCCAGAACAGAAATGGGTTAAATACAGTAGAAAGGTATCTGAGCTAGGAGGACCATACGGAGGGATGAATATTTATATAGCATATACAGTTGAAGTCGTAAGTTTACATACACTTAGGTTGGAGTAATTAAAACTCGTTTTTCAACCACTCCACACATTTCTTGTCAACAAACTATAGTTATGGCAAGTCGGTTAGGACATCTACTTTGTGCATGACACAAGTAATTTTTCCAGCAATTGTTTACAGACAGATTATTTCACTTATAATTCACTGTATCACAATTCCAGTGGGTCAGAAGTTTACATACACTAAGTTGACTGTGCCTTTAAACAGCTTGGAAAATTCCAGAAAAGTATGTCATGGCTTTAGAAGCTTCTGATAGGCTAATTGACATCATTTGAGTCAATTGGAGGTGTACCTGTGGATGTATTTCAAGGCCTACCGTCAAACTCAGTGCCTCTTTGCTTGACATCATGGGAAAAGCAAAAGAAATCAGCCAAGACCTCAGAAAATAAATTGTAGACCTCCACAAGTCTGGTTCATCCTTGGGAGCAATTTCCAAACGCCTGAAGGTACCACGTTCATCTGTACAAACAATAGTACACAAGTATAAACACCATGGGACCACGCAGCCGTCATACCGCTCAGGAAGGAGACGCGTTCTGTCTCCTAGAGATGAACGTACTTTGGTGCGAAAAGTGCAAATCAATCCCAGAACAACAGCAAAGGACCTTGTGAAGATGCTGGAGGAAACCGGTACAAAAGTATCTATATCCACAGTAAAACGAGTCCTATATCGACATAACCTGAATGGCCGTTCAGCAAGGAAGAAGCCACTGCTCCAAAACCGCCATACAAAAGCCAGACTACGGTTTGCAACTGCACATGGGGATAAAGATTGTACTTTTTGGAGAAATGTCCTCTGGTCTGATAAAACAAAAATAGAACTGTTTGGCCATAATGACCATCGTTATGTTTGGAGGAAAAAGGGGGTCGCTTGCAAGCCGAAGAACACCATCCCAACCGTGAAGCACGGGGGTGGCAGCATCATGCTGTGGGGGTGCTTTGCTGCAGGAGGAACTGGTGCACTTCACAAAATAGATGCCATCATGAGGAAGGAAACTTATGTGGATATATTGAAGCAACATCTCAAGACATCAGTCAGGAAGTTAAAGCTTGGTCGCAAATGGATCTTCCTAATGGATAATGACCCAAGCATACTTCCAAAGTTGTGGCAAAATGGCTTAAGGACAACAAAGTCAAGGTATTGGAGTGGCCATCACAAAGCCCTGACCTCAATCCTATAGAAAATGTGTGGGCAGAACTGAAAAAGCGTGTGCGAGCAAGGAGGCCTACAAACCTGACTCAGTTACACCAGCTGTCAGGAGGAATGGACCAAATTCACCTAACTTATTGTGGGAAGCTTGTGGAAGGCTACCCGAAATGTTTGACCCAAGTTAAACAATGTAAAGGCAATGCTACCAAATACTAATTGAGTGTATGTAAACTTCTGACCCACTGGGAATGTGATGAAAGAAAGAAAAGCTGAAATAAATCATTCTATCTACTATTATTCTGACATTTTACATTCTTTAAATAAAATGGTGATCCTAACTGACCTAAGACAGGGAATTTTTACTAGGATTAAATGTCAGGAATTGTGAAAAACTGAGTTTAAATGTATTTGGCTAAGGTGTATGTAAACTTCCAACTTCAACTGTACCATCAATTATTTATAGGATCTTTATGGGAGAAAGGTGGTCAGTCCAGGACATAGAGAGGCAGGAAAGGGGAGCGATGGCAACAGGGCCAGTAAAATGGAGACAAGGCAGATAGTAGGGAGCAGTGAAATGATGGATGTGACAGTGTTAATAGGGAAGCGGGTATAAAACTGTATTAAAGCCCATTCTGCAGCTGTCTTACAGCAAGCAGCTTACAGTCCCTCTGCATGCCTGGTCTTTATGAGAGGGACAGGGATAGGACAAAGCCCAGCCACAGGAGTGGAGACCATGGGACGGAGAGGGCAGGATGGGAGGGCATGAGAATATGGCTGGACCTATCTCTTTCTCTATTCCTCTCCATCGGTTTTCTTTTTGTTCTTATTCTACCGCTCTCAATCCATCCTCTCCTAGCTTTTTGCCTTGTCATCATTCTCATCTGTATTCTCTCTCTCTCTCTCTCTCTCTCTCTCTCTCTCTCTCTCTCTCTCTCTCTCTCTCTCTCTCTCTCTCTCTCTCTCTCTCTCTCTCTCTCTCTCTCTCTCTCTCTCTCTCTCTGTCTCTCTCTCTGTCTCTCTCTCAATTCAATTTCAATTTAAGGGCTTTATTGGCATGGGAAACGTATGTTAACATTGCCAAAGCAAGTGAAGTAGATAGTAAACAAAAGTGAAATAAACAATAAATATTAACAGTAAACATTACACTCAGAAGTTCCAAAAGAACCTCTCTCTCTCTCTCTCTCTCTCTCTCTCTCTCTCTCTCTCTCTCTCTCTCTGTCTCTGTCTCTGTCTCTCTCTCTCTCTCTCTCTCTCTCTCTCTCTCTCTCTCTCTCTCTGTCTCTCTCTGTCTCTTTCTCTCTCTGTCTCTCTCTCTGTCTCTCTCTCTCTCTCTCTCTCTCTCTCTCTCTCTCTCTCTCTCTCCTATCTCTCTGTCTCTCCTCTCTCTCTCTCTCTCTCTCTCTCTCTCTGTCTCTGTCTCTGTCTCTGTCTCTCTCTCTCTCTCTCTCTGTCTCTGTCTCTCTCTCTCTCTCAATTCAATTCAATTCAATAGACTTTATTGACATGGCAAGTAAAATTACTTACATTGTCAAAGTATACATATAACAAAAATGGTGGGACCAACAGCAATAATAATAGTAGTAGTGGAAATGGGATTACCATTAGCAGCAACTACAACAACAATATTAATGAGAATAACAATACATTAAAGCAATAGTAGTCGACCAGTCTCAACATGACTGAGAAGACACATTACATGCTATGAAAGCCAAAACAAAACAGGAAATATTATTGACATTACATTACACTTTTCACTGGCTGTCCCTCAGGTTGTGGCAGGAGGACACATATTTGGCTGCCAAAATTGCACATTTTGGCTTTTCACCCAATAAATATTTGATTTTTTCTTCCTCTTTTATAGTTTCAAATTCTTTGTACTGAATGATAATTTTGGGAAAGAAAGATTCTCTTAGGTCTGAGTATTTGTCACAGTGTAATAGGAAATGCAGCTCTGTCTCTACCTCTCCCCGGGGGCAGAGTGAGCACAGCCTGTCCTCTCTGGGCAGCCAGGTTTGCCTGTGACGACCGGTCTCTATAGCCAGACTGTGCTCACTGAGTCTGTACCTAGTCAGTGTTTTTCTCAGTTTTCTATCAGTCACAGTGGTCAGATAGTCTGCCACCATGTACTGTCTGTTTAGAGCCAAATAGCATTGAAGTTTACTTAGATTTTTTGTGGTGTCTTTCCAATAGGTGATATATTTTTCTTTTTGCTTTGTGATGATTTGGTTGGGCCAGATTTTTTGAGTGCTGTCCTGAGGCTCTATGAGGTTGGTTTTGGTTAGTGAACTGAGCCTCAGAACCAGCTGGCTGAGGGGACTCTTCTCTTGTTTCATCTCTTGACATAGTAGAGCTGTGTGATGGAATGTTTTGGGGTCACTTGTTTTTAGATGGTTGTAAAATTTGATGGCTCTTTTTTCTATTCGAGTAAGGAGGGGGTATTGGCCCAATTCTGCTCTACATGCGTTATTTGGAGTTTTTCTTTGCACTTGCAATACAGTCTTGCAAAACTCTGCATGCAGTATTTCGATTGGATGTTTGTCCCATTTGGCAAATTCAGTATTAGAGAGCGGACCCCATACTTCGCTGCCATATAGAGCAATTGGTTCTATAACTGATTGGAAAATTTTGAGCCAGGTTCTAATTGGAATTTCGATTTTAATATTCCTTTTAATGGCATAGAATGCTCTTCTTGCTTTGTCTCTCAGCTCATTCACAGCCATGTGAAAGCTACCTGTGTTGCTGATATTTAGTCCTAGATATGTGTAATTTTTGGTGTGTTCTAATAGAACTGTGTCCAAATAGAATTTATATTTGTCATCCTGATTTCCGGACCTTTTTTGGAATATCATTATATTTGTTTTTTTTAGATTAACGGTCAGGGCCCAGGTCTGACAGAATATGTGCAGATGATCTAGATGCTGCTGTAACCCCTCCTTAGTGGGAGACAGTAGCACCAGGTCATCTGCGTACAGCAGACACTTGATTTCAGTGTTGTGTAGGGTGAGACCAGGTGCTGCCGATTCTTCTAATGTTTTTGCCAATTCGTTAAAGTAGATGTTAAATAGTGTTGGACTTATTGGGCAGCCCTGTTTCACTCCACGTCCCTGAGAGAAGAAGTCTGTTTGCTTGTTGCCGATTTTAATCGCACATTTGTTTTTGGTGTACATTGATTTAATAACATCATATGTTTTCCCTCCAATACCACTTTCTATTAGTTTGTAAAAAAAAGACCTTCGTGCCAAATTGAATAAAATGCTTTCTTGAAGTCACAAAACAAAACACGAGTAGATTTTGCCTTTGTTTTGATTTACTTGTTTGTCAAATTGGAGTCTGGAGGGTGTAAATGTGGTCTGTTGTACGATAATTTTTTACAAATCCAATCTGGCTTCTGCTTAGGACGTTGTGTTCATCAAGGAAATTATGTTTTCTGCTGTTTATGATACTGCAGAGAATTTTCCCCAAGTTGCTGTTAACGCAAATTCCTCTGTAATTATTTGTGTCAAATTTGTCTCCATTTTTATAAATTGGTGTGATCAATCCTTGGTTCCAAATATTGGGGAAAATACCTGCAGTTAGGATAATGTTGAAGAGTTTGAGTATAGCCAATTTGAATTTGTGGTCTGTATATTTGATCATTTCATTTAAAATACCATCAGCACCACAGGCCTTTTTGGGTTGGAGAGTGCAAAGTTTTTCCAATAATTCTTGTTCTGTAATTGGGGTATCCACAGGATTCTGATAGTCTTTGACTGCTGATTCAAGGATTTGTAATTTTTCTTGTATATCTTGTTGTTCTGGGCTCTTTGTTATATTGCTGTAGAGGCTTGCAAAGTGATTTCTCCACATATCCCCATTTTGGATAGCCAATTCCTCATTATGAGGTTTGTTTAATTTATTCCAATTCTCCCAGAAGTGGTTTGATTCTATTGATTCCTCAATCACATCCAGCTGATTTCTAATGTGCTGTTCCTTTTTTGTTCTTAGGGTGTGTTTGTATTGCTTCAGTGTTTCCCCATATTGAAGACGTATATTTTTGTTGTCTGGGTCTCTGTGTTTATGATTAGATATATTTCTCAATGACTTTCTTCGATTTTTGCAATCATTATCAAACCATTTTTCATGATCTATTATTTTTGATTTGCTCTTATGTTTCTTTAGATTAGCCAAGGAGGCTAATTTGTCAAATATAAAGTTTATGTTCCAAATGGCCAAATGTATACCTTCATTGGTGTAGGAGAATGTTAATGCTAAAAAGTTGTCCAGGAGAGATTGTATTTTTTGGCTACTAATAGCTTTTTGGTAGATTTCTGTACTGTTTGCACTCCATCTATAGGTCTGTTTAGGACCATGTAATTTATTGGGCCGTGATGCTTCATGGTTGGGTTCTGCTCTTCTCAGATACACTGTGATTTTACTGTGGTCAGAGAGAGGTGTTAGTGGGCTGACTGTAGTCCTGACCGTGGTCCTCTGTAGCTCAGCTGGTAGAGCACGGCGCTTGTAACGCCAAGGTAGTGGGTTCGATCCCCAGGACCACCCATACACAAAAAAAATGTATGCACGCATGACTGTAAGTCGCTTTGGATAAAAGCGTCTGCTAAATGGCATATTATTATTATTATTACTGTGAAGGTTCTGAGAGACTCTGGTTAAGGTCTGTGATGAAGTAGTCTACAGTACTGCTGCCAAGGGATGAGCTGTAGGTGTACCTACCAAAAGAGTCCCCTCTTAACCTACCATTGACTATATACAGACCCAGTGTTCGACAGAGCTTCAGGAGCTGTACTCCATTTTTGTTTTTCACTTTGTCATAGTTGTTTCTAGGGTGGTATGTGGGGAGGGAAAGGTTGTTGCTTCCCGGTAGATGTTTGTCCCCATGACTGTTAATAGTGTCTAGTTCTTCTGCTGTTCTAGCATTCAGGTCTCCACAGACCAGCACATTGCCTTGGGCCTGAAAGTGACTAATCTCCCCCTCTAGAATGGAGAAACTATCTTCATTGAAGTAGGGTGACTCTGAGGGGGGAATACGTTGTTATCTGTTAAGATAGCCTCCTTGTTGATTTTTAGCCAGATAAAGAATTCTCCTGTTTTGATCAATTTGATTGAATTAGTTAGTTCAGATTTATACCATATTAGCATTCCCCCTGAGTCTCTGCCCTGTGTGATTCCTTTTAATTTGGTGGATGGTACGATTATCTCCCTATAACCTAGTGGACAGCCAGTGTCTCTCTCTCTCTCTCTCTCTCTGTCTCTGTCTCTGTCTCTGTCTCTGTGTCTCTCTCTCTCTCTCTCTCTCTCTCTCTGTCTCTGTCTCTGTCTCTGTCTCTCTCTGTCTCTGTCTCTCTCTGTCTCTCTCTCAATTCAGTTTCAATTTAAGGCTTTATTGGCATGGGAAACGTATGTTAACATTGCCAAAGCAATAAATATTAACAGTAAACATTACA